>NC_034602.1:58030726-58062795 GCF_900095145.1 Mus pahari
AGGGAGGGAGGGAGGGAGGGAGGGAGGGAGGAAAGGCTCCAACTGTCTTCTGAGGTTGAAGAAGAGTGTTCACTACATTTTTATCCCCTTATTTGATATCTAAGAAAAACTAACTACTCTATTGATTCATAAAAGTGTGAAAAGTCATTTAGGAAAGGAAAAAATTTTTACTGTAAAATTAAATGTTTAAGTTTACTGACTTATTTAAATAGTCATGCTATAATCGCTGTGCTTTAATTGCTGGACACACTTCCTAATGTTTATGTCTGTTGCTGTGGCCCAGGTGGCAAAGCCAAAATCCCCAGAGCCAGAAGCAACCCTGACGTTTCCATTTCTCGACCAAATGCCTGAAACCAACCAACTACATTTGCCAAATCCCAGTTCTCAAGGTAAGGGGAGGTGGGTTCTCTTAGCTCTTCATAGCCTGCTGGGCCCACCTGTGGTAAAATACACTTCCTGTGAAAAGCTGGCCGCATCCTTCCTGTGATGTTCCCTTAGCCCTGTTGTTTACCAGAGTCTGTGAATTACAAATTTCAGACTGGAAAGCTGAGCTACGTTTCCTGATTGACATTGGGAACCCCAGCCACTGAATCTACCCTGTAGCCAGGCATTGTGGGTAGAACAGGACTTGAATATGTGTTGAGAGTTTCTTCAAACTTGTCTCATCTTGGCTCCAAAACATGACAAGATAATTAAAAATGAAAACTAAACTTGTTTTTCAAAAAGCATATTATCTTTTAACATTATACAAACACTTTTTTAGTTCAACAGTATGTCTGGGTGTACTTAATGATTACTGGACTTACTCAAGCCAAAAGTTTACTCTTTCAAAAAATTCTTCATAATGAGAACATTTAATAGTTTAAAAAATGAGAACTAAAATACATGAACCATTAAAGATACATAAGTATGTAACCACATGCACACACTAAGATTATGTTTTAATATGTTTAAAATGTAACATACTTGGGTTGTATTTTAATGTGTTCGGTGTATTTGCCGTATTTTAATGTTTGATATAATGTAGGGGGGTAGCTTCTACAAATACGGGTGTTGAGGGCCTGTGAAGGTCTTCACGTTATCCTTGCTCCCATTCTGTGGACCATAGACAGGTGATGATCTCAGTTTTTATTCTTTAAGAACCCAACTTCATGCCCTTATCCTCACGGGAGACCCAGATGCCCAAGCCACTGCAAAAGACCCTTAGGAATATGAACCAGGGAAGATGCCAGTGCAGGAATTCTTGCATCCTCAGCATATTTCTCGAGGTGGGCAGACGGGGCTTCACCAATCCAAGTCCTTTAGAAACAGTTAACGTGGGAGGCAGGACCAGAAGGTTCCATGTGCTGCTATGTTAACATTTTCCTCCAGTGTATTCTGTTAACATCTGTCAGAGGGCACAGCATGGAGCTCACTGTTTACGGTTTAGTATTAGTTCTTTTTTAAAGAATGGGCAGCTACTTAGGGACACCATTAATACCATCTGAGCTGGTCTCCGTTAACTTTCGTTGATCATTTTTGGGCACCCATGTACAAAACAAGGAACGTTTGGTAAGAAACTCAATGGTACACATATTAATTGTCATTAGTCTCTTAATGTTGAAGCAAATTCAGTCCTGCCTGCAAAACATTGGCCCAGAATTTTCAGGCTGACATTCCTGAAAACAATGACTGCAAATAAGATCTCCCAACTGTGTCAACCGCTTAGCCATGTCTATACATTGTCATTACATTCTGTTTCTAGCACTTTATGACTATGTAAATAAGAGATATAGTTAGGATAGATATGTAAACCACATCAACTGGTCTTGATACTTCAGATTTTTATATATCCCACAAGACATTCTGGTTTTGAGAAATTGCTATGGAATTGAAGAAATTTAACCTCATGTTTTATCCAGGATGAAGAGTTTAAAAAAATAAAATGTCATAGTACTGGAGTATTTTAAAGGTAGTTCCTCAAGAGAAAACTGGATCTGGCAGGCACATGTGCTGTTGTGATGAACACTGTGATTTTAAGTGTGAGCACCGGAGACAGAACACCTTCACGTCCTTGGCTCATCAAGTTCTTAGCTACATGGTCTTCCCTCCCAGTTTTCCCCAAGATCTAACTGCCTGTCACATACAAATAACCGCACTCTGGTTTTTTAAGAGAATCGGATTTAGTTATTGAAGAATAATGGCAATAAGGGTGGGAGTGTAGAGCCAAGCACTAGGCATGAATAATAGACTCTTCTTGAGTGCTTTTCTTTAAATAAAGAGAAGGAAAGAAAGGAAGGGAGGGAGGGAGGGAGGGAGGGAGGGAGAGGGGGAGGAAGGAAGGAAGGAAGGAAGGAAGGAAGGAAGGAAGGAAGGAAAAGAAAGAAAGAAAGAAAGAAAGAAAGAAAGAAAGAAAGAAAGAAAGAAAGAAAGAAGAAAGAATGAGAAAGAGAAAAAAGAAAGAAAGAAAGAAAGAAAGAAAGAAAGAAAGAAAGAGAAAGGAAGGAAAAGAAGAAAGAAAGGAAGAAAAAAGGAAGAAAGAAAAAGAGAGAGAGGGAGAGAGAGAGAAAGAAAGAAAAGAAAGAAAGCATTGGCAAGGCAGTGACAGGGTTTGAAGTGGACTGTGCCTGAGCCCTGGGGACTGGCTCCCGGCCCTCAGGGTCTGGTCCTTTAGATCAGGCCAGAGGCTCAATCTGTACTTCCTGCAAGTTCACGTGTCTAAGTAATGCTGATGCAGTGGCCCAGGAATCCCGACCTGAAAGCCACTAACTTGAACTATTTATTTGAACGGTGTTTCAAGACATTGCACATGGGCATGAAACGGACTGTCGTGCTTACTTAGACTATGAAGTGCCTGTCTTTCTGGAAGGCAGAGACCGCCAATAAACGTAGCTTCTGAAAGCATGCTTGTCTTCAGTCGGAGTGTGGTGAAAAAGGCATGGATTATGGCCCAGATACAAGAAGTCGTTTAAGTGACTAGCGTGAATTCCAGGAACCAGGAGCCCTGAAGCCGCAGCTCATAAATTCTCTCTCTCCCCCAGAAGTTGGTGTCTCCCCAATTTCTTTAAAGTCATCTATTTATAGATGCTCACACAGGCCACTGCCGATCTGCCTGTCAACCTGAAAAAAGGGTCCCACAGGTCCCCGAAGCACACATGCATGTGCATCCGTACAGTCGTTCAGCACCCTGGAACCACTCAGAAACTACAGCTAAAGCTGACAGAGTTCCTTTGTCCACGTTGTTTCTGTAAAACATGGGCTTTAACTTGGTGCGTTCACTGCTCCGGGAATGGAAGTAGCAGAGCCCAGCAGTGTGTAGGGAGCAAATGCTTGCCAGAGCTTCTGTGAACCTGGCACCCCCGGCTGTCGCAGACATGTGCCTGTCTGGTAGGAAGGGGGCCACAGACTTCCTTCTTTCATCAGTGTGATATGAGGAATGCCACAAGCCCACTACACATCTCTACGGCCTTTTAGATTTTCCTAGAGTTGCTTCTGTATAGCCTATTACTATGACATCTTGACCTTTAACTCTTAAAAAAAAAAAAAAAAAACCAAAAACATATTCCCACTAAGCACAGGTGTAAAAGCTTTCACTCACCACCCACAGAACAGGAACACAGACTGGCCAGTCCTACTGTCCACTGTCCACGTCATCAGGTTTTATGTGTATTGTGGTAAGATGTCTTACGTGCTAGGTTCAGAGCCGGTCAGTCCCTGGGTCCACTCCAACTGACCCTTCCTCGACATGTGGGATGTGTTCTGCTCAGTTCTCACCCAGTTTCATGGATTTCTGTTTGTTCTATTTTGCCATCTGATCTAGAGCTGCCTGGCAGTGCCCCGCTGAGAGTTCAGAACTCTTGGCGACGGTCCCAGTTTTTCTCCCAGTCAGGTAAACAACATACCAGGTCGCTGGCCTTTCCTTTATGTAAAAAAAAATCCATGTTGGGGCAACCAATGTCGTTGGGCATTTGTCTTCCTTTCTGATTTTTAGATCATTGTTTTTAAGAGAGATGCTTGTTTGTGACACACAGTTAGCAATGAGCTTGTTCTTTGACATCAGCATCTGTTGTACTAAAATCGGGAGGAATTCCACAGAACTTTCTATTGACTTTAAGATGCCAGAGGAATACCACCATCCATATACACCTGGCTCTTTCTCCCTTTAAAACTATGATTAGAAGCCACAAAAGTGGTGGTTCTCTTGTTAACTGTGTCACACTCTGTTCTTACTGGATGACATCTGGCCTCTCTGTGTGGGACTTCTCCGTGTCAGACAGTGGAGGAACTGCTCCCTTTTCCAGAATGCAAGGTGTACTAAGAACCAGCACTAATAGCTGTAGTCAAAGCTTCCTAGAGTCTAGTACGTGGTGCTTCCTGATGTGTTCCGTTCTTCATTCCTTTTGGTGATGGGCACAACCTGCCGCAGGGCTCTGCTTCATTGTGGTTTTCTAATACTGCCGAAGTTAACTTAACTTAGGAACTGCGCTCAGCTCAACCGAGAGGATCATGAGACCAGCACAGCCAGGAGCTACTCACACTGACAGCTTCTTTTCTTTCTTTTATTCTGCATAGCGGATTCTCCAAGCAGCGAAAAGTCCCCTGGGAGCACACCTGTAAGTACTCCCTCTTAAAGAACAAAGCTGTGCCTTCAGAGTGACTTTAGTTTGTATTTGATTTTCTTAGGGAGTATTCAACCAAAACCGAGATCCTTTTTTTTTATTATTATTTTGAAACAATTGAATTAGATTGTAAAGATTATCATTCTGTCTGAGGTAGTTTTCCTGTCCTTCCTAGAAACAAAATTCTGCTCCCTTTCTATCCTTGAGCCCAAGTTTACTAGCCTGGGCTAGTATATATGATACTGGAGGTAAATCCTCTCTATTTAATCCTACTTGACTGTTCAGTGAGGTGCAAATAGTGCTCTTTTGGGGTAGTCGTGAGTATTAATTAAAATCATTATATAACTGCCGCTATACAGTACCCGATACTGGCATGATCCTTCCCTCTCTAGTGACCAGTCCAAGATGCTTACCGTAGCCAGTACCACTTAGTATCTACAGGCAAATTTTCCCCTTTGTGGCCGTGTAGAATGGACCACCACTTGTCACATGGCCTTGGTATCTCCAGACACACTTCAGAACTAGGACCCATACGTGAGGGTTCAGTCATAAACCAGTACTGGTGGTAATCCTGAGTTTCCTAGAAGCTCAGAATCCCAGCGTTCCTCCAAAGCTGGTGACAGCACACAGTGCTGAAGAGGATTACTCAATACATTGACTTCTACCTTAAACTACATCTACAGCAAGGATGTCAAAGTATTCATCCCTGGGTTGGGATGGAAAGGAGAGGGGCCTGCAAAGGGATACACTGTCACTTCCTGTTTGTGGAAAGTAGAATGAGTGAGAGACTGTGTTGACTCAGAGAGAGAGAATTCACCCGTGATCGTGTTTGTTCCTCAGCCCTGCTAATAACCTTCTCTACGGATTCTGCTTGTTCTCAGTCTTGGGTTTGAGTATTTACTATGCTGGCCTCCGGGCTGGGGCTCCGCTCATCTTGCTCTGAGGTGATATTCACCCACTTTAGGGAAAGACGCCACGGGCTGGCTGCGTTCGTCCTGGCATACGCCAGAATGAACACGCACCATGGGCATCTTGCTCGGGAGCACAGATGCTTCTATGACAGCCTTCTGGGAGAAGCGGAGCCAAGCCTTCTCATTCCTATGGTTATCCACCACATGTTTGCATGGCCCATAGGAGGCACAGGGACGTAGAACCAAGTCTGAGTCAAAGCGTTAGGTTTGGGAAATGGCCTCTGCCTACCAAAGAGGACATTTAAATGATGATTTGCTTCTCTGTCCCTTGGGTACCATATTGAGGCTGTCCTCTCGCCCTGGCCAGCCCTTGAGGACCTACCTCAGTTAGTTCTGATCATGGGGTTGCTTTGTTCGTTTTTCCTGAACAGTTTAAGTTCTGGGCATGGGACCCAGAAGAGGAGCGCCGGCGACAGGAGAAATGGCAGCAGGAGCAGGAACGAATGCTGCAGGTAGGACCGACCTGCTGAGCTAGCTCCCTGTGTTCTGGAACTGAACCCTCGTAATGTCTGTCAAGGCTTTGTGTGCAGGCAGCGGAGTCTTGTGCCTGAGACTTCCTGCCGTGGGGGGGGGGGAGATCATGTCCATTAGCGCTTTAAGAACATGTCTCTAAGCGGTAGTTAAGGGTCAGTCCACCTGCATGCATTACCTCCTCAGCCACCAAGTCCCAGTTCAAGAAGCAACGAGGACTATTTGATAGCAAAATTTGATAGCAGTCGGGTAGAATAGAATTTGACATCAACCTGATTCCTCCAATAGAATTATCATCCCATTTTTTTTTTCAGTGAAAGCTGATAATGACCCATTCTAGAAATAGAATTCTGAGAAGAATGTGCTCCCATTTGCTCCATGTCCAAAGGGACCCAGTGGCCTTCGAAACTGACCTACCTGTATACTCGGGGTGTGCCGGGAACATGTGAATAGCCCATTTTTAGTTGAAGAAGTGAAAGTTCACAGAGATTAGATTAACTGTCTGAAATCACACAGTGGAGAGGTGCAGAGCCCAAACCCAAATCCGAGTCTGTACAGCTCTAAAAACCTATGCCACACTCACATAGAGAAATATTGTAAAGCTCATTAAATCAGATGCTACCGGCCACTCTAGAACTGAACAGCAATGCGGTTTATTCTACTAACCTTTTCCCGGTTCCCACCGTAAGAGAGAACAGGATGGCAATGAAGCTGAGCCAGAGCACCTCAGAGCCCCACCCGAGTGATTTACTTCCTCAATCAAAGCTCCACATCCTCAAGGCCTCCAAACCTTCCTAGACAGCTCCACTAACCGGAACCAAACGTCCAAATGCAGGAGCCGGTGGGGGACATTTCTCATTCAAACCACCACACATACCTAGCTTGAATGAATAAGACACAAGAGTACGTTTCTTTTGTGTCGTGCAAATGCTTTAGATCCCAAATGGTCTCTCATGGAGAATGTCTTACAACACGTTGTGCATGGTACTTTAGAAGAGGGGAAAACTTCCCAGTGATGGATGCAGTGCTCACTCCCAAATGTCCTTTGGCCATCCCCTGACAGGAGAGGTATCAGAAGGAGCAAGACAAGCTGAAGGAGGAGTGGGAAAAGGCCCAGAAGGAGGTTGAAGAAGAAGAACGCAGATACTACGAGGAGGTAAGAAGCTCCCAGGGGGAGTGTGACTTTGTCAGCGTGGTTCTTCAAAGTCTGGCACCACCCTTTTTGTGTAGCATGTGTGTGCATGTGGCCATGTCTGACTCTGTACCCACAGCAGTGTCCCATCAGTCTCTTTAAGAGGATCATGTCGTAATCACAGCTGCTCTCCAGTCCGGATCTGATTCTTGATCTGTCTTAGATAACACTGAGAACAGCAACGTATTTATTTGTGTGTGCGCACTTACTTGCAGCAGGTGTGTTTGGTAGTAATGAATTAGTTTTCATAGGATAATTTTGGCACTAAAACTAACTACATGCATACTGCTGGCTACATTTACTACACCATGGTAGTGGAATTTGTGGAGAAAATTTGCATCCTGTTTAATGTTTTTAACAATAACAACAAACAGGCCATGGTACAGAACTTGGAGGTGGGTATCTGAAGTGTCTGTTATCTAAAATTTGTTGTGCCTGATATTGTTTTGAACTTTGCCTTTAATGATAACTTATTAACTCATCACTCTACAGTAGTTCTCTTGACTCTTTTCTTTTCTAACACTAATTATGCCTTGTAAATTCAATACGGAGTTCTAAACAACAACCTGATTGGTGTTATTTGATTTGTATGCTCTGGAAAAATAACATTTCTTTGATACCCTGCTTATTTGTATACATTCTGATGATTCCCCATCCCCACCCCCTGGAGTTCCTTAATATATTTTTTTTCCTCCTGACAGATTTTTGTTTTCAATTGTTTTCTTCATCTCATTTGTTCCCGTCTTTGCCGTAGGAGCGTAAGATAATTGAAGACACCGTGGTTCCCTTCACTATTTCCTCAAGCTCTGCAGACCAACTGTCTACATCCTTGTCTATAACTGAAGGCAGCGGGACAAGGGTAAGGTCACTGATGAAAACCAGTTTGTGACATAAATAACCGAATCCAGGTTTCCCCATCACATTTAGGAGCTTCAAACCAGGATGGGCGGTTCCTCCAGAGCCATCAGCTCCTACGAGGCCATTTCAGACAGCATGCTGGCACCACCACCACACCCTGCTCCTCACCAACAGAGCAATAGCCATTTCCCTAGACAGATCTTCCCAGACAGGCTAGCAAGATCTCCAGTAGTAAAGCCATGTACTGGAACCCTCTCTCTGCCTGGCTCAAGGATCACTCTTCCCTTCCACAGCCATTGCCCCTCCCCCATGTGCTCCTCCTCCAAGTGCCACTCCCATCATCCCCTCCCCACATGCCAGTCCCCATCATGCGGGGCCATGCGTTCCTCTGCATTTTTTTTTTTTAGCAACAGCAGACACGCCCACTGTGCATTCCCACCAGCTGCCACAAAACTAGCTGCTTGCTTACCCCCAAAATTCCACAAGAATTTGACATGTCTTTGAGGGTGGCGAGACCCTGTAAAGGCTAGTTGACCCCTCATTTCCCAAGTAAGGTGGTGAAGGGACATACTAGATAGAAACATGCCAAGACTTGCAGAGGGAAATAAAGAATTGATACCAGAGTCCATTTGTCCGGAAGTAAGCAGTCCCATGACCTCATTTTGTTTGGGAAGGGGGGTTCCTGACCAGTCCCTTTTGTGATAATTTTCAGAAAGCTCTCAATCGCACATTTATTCTGAGTATTTGGAAACCATTGAACTCTGTTGGGTTAGAAGACTGCTCTTTGAAGTATAGGCAGGAGGATTGATAAAACAGGGTTGGAGTCGAAGTAGGCTAGGGCAGCTATGAGGAGAGCCTGCTAGTGCATGTACACATGCTCACAGTGGCTCCCATCCACTTGTACAGAAAGCACATGTTAATAACTTCTTTAGAATGTAGAGCAAAATACAGAACTTTTATTATCCAAGAAAGGAAAGGGGATGGGCTTTAGATATTCCATGGTCAAACATAAAAGTCATCTAGTGCGTTTAAATTATATTCAAAACGATCCCACTTTTTCCATCAGAATAAGATGGACTTGGAAAACTGCCAAGACAAAGAAAACGAGAGAAGACCGAAGATGCCTTTCCAGGAGAATGACAGCGACTCATTGCTCAAAGCTAGAGAAGGTGGTCCGCCAGAGGAGGAGAGGTACGTGCCCACCCCAGGCTGTCCATGAGCTCAAAGCTGGGCTCCGCCCTTCACCTCCCAGGAGGGTGGTCTCACTGTTTTAAAAGGATGTCTCTAACAATGCATCCCTCACTGTTTAAACATGCTGTGTCGGCTCTGAAGCCAGCATCCTTGGGCTCTTGAATATGTGCAGCCTTATTTTTAAATAGGCAAGGCCAGGTATGGTGCAGAAGTGGCAAAGGCGTCGTAAATCTGAGGCTAGCCTCTGGTATATACTAAAAGCATATTGCCAAAAAATGTAATTAATTTTAAGAGACAGAGAGACGGGTGCTGGTGAAGCCTACAACCTGAGTCCAGTCCCCAGAAACCACATAAAGGTAGAAGGTGAGACCCCACTCCACAGAGTCAGGCTCTGCCCTCCTCATGCACATTATGACATGTGCGCACACACATTGTACACATGCATATGCACAGAAACACATTTAAATGTTTTAATAATGATGTTTCAAAAAATCAAAAAGGGAGACCCATTTTAAATAAAATAGTATAAATCATTAAGGAAGCTCGTTGTTGACCCAAAGCCCAAAGCTTCTAGTCACCTGAAGTACAGAATGTGTCAGCTGGGAAAGAAGCTGAAGCAAGGTCCTGAGGTCCCACCTACCTTGGTCCTGCTGTGGACCTAAACTGGGCTGCTGGCATCCTTGCTGGGGTGAGTTATAATATGAAGGGTTAGCCACTTGTCAGAACAGTTGTGGGTAGTCACTTCACATGTGGACTCTAGACAGCCCATGGGAGATCCAAAAATGCATCCAGGAACCCCAGAGCATCTCAGACCGGAGCAGACTGTGGGCTCCAGGTTATCAGCGTTACCCATGCCTAACCTGGAAGGAACCTCCAGGAAGCCCAAGGAAGCTTGCAGCCGTCTGCTATCAGCATCCTCCTTAGGAAACAGATGCTTGCCTCGGGTGTGAGATCCCAGATAGGTATCTGCAAGTGTGCATGTACCTGGAACACACTGACAGCATCCCAGAGGGGCCCTGAGATGAGAACGTCCATCAGGGTGTTCTCGGCTGGTCAAGGGGAAGGGTTGGCTGGGAGCAGGGTTCTGGTGAGAGTTTGCACGGAGGGAGCCTCTAGGATCAGACACTGAGCACCAAGTCTGTCAGGGCAGTCTCCAGGCAACACTGCCTCAGAGTCTGGGAAGTGGGAACTGTTAGTCAGGAAGATTCGAAGGACCCCTAAAAGCACTTCATGTGCATTTTTGCTAGTTCTTCAGACTGGCTTTGCCTGTGAATTTGCTGTTTGGTTTCTTCAGACTGGTCTCATTGTCACCAGAAACTTTCTTTTCATCTCCTTAAGTCTCCTTAAATCGCTCCTTTCTTTGCACACAGAAACTACCCAAAGGCTTGGAGATCCCACGTGGACCCAGTTCTTTGCTTATTTATCTATATATTTGGAGACAGTGCATCACTGTGCAGCCTAGGCTGGCCTCGAACTCACTGGGTAGCCCCACCTGGCCCTGGGGACCTTCTGCCTCTGCTTGAGTGCTGGGATGGTAGATGTGCTTTCCCTGGGCCTGGCTTCCACATGATACCTATAGTAATTGCTCCCTTGTGGAAATCTGGGAGCTTCCCATCCCTAGAGGTGATTAGCTCGGAGAGCCTGGTGGGCAGGGAGGAGCTCAGAAATGATTATTTCCTGAATGTGTTAAATTGATAGGAACTAAAAATACATAGTATTTTGGAATGGTTTTTAGATAGAGTTTAAAATAAACAGAGTAACCTTTTCCTTAGATTATAATTACTAACCGCATGTCCTCAGGTATAGAAACAGTAATTTTAATCCAGTTGGTTTTATCTCTGCTCTGAAGTTTTTGGGGTTTTGTTCTGTTTTGTTTTGTTTTTAGCAGCCTAACTCCAAGTCCCTCCGCTAACCCTGAAAACTCCGTGTCAAAAAGAATCCATCAGGACCCGCAGCTGGAGGCAGAGGCTGGGGCCTCACACTGTGGTACAAACCCACAGCCAGCTCAGGGTAAGGATGAAGAGATAAATCCCAATATTTAAGATACTGTAAATGCTTCACACTGTCCAGAACTGACCTTTGGTGGCTGCAGATGTCTCCCTTAGGGCCCCTTAGCTCTAGCTTCTGTTAAATATATAACACACAAACTCCTGCCATGAGACCTGACTCTGCACACTGTCACTGGGGTCTGGGTGAGACCAGAACAGGTATTAGCATTTTAAAAAATAAAATCTATGACTGGTGAGGTGACTCAGTGAGTAGAGAGCCTGAGGGCCTGAGTTCAAAGAGTAGTGTAGTTGAAAGTGAGAAGCAAGTCCCAAAAGTTGTCCCACACACACACACACACACACACACACACACACACGTACACCTCTGCATGTGTTCCTTCCTCACAATAAATCAGTGTAATTTTTCAAAATTTAGAGGAAGGGGCTGGAGAGATGATTCATTGGTTAAGAGCAGTGGCTACCCTTTCAGAAGACCCAGGTTCGATTCCCAGGACTTCTGTGGCAGCTCACAACTGTCAATAACTCCAGGTCCAGGGGGCTATGACGCCCTCTTATGACCTCCATAGGCACCACATGCATGAGGGTCACAAACATACATGAAGGCAAAACACCCAACACACAAAATAACAATTTTCTTAAATCAAAGGGAGACTTCAAAAAAATTAAGATTAAAAAAAAATCATAAACAGTTAATTCTTCAAATTTCCCAGTTCCACCATTGGGCATAATCCTCCCCTCCACCCCAACAACTCCTCTTGAGATGTAGACTGTGCCAAGCCCGACTGAGATGCACGTGCAACGCAGCCCACACAGAATTACTGTTGAGGACCAGCGGGCATCGGCTTTTTAAAAGGAAAGTCAAAATGACTTTGCTGAACACGTTTCTGTTCCTTCCTTGGTCTCAGATCCACCTTGGAATCAACAGATACCAAACCCACCAACATCCACGTCGGAAGATGTGAAGCCCAAAACTCTGGCCCTGGAGAAAACTGTCAATCATCAGATGGAGTCTCCGGGGGAAAGGCGGAAGTGAGTAGACAGATAAAATGGACGTGGGGTTGGTTGATTTATTTATTCTTTAATGTACTGACTTAGGTGGAGAGAGGTGTGGGGTGGTAAGACGGCAGCTGCATCTTTGTGCTTTGTCTCCATTGAAATCATTTCTGAAGCCCTCCAGAATAAGAGGTCTTGTTTCTCCCAGGGAGCCTTCCCAACAACCTTATGAGGTTGATAATCTTGGTTTACAATGAAGAGTTCAGGGAAGTTAACATATCTCACCCTCAGAATTGGTCTGGTTAAATATTAGAGGACTCCACACACAGCTTCACAGCAAGGCCACAGTGGAGGCATGAAATCACACTTCCAACATTCTGCCATGCATCATTTACCTGAACCTCATCCCACCTGGGTCCCGACTGTGGGCTCAGATTTGTCTCTGCCACATACACAGGACCTTAAGCAGCTGTCTTAGGTTTTGTTTTCCAGCCTTAGTTTCCCCATTATCCAGTGGGGGTGAGCCTGGTGCCTTCCTCACAGACTGGCTGGCCTGCCAGACCACCAGCACTGCAGTGTGAGTCCCAGGGTGGCCTGTTAGCTTTTCTCCCTTCTCAGCACCTTGCTCAACTGATGCCTCCCTTCCTCCTTTGTCTCCGATGGCTCCCGTGTTCATGGCTGGGAACCTGTGGCTCCAGAATCGACAGGAGCTCAGATCAACTAGATGGGATTGCTTGTATTGGATATCGCAGTGATTTTCAGCCTTTTTTTTTTTTCTTTTTTCCTTTCAAGCCATGGTGCTAACATTTTGAAAATGGGACTTTTGAAGAAGACAACACCACCTGAGAGGGAGGCCGGGTGGGTAGGGGCTCGAGGGATCTCACGGCTCGTCAAGCCGCTGGGAGACAAGAACGACTTTGTCCGTCTCTGTGTTCTGGTTTTCCTTTCCTTGCACTTTTCTCTGTTCTATTTCTTCACCCATGAAATACACTTTTCAAAGCTGACGACCTGATCCCACATAGGGCTCCTAAGCAGCCTATGCCCGCGTGATATACTGGCAACATCATATTAGGGCCCTTCTGATTTCTCATGGCCTATTGAGAGTTAAGCAGTCTCAGAGGCATTCATCGCAGGCCTCTACGGCAGGGACTTGGAGCTGAAAATCACTTCCTCTAAGGTTGACTCTGTTAGTTCCAGTAGCCGTGTGAATCTATCTGTGTGATTTTTTTGTGTGTGTGAGATCTTTACCATAAAGTGATTAAAAAAAAAATTCTCCCCTGAACTTCTGAGCTGCCCTTAAGAGTTTGCTCTGGATCTTTGTAGTCATCTTTCTGTCCCACGAGGCCTGTGGTTTTCACATCAAACTCAGCATGCAAAAGCAGCTCCACCAATGGTGTAAAGAACACGCAGTGAAGAAGAATCCACGGAAATTCTCCTGCCCAAGCAGCAGGGCCTGTGTGGTTTTCATTTACACACATGTGCATTCCTTCTGGACACAATTACTAATTTTGCTCCAAAGCGAAAACAAATAACCACCAACCGTGGTAGCATGTGTTCATAACCCCACCCTTGAGAGGCTGCGCCAGGAGGAACACTGAGTTTGAGACCAACCTGGGCACCATAGTGAGACCTTGTCTCAAATAAGCAAAGGTGTCACCAGGAGAATCCTTTGTGGTCTTTTGTTGTTTCTGTTTCTGTTTCTGTTTTTGTTTTAAGCTAAACTGTCTTTTACCGTGGCTTCTGTTCACTTTCCGTAACTGTGGGCTCCTTTACCGTGTTACAGGAAAAACCCTCGAGAGAACTTCCGGGCTGGGCCCCTGTCCCCGTGCCCTCCCACCCCTCCCGGACAGTCTCCAAACAGGTACACGAGGTCAGCAGGCCTCTCTGAGGCTGTTTTGTGATCCTGCACTCAATGGGCATAATTTTGGCCATATCAGTGCTTGTCGATATGATGCTGGCCCACATCCCTCCCCCCCCCACACACACACACAGAGGGGAGGAGTTAAGAGAGCATCTCTCTGCCTGCAGATTCATCAGCACGAGGTAGAAAAAGTCAGATGTGTGGTGCTGGCCGCGGCCATTAGGTCTTAATGACACTGTGTGGAACCTCTAATCTAATAATAAAGTGCTCCAGACAGCTGCTAGGCTCCTGCTGCAGTGCCTATGCCTCCAAGACTCCCAACCCTTAGAGGGCAATGGGCTGCTGGCTCCTCCAGAGAACCAGGGTGAGGCTGGGAAACAAAACCCTGTTCTCTGCTTCAAGCCCTCCCTGGATGGCTAGCCGTGGCCCTGGACATTAGTCGGTCCCCATGACATCTTTAGAAGATGTCCAAGTGTCTGTCACAGGCACAGGTGACTGGGGACTTGGTGGTTTTTCTTTGATAGATTTCTTCTCATGGCTAGAGAGTCACATTATCTCTCGGGTTTGATGAGGACAGCTCTCCCTCCTCTGGATGTCTGTCCTTCTGTTTCCTCTGTCCGCTTTGTTCCCCTGTAGCTTTCAGGCGGCGATGCATACTTGTAAACTTCTCCTAGAGCTTTGCAGAAGTGGGCACCATGGGGAGCTGATCTTACAGAAGCTGCAAAGCTTCTAAGAGAAGACAGCCCTGTGGTGGCAGGTGAACAGGGTCCAGGGCTGTAAGTGGAGGAAGGAGGTGGGTTCAGTCCCAGGAGTTGGCAATACAGACAGACAAGAAGTACCTATCCTGCAGACTCTGTGTCTGTTCTGGAGCACATAGTAGGGGGCTGGCCAGCCCTCTCCTTTTGAAGGTAGAAGGGAAACCTAAGCAGTTATGTTCCGTGAACTCAGGGCAGAGCAGGAACTCTGCAGCCTCCACAGGGCAGCCGCCTCTCCTGTATCACGGTGGACTCTTTGTAAAAAGGAAAGGCCTTAGCAGGCCAGTGCGTCTTTAGTGGAAACTGCTTGCACTAGCTGGTTTTGACTTGACACAAGCTAGAGAGAAAGGAGCCTCAGGTGAGGAAATGCCTCCATGAGATCCAGCTATAAGGCCTTTTCTTTCTCAGTTAATGATTAATGAGGGAGGACCCAACGCATTGTGGGTGATTCCACAGTGGCTGGCAGTCCTGGGTCCTGTAAGAAAGCAGCTTGAGTAAGCCACGAGGAGCCAGCCAGTAAGCAGCGCTCCTCTATGGCCTCTGCATCAGCTCCTGCCTCCAGGTTCCTGCCCTGCTTAGGTTCCTGTCCTGACTCTCTCCAGTGATGGACTGTGATCTGGAAGTGTCAGCCAAATAAACCCTTCCCTCCCCAGTTTGCTTTTGGAACGTGGTGTGTCATCATACCATGCAGCAATAGAAACTCTCACTAAGACATTGCTGAAACCACTTCAGAACCTTGGTAAAGCTAAATCTTCATGTCATTAGGACTTCTGTAAACACGAGACACGTATGTTGAGTCATCTCAGCATGCCCCAGACACAGCAGATTCAGCACCACGTGGTGACCTGTCACCTTCAGCTTGCTGGCAGTGTATGGCTCTGCTTAATTCTGTATCCACAGTCAGTTTGATGGTCCTCATTTTATTAATGGTTTATTAAAAGTCCGTGTTGCTATTTTTTGCATGAGGCTGCCTGTGGTGCGAGCCGAGGCTCTCATTGGGCTCACTGTGCCTTTGTTTGCCCCCAGGTCTATAAGCGGGAAGAAGCTGTGCTCCTCCTGTGGGCTCGTTTTGGGTAAAGGCGCCGCGATGATCATCGAGACCCTGAATCTCTACTTTCACATTCAGTGTTTCAGGGTATGTACACAGCGCTCTCCGTTCTAAGCTGATGTCAGGATTCAGGTCTTGTCCTGCACAGAGAAATCCCTCCTGTAACCTTATACCCTCTCCCCTCACGTAGTAGACAGATGTGTAGGTCAAGTCCAGCTTTAAGGATACAACTCTCTGATCCTGAGTCCCTCTAGGAGAAAAAAATCTTCCTAGAAGAAGAAAACCAGGTCTGTGCCGTTTGTCTTTCCAGATACTTTGTTGCTAAAAGCAGACATTGTAACAAGAAGTTGCAACTGCATGCTGGAAAACAGTGGGGCTTCTGAGTCTTGTAGGCCTTAAGGATTTATTTAGCCATCTTTGTTGTTCTTGCAATCTTATGATTTTTATGTGATGGGGTTTCAGAATATTCCTCCCAGTAAGTGGCCACGGCTAGCTGTCAGATGTCAGATCTCACAATGAACCTGTCTGAGACCTTGGGATGATGGCTCCCTCTGAGAAGCTGCGGGCTCATCTGCCCTGTATTAAGTCTGTTGACTACCCCCCTGTTGTTCCTTGGTGTGTTTTGTTTTGTTTGAAACAAGGTCTCGCCATGTAGCCCAGGCTGGCCTCAATCCCCTTGAAGTCCTTCTGCCTTAGTCTTCTGGTGCTAGATCACTACCTTGTGCCACCATGCCAGCTCTCCTGCTGCATGCGGGCTCTTAGGATTGGTTTACTGTCAGGTGAATGAATCATAAATCGGTATGGCCCAGCCTCTCTTTCTACTCAAGTGAATATAATTGATTTTTGAAGCCAAACTGTCTATCTCTGGATCTGAGTCATCATTTTTCTCTGCATGGTGCAGACACATTTTTTTTTTCCTATTAGAGTTTCTATTCTCTTTCTCATTGGTAGCTAGCTCCCTTGGCTAGGACATCAACTTGTATGGGATTAAAATAACTCACTTTGTCCCTAATCTAAGAGGCAGTCAATGAAATTCACAAATCAGACAAAACAGAGTGAAATACAGTTTCTACCATTTGCCTAATGTATTCCTATGGCCCAAAATTTATTTATTTACATTCCAAATGTTGCCCCCCTCTTCCCAGACCCCTCCAAGAGTTCTTCACCCCATCCCCACTCCCTTTTGCCTCCGAGAGGGTGCTTCCTCACATTACCTCCATCACCCATTGACCCTCCCCATCCTACCCCCAACATCCCCCTTCTTTGGGGCATCACGTCTCTACGGAAGTAGGCACATCCTCTCTCACTGAGACTAGACAAGGCAGTCCTCTGCTACCTATGTGCCAGGGGCCATGGACCAGCTCGTGTATGCTCTTTGACTGGTGGCTCAGTCTCTGGGAGCTAGTCTCAGAGCATGACTCAGAGGCTGGTCTGATCCCTCAGTAAGGGGCTGGCACTTGACTGAACGCCCCCCCCACACACACACACCAGTGCCGCCTTCTCTATTGCAAATGCCTCCCTCCTACATTTCCCTTCTGCTCTCAAACCACAGGCTAATAAGGGTTCCATCCCCAGGGAATTTGTTACCCTCGGCAGCGTCAGTGCACCTCTAAAGTGGGACAGCACTGTGGCATGTGTTCCTTAGCAACTTTCCAGTGGAGTGGCCTGGAGAGCCTTAAGAGACTATCAGCAGTCAAGTTAGTGTCTCTCAACCTGTGTCCTCTGTAAATACAAGGAGTTAAGATAAGATGCTCAAAACATATTTTCCTTTTACCATGAATTTGGCTTATGGCACCATAGCTAACCCACAGTAGATGCTCAGTGAACATGGAGATTGTAGGTGTATCCCTGCTTGGCTCACACGAGCCGTCTTAGTTACTGCCCTGTTGCTATGAAGAGACACTATGACCAAGGCAACTCTTACAAAAGGAAAAGCATTTGATTTGGGGCTCACAGTCCCAGGGGGCTGTAGAGCCCATGATCATCATGGCAGGAAGCCGACAGGCATGGGAATGGAGCATTAGCTGAGTACTGTACATCCCGAGCAAAGCTCTGGGCCTGCTGTGGGCTTCTGAAACCTCAAAGTCCACTCCCATTGACACACCTCCTCCAACAAGGCCACACCTCCTAATCCTTCCCACACAGTTCCACAACCGGGGACTGAGCATGCAAACCAATGAACCTAAAGGGCCACTCTCCCTGAAACCACTACAAGCAGTCACCAGCACGCTGCACACATTCTACGCCATTCATCTTCTAACTTCTGTGCCGTCCCTCCCTAGTGCGGCATCTGTAAAGGACAGCTTGGAGACGCAGTGAGCGGGACAGACGTCAGGATTCGCAATGGTCTCCTAAACTGTACCGACTGCTACATGCGATCCAGAAGTGAGTATGGAGAGATTCCCCTCCCCATCCCCCTGTAAGTCAGGTATTTGCTCCCTCCAGTTGACATTCCTACCCCTGGAAAAAGGATTCGTAGGATGGCTGTCAAAGAAAACAAAAAGTCAACCACCAGCTGCTTCTCGCTGGAAGTTGCTGCTCCCCATGGGCAAATTGACTCTTATGCTGCACGGACTCATTGTTGGTAACAAACCACAGGCCAGGTTTGAGACGGACTCTGCCTGAGCTCACTCGCCTTGTGGAGGCAGAGGAAGGGTTAGGGTCTACAGCACTGTCCCTCAGCCAAGCCTGTCTGCAAAGGGCCAGCCCCTGCTGGAGGTGGAGGAATGTGGAGAGAGGCTGCCCAGGGTTTGATAAGTGTGTGCCCACTCTACAGCGGCGGCGGGGCCCTTCAGGAGTTTCGTTGCAGGATATGGTTTTGTTCTGAAAACTTGGAAATTCATTGAGACACAAATTCAGGAGACACAAATGGCTCCTGCATCTCTGCCCCTGCCAGCAGCTTCCATACCTTAGCATATAATGAAATCTGTTGGCTTGTTTTTATTTATATCCCAAATGCTTCTCTCTCCCAGTCCCCCTCACAGAGTCCCCCCTTCACCTCTGAGAGGGTGGAACCCCGCCTCCCAGGTATCCCCACACCCTGGCACATTAAGTCTCTGCCAGATTAGATGCATCCTCTCCCACTGAGGCCAGACAAGGCAGCTCTGTTGGGGGACAGAAACCACAGTCAGGTTACAGCTTTAGGGAGAGCTTCCATTCCAGTTGTTGGAGGACCCACGTGGAAACTGAGCTGCATGCCTGATACATATGTGCCAGGTCAGTTGACTCTGCTGGTCTTCCTGTGTGGTTCTATTCCCCTTCAGGGCCTTCAGTCCTTCCCCAACTCTTCCGTAAGAGTCCCCGACCTCCATCCACAGTTTGGCTGTGGGTATCTGCATTTGTTTCAGTATGCTGCTGCTGCTGCTGCTGCTGCTGCTGCTGCTGCTGCTGCTGCTGCTGCTGCTGCTGCTGCTGAATGGAGCCTCCCAGAGGGCAGCCATGCTAGACTCCTGTCTGCAAGCATAACAGAGTATCATTAATAGTGTCAGGGATTGGTGCTTGTCCATAGGATGGGTTTCAAGTTGGGCCAATTATTGGTTAGCCGTTCCTTCAAACTCTGTTCCTTCTTTGTCCCTGACTTTCCTTTAACAGGACAAATTTTGAGTCATAATTTTGTGAGTAGGTGGGTGTCCTTATCCCTCCACTGGGGGTCCGCCTGGCTACAGGAGGTGACCTCTTCAGGTTCCTCGTCCTCACTGTTAGGCATCTCAGCTAAGGTCACCCGCATTGAGCCTCCCCCAGTCATAATAAGATCTTAAAAACTGACTGGTTGTGGAGACTTTCTGCCGCCAACCCTCCTCAAGAAGGTGGATGTTTTATTTGCAGCCACCAGAGGGCGCTGCTGTCCAACTGTTCAGACAGTTTGAAACTGGCTGTTGGTAGGCTGTGTTCTATTAAGTAGAATATTTTTGCAGTGAAGGGAGACAGACCCCCAACAGCTCGAGATCTTTTAATGAAAATGCATGTTATATTGATGAAATGGAGTCTGAAATTCAAAAATATTATTTGTTGAAGTAAGTGAAGAATTGTATTGCTGACTTCTAGATTGGAGATTAAGAATAAAAAACGAAATTAATTTGTTTTCAGTACATTAGAGAATATTGAGGAATATATGCCTGTCAATAAAATGAGGCAAAACAAAAGTCAAATGCATGTTGTTTGGGTCTGTGACAAACCTTTGAAGTCATAGAGTTCCAGTTGGAGCTATTGTCAAATGATGGGTCAATAATGTTATAGATTACACGTGGCATTGTTAAACCTTGTATTCTGTATGAAGTGTATAAATAGTACTTTATACACCTCAAAAATATGCATGTCTAAATACACAGACACATACATACACATGTAATGTGTAATAATTGTATTTTTTACACTTGATCTTAGCCAAAAGGCCGAGAAGCGATATAATTGTATTTTTTGAACTGGGCTTTTTTGTTTTTGTGTTTTAGGAAGAGAAAATAAGAACCTTTCTCCCAGGTTTCAGAGTGATTTTCCCTCTTATCATTCTTTTTTTTAAAAAAGATTTATTTATTTATTGTATGTAAGTACACTGTAGCTATCTTCAGACACTTTTTCTTCTCTCTCTCCAGTCTGCTCGCTCCAACCCAAAAATTTATTTATTTATTTATTTAATGTAAGTACACTGTAGCTGTCTTCAGATACCTCAAAAGAGGGCATCAGCTCTCATTACGGATGGTTGTGAGTCACCATGTGGTTGCTGGGATTTGAACTCAGGACCTTCAGAAGAGCAGTCAGTGCTCTTAACCACTGAGCCATCTCTCCAGCCCTCCCTCTATCATTCTTATAAGTCACACTTTCTTCTCAACCCCATCCAGCAGTTACATGGGAATTACAGTCCTAGGAGAGCACTGTTAGAACCAGGGAAGGGACTGTCAGGGAGCTGCAAGAACCACTGTGGATGTATGGATCTACCAGGGTCTACAGAGCATGCTCAAAAGATGCCAGCAAGGGCTGGTGAGATGGCTCAGTGGGTAAGAGCACCCGACTGCTCTTCCGAAGGTCCGGAATTCAAATCCCAGCAACCACATGGTGGCTCATAACCATCCATAACAAGATCTGACTCCCTCTTCTGGAGTGTCTGAAGACAGCTACAGTGTACTTACATATAATAAATAAATAAATCTTTAAAAAAAAAAGATGCCAGCAAGCCTGAACACCCCGTGGGGCACAGTGGCCTATTTCCATCCAGACTTTGGTTTTTGGTTAGGAACTTCTGTTATACATGCAAATAAATGTAAAGGGGCAGAAACTGTCTCTAATTCCAACTAAAGACAAGAGCCAGAGAGTTCCTGGAACAGTTCCTTTAATAAGAAAGCTATTTGAAGGTAGACTATACCCAGTGGTTTTTTTGCTTATGATAGATTCTTTTCTTTTATTAGCACATATTCTTTGTGCCATTTTCATACATGTATATCCCACACCTTCATTATTTCTAAACACATGCATGCACACGCTTGCACATACATGCCCACACATGTACATACACACACACACTCACACAGAGCCATTACCTTTTCTCAAAATATAATATTTACTTGTGCTTTTCAGAATGTTAAGAAAGCAAAGGGTACCAGCTGTTTTCTGCTCACTGTCTTTGCAGCCACACCTCTGTTAACATTCAAAAGAGTAGCCAAGTAACTAGACATTAGAGTTCTGTAAGGCTAGAGATTCTGAATTGTTCAGCAGCATCCTACGCTGGGATCAAAATCTCCATGAGGTCATCCCTTTCCTGTGGTTTCTTCAGGCAGGGGTGGGATGGATGTCTGTATATTGTGCGCACACTTGCCCGTGAGATGCATCTAGCTGCGGACTCGTTGGGATGCGTTTCACAGGGTGACTGGGCTCCCTACGGTGTTTTTAGTCTAGGTGTGTTCAACTTAATACCTTGCCAGCGCTGCCTTGTTCTTCCTCCTGAGTGGACACTCCACTCGTTTCCAGTCTTTGAGCGGTATTTGTCAGATCCTCCTGTGCACATCCTTGCCTGTATCTGGATGGACACGTGAGGTCATCTCCGAGGTCATCTTCGGTAGGGAGATACTGAGGAAGAGCGGTGCTGCATTAATAGGTCCCCTGCCAGCCTCTTCCTTCTTCTCTTCGGATACCAACTGTGCAGATCATCATCTGTTAACATTTTACCCTGGGCTGTGGGCGCAGCTCAGGGCAGAGCGCTTTGTTGGTGTGCACGAGAACTGGGGGAGAACCAGGGGAGAACCAGGGCTCCACTCTGAGCACTGAAAAACAAACACCCATTCTGCTAGGTAGGGAGAGACTCTATTGCCTAGGGATGTGGTGGGGTGGGTGTGGTGTGGAATAAATGTGTGTGCACATGTATACATACAGATGTGTGATTGGGGACTAGCGGTCAACAGTAGATGTCTTCCACAGTCACTCTTCACTGTGTGTGTGTGTGTGTGTGTGTGTGTGTGTGTGTGTGTGTACACATTTCCTTTCTAGGTTTCCCCTCCAAAAAATCCCATCCCCCCTCTCCCCCTGCTCACCAACCCACCCACTCCCACTTCCCGGTCCTGGCATTCCCCTACACTGGGGCATCGATCTGTCACAGGACCAAAGGCGCCTCCTCCCATTGATGACCGACAAGGCCATCTTCTGCTACATCTGCAGCTGGAGCCATGAGTCTCTCCATGTGTACTTGTTGGTTGGTGGGTTAGTCCCTGGGAGCTCTGGGGTTACTGGTTGGTTCATATTGTTGTTCTCCCTATGGGGCTGCAAACCCCTTCAGCTCCTTGGGTCCTTTTTCTAGCTCCTCCATTGCAGACCATGTGCTCAGTCCAAAGGTAGGTTGTGAGCACCCACTTCTGTATTTGTCAGGCTCTGGCAGAGCCTCTCAGGAGACAGCTACACTAGGCTCCTGTCTGCAAGCACTTGTTGGCATCCACAATAGTGTTGGAGTTTGGTGACTGAATATGGGATGGATCCCCAGCTGGGGCAGTCTCTGGATGGCCTTTCCTTCGGTCTCTGCTCCACACTTTGTCTCTGTATCTCCTCCCATGGGTATTTTGCAGGTTGTGGTGGCACACACCAGTAGGATTTGCTAAAGGGGCAGAGCCGGGAGGATCACGAGTTTGAGGCCAGCCTGGGTCTCACTATAGTTTTTGAGACAGGGTCTGTAACTGAGCCTGGAGTCCACTGCCTCAGGTGGCTGGCCGGCCAGCGCACTCTGCAGATTCTGCAGATCTCCCTTCCCCCGGCCCCCCGTCTCCACTCACTCCCCTGTGTTGGAGTTACACACATGCACTAACTACCATGTGTGGCTTCTATGTGGCTGCTGGGGACCCAAATCCAGGTCTTCACACTTCCATACTGTACCAACTGAGGCTTCTGCTTAGCCCCAAGGTGTGCATTTTTTAATTCTGAGTGTGAACCTCTTTCCATACGTTTTTTTTTTTCTTCATTTCTGTTTATTTTTCTGTACTATGGAGCTCCGCCCTTAGTCCCTTCTGATGGAACTTGATCCACAAGTTAAAGGCATTTTTCCCTCTTTTTACTTTGTGATTTATATTCATGGAAAAGGCTTTCACTTAAAATAAATATATAGTTCTCCGCCTTTTAAAGTGCTAGGCCTTAGGTCCCATTCGGGGAAAGTAGCTCTTCCCATCCCAAAGGTATAGACACAGATAAAGGTGGCTTTCAGTTTGTAAACGTGTGATCTGCGGGAGTGTATTTGGAGATAGAAATTAGGCAGCTATCAGGTGAGTTAGCCCGTGGCATGAATATTATTCATGATCATTTTTTTCAGACTAATATGGAATGCCAGCTTTCTCATGAGTTCCCATATACCTGAGTCTGCTTCTGGATATCTGGTTATGTTTTTTAATGGACTCATTTTCCATTCCTGAGTGGTTTTAATTGATGTAGCGTCATGATAGTTTGGCTGGTAATAGCCACGGATGCTCTGGTTTCTTTCTTTCTTCTTTTTTCCAAGTGTTTTTTTAAAACAAACAAACAAACAAGAAAACTCTTCCCCTGTTTGTCTTTCCAGGCAAATGTTAGAATTATTTTAGTCTGACGATGATTAAGTGACTATGTGAGATCGACCAGGGAATATGTGAGAATACTTCATGTTTCCCTCGAGGTCTTAAGAAATAAATGTATTCACGGGTGATGTTATATGAGTAGGAGTGATTTAGCCAACTGAATAAAAACATTCTTATCAGGGTGACTGTCCCCAGATGCAGATGGCACAGGGGAAGATGGCTGAAAGCAATTCTTTTTTTTCTTTTCTTTTTTTTTTTTCCCCCTTTTTAAAAATTTTGCTTTGAATGGAGAGGAGAAGAGGTGGGTTGGTGGGAAGTGTGGTTTACATCAGAGGTGTTCCAGAGAAGCAAAAATCACTTAGTACTGTGGAATAATAAAACCTGAATATTTAATCCCTCTTTTTTCAAGTAACTAGTCACATTCAAATGAACTTTTTTTTTTTTCCTGCTGGAGGAAAAATGGCAGAAACCATATTCAAATGCAAGTCCTAAAAGCCGCGCAAGGCGTTTTTAAGTTCGTATGTAAATGGGAATGGAAGTGCAAAACAGATTATCCGTCAGGAGTCCAGCCATCACGGGCCTAACTTGTGCATTTGTACATGGTCTCTATGGCGCCTTCGCACTTGACACTGTTCCATCATGCTCTCTGGCGAGGTGCACTTAGCGCTAACTCCCCCCCCCCCCCCCGGGGTCTGCTCCAGTGTGTGCGTCTCATCAGGACTGAAGTGTCTAAAAGGAGGACAAGGCCTTCTGAAATCTTCAGCAAGGACTCAAAACATGACCCTTGTTAGATTGGGTGACCAGATAGAGTACGAGATACTCATTGGACTGTTTGAAACTCGGATTTCACAGAGCTGTGAACTGTTGTTGTTGTTGTTGTTGTTGTTTATTTTTTTGGTTTTGGTTTTTTATTTGGTGTGTGTGTGTGTGTGTGTGTGTGTGTGTGTGTGTGTGTGTGTGTGCACGCACAAGTTCAAATGCATAAGGAGGCCAGGGGTGGTGACTTTGGTTGTCATTTTGTAGGTGCTGTCCCATGTGTATATGCATGTGCCCGTCTGTCTGCCTGTCTGTTTGTCTGAGCCTGAAACTCCAGTAGGCTAGGCTGCCAGCCCAGCAGGCCCCAGGAACCCACCCCTCTCTGCTTTCCCAGTGCTGAAATTGCAAGTGTCCATCATCAGCATAGACCTGCTCACCTGGGTGCTAAGCATCTCCTTTGCCCCATTTGGAATGGCATTGGTAGTGGTGGCAGCAACTTGGTTTGAGATAGACCCAAACTCACACTGTAGTGCAGGTTGGCCTCAAAATCACTATGTAGCCAAGGCTGGACTCGGATTCCCGTCTGCTTCCCATGTGCTGAGATTACAGGCATGCCCCAGCACACCCCAGCTAAACAATATGACGTCACATTGGATTTCAGACATGTAATTGTTTTGTCAGTATGTTTATGTTCCAAACACTACATGCTAAAGATTTAGCATAAGTGTGTCCCAAAGAGCACATGAGATATACTTACACATTTAAAATGTGTATTTATCTGGAAGTCAAATTTGTTAGGTACTCAATCTAGCAATCAGGTTTTCAGATCAGTTAGATTTCTCCAGTTTCAGTAAACTGATTCTTTGACCTAAGACCTCAAGAGAAAAAAACAAAAATCCTCTCCTTGCTTAGGTGTTTCAAAGGACAGATCAGAAAGCTTGAGGTGGGGGTCATTTAATTTAGGGGGAAATCCAGAGTTCTTACATCAGGCATAAAGCGTAGGTACCACATGCACACTGTGGCTGTGTGGGTCTGAAGAGCTCACACTGTGTGTTCTAACAAAGTCCCTCGTGATGCCACCTACCATGCCAGGACATGATATTGAGAGCATCGGGGTGGGCCAGGACACCCCTCCCTGTGAGGAAGGGACTTCTGCAAGGGTACCGCTAACTCGAGAGATGCTAAAGCATACGGGGTGAGACACATTGACTAATCCGAATTTCTGTCTTTCTCACCACAGGTGCCGGCCAGCCTACAACACTGTGATAAGGCCGGGAGCTTCAGGGTCCCTGAGGAATTTTCTACTAAGAGTGTCCCTTGGCAATCGCTTTATTAAACCCCAAGTCCAGGGGCTTCTTGGCATTCACCTAATTTCTGGAAGACTCTCCTACAAGGTGGTAGCTGCTCTTTTGTATTGCGGCACAATGTTTGTGCTTCTGGTTGGGGGGGAGGGGCTGATTTTTTTCTTCTTCTTCTTCTTCTGCATTTGCACAGTGTATACAAAAGCATAATGCATTGTGATGACCCTGAAGAGTTAACAAATGGTTTTAGCACGGGCAGAGCGGCTTCTTGTTGAAAAGGTGTTACTCTCTTGTCTGAGAAAGAGCAGAAGGTGCAATAACCCTGTTGTGTTTTCGTGTTTCTAGAAATTAAACACGTTATGTTTACAGAATTGAGCTGCAGGAAGTGCAAGACATGCCAACTTAAGAGCATAAAGTGAATGCATTTCTCAATACCCCAGCGAGTTCTGACTCTGAACTATAACTTGGTGTTTATTGTTTTAGGGTTTTTTTTTTTAATGCAAAGACACTAGTCTGATAATATATACTGTATTCCCAAAAACATTGGTGTTACTTACCTTTGGGGGCAGAAGTCCAACCAATAAATTATCACACTGTTAGTAGTAGATTTTGTGTACCCTGGAAGTCATATCATTAATATGGGTTGGTCCCATCAAAGGAAGAGAACCCTTGCGATGTCCCTAGACTTCTGCCCGGCAACACGGCGCAAGGGTAGGAAAAAACAGGAAGGAAACAGATCAGCCATTATCTTCAAACGTATTATGAAATCTATGAGGAAGTATAATATACAAGGACAGTATGGCAGTGGTAGCCTTGACGCTTGGGTTGCTTGTTCTCTCCGAGCACTGGGGTAGGGATTGTCAATGAGGGGCTTGATGTGAGGATGTGGGTATTAGGCATGGAGGACAATCCGGTTTTTAGGAACAAGCACATCTTGTGTTTGCCTGCAAGTTCTCCTTGAGGGCCTAAACCCCAGGTATCCAAAGAAAAGCATTCAGTCCATCCAAACAGAACCCAGATGGTATGCTGTGACAAGCCCGCAACCTGATCTGCAAGTGGCAGCCGCTGCCCGTTCCCAGGGACCTGTGTGCGCATTGGTGCCCCTGACCGCTCCTGCGGACCTGTGTGCGCCTTCATTCCCCCGCATCACCTTCTTTATTCTCAAGAATTCTGGACCTGACTCGCTGAGTTCGGAAAGGGATTCCTGCAGAAGCCTGATTTATTCAGTGCCCTGTGGGATAAGTTTCAGCCGGACATGAAAGGAATGCAGTGGTTAAAGCATCATGACTTAGCTTCCAGGTCAATTTCCTTAAGACTGGGGAACGAAGAACTATTTATTCTGCCTTAAAGGGATGGCAACTGGGCGGAGATGACGTCAGGCGAATGTAGACTATGGGTACACTCCTAGTAGGCTAATGTAGCATAGAAAGAGAGCAGGTAGGTGTTTTTCTGTTATGTAAGCAATAACTTTTTCTGTGTCTTATGGAGTATGACTAGCAATTATTTATTTCCATGCTAGACGGTTCTTTGCATGTGGGTTCCTTATAGGTGCAGGCATCTCGGCCAATGGAGGTCCACTGGCCACTTTGTCATTTGGACGAGCTGTTACTGGATTGAAATTCACACATCATTTCACTAAAAATTGTGCCTTAGAAAAACGCAAAGCTGTTGCACACAGTGACGAACGGCAGATTCGGAACACCAAAGGGAGACAGAGTTACTCCCTAGTTCCCACGGCTTCTCTTGGAGGTGTTTGCTGCTTTACGAGGAGGAAAAAAAATGAATAAAAGATTTTAAAAGACAAATAAAAAAAAAGGAAAAATTTAAAAAGAAAAAGTTTTGAAAATGTACAGATCAAGTCCAATATTTTGATGAAGCACCTGCATGTTTTATTAACTATTTTAATAAATGTGGATGTTTACACTTTGCATGATACTAACAGAGTACTTTATGAGAAACGATGCACAAAACATGTACAATGCGGTCATTCATAAGCAACTTTTATAGAATCCTTTTTACATGCGCAAGGCCATCCATTATGTCAGGAGCACATGAGCACTACACATTCTTCTGGCTTCACAAAGCCATTTATACATATTTCTTAGTGAGACTCATTGTACGTGTATCGAAGCTAGACTGGAGTCAAGAGAAATAAAACCCCACTCCCCGAGTGCGGAACGTGCTTTCCCGTAATGAACACTAGTCACCAGCCTGGAATAATCTCCAACATCTTCTAAATTCTAATTGCCAACCGTTTCTATTTCTATTTGATTTATATTTCATTTAGAGGCAGTTACATGGCAACTTCGGCAGACTCGATCTTGTCGTTTCCCACTGCAGCATAAAAGACTATGATCTATTTCTCTTCAAATAATCTTTGAGATCCCAGGGAGAAAAAAAAATGCTCTGTTGTGTGGAGCTATAATGTAAACGTGTTTGTTTAAAAACCAGACGAGGCAAGAGAGTGATTTATTGGTCCTACGGGACTGACTGGCTGATTCTCTCCTCTCGGGCTCCCAACGCTTCTTTCCCAAGGACAGAAATGGGTGACTCTGCCTCTCACTAGCAAACTTTCATGGCATCTGTCCCTCTTTCCATGTAGCGTCATTAACACGATACATATGCTAGTTACCAGTACATGGCATAAGATTCGGTGAGCTGAAATGATCCGCCTCTTGATGTGAGTCCATCCAAAGAGATGCTCCTGTTCTGGGTGGGCGACTTTCTGTATCGGTTACACTAACTTTCATTTACAATATTTATTCTAAAAATGCCTCTGAGAAATAGTTTAAAAAAATTAAAAATGAAAAGTTGTCTAAGATGCAACAGCTTTTATAGTAAATGTACATTTATAAATAAAAGACTCAAATTGACTTGGTATTGCTTGTTTACTTCTGGAGGGGTGGGGTAATTCTTCTTGGGAAGCAGAAAGCCTCAGGGGCTACACTGTCAAATGATGGCAGAAATGTGCGCTCAAGGTCTTCTGTTGATGAGAAATCAGATCTACCAGCCTGTATGTGGGGTTGCTGTGGAGTTGCCTCACAAGGGAAGGTTTTAACTAATTGAAATTAGACACACAGTGACCAAGAGAGATCATTCAGGCGCATATGGAAGCTTCCAGAAATAACCAAGTAATGATCAGTACTGAACACTGGCCAGGATCAAACACTGCTAGCCTGTTGAGGTCAGCATGTGCTACCATTTGCCCCTGTGCTTCCTCTGTGGTCCCTGCTCACGGTCTACACAGTTGGCCCCACAAAGGGTCTTTTCCTCAGTTGCCCTGCGGACTGGACCAGAGAAGATGCTGTGAGGTAGTGATGCCCATTGGCACACCGCGCGCGCGCACACACACACACACACACACACACCACGCATGCATGCACACACCTTTTCTTTTTTTCTTTTTTTCTTTTTTTCTTTTTTTTTTTTTTTTTTTTGGTTTTTCGAGACAGGGTTTCTCTGTGTAGCCCTGGCTGTCCTGGAACTCACTCTGTAGACCAGGCTGGCCTCGAACTCAGAAATCTACCTGCCTCTGCCTCCCGACCTTTCTAAAGCATTTGTGTACTTGGCCTTGTACTCAGTCCTATGTTTTTACTGGATGGCAACAGCAAGCAAATCCCTTGAAACTTGCTTCGGGTAC
Organism: Mus pahari; assembly: GCF_900095145.1. Taxonomy (NCBI): domain Eukaryota; kingdom Metazoa; phylum Chordata; class Mammalia; order Rodentia; family Muridae; genus Mus; species Mus pahari. The sequence continues at coordinate 58,060,386 of NC_034602.1, forward strand.
AATATTCTACTTGCTACTAATGTTTGTGTGGGGTTCTGCTTTTTTTTATATATATATATATATATATATATACAAAGTTTGGTGGGCAGTTGTTGCTACCATGGGAAACAAGTGTTTTTCCTTTTATAGAAGAATGTTCAGAGTTACCAGAGTAACAATACTAATTGTTGGGACTGCCCGGCAGCTCACCTCTGGTTGATGGGCTCTGCTGGTTTCTGCCGCTCACATCTGACGGTAACTCCAGTTCTAGGCGGTCTGAGGCCCTCTGCTGGCCTATGCAATCACCTGCCCCCTTATGCATGTACCTACACAGAGGCATACACATAGTTAAAAAGAAAACTAAATCTTTAAAACATAATTGCCGTAATGAAAGCCCTGTCACTAAAATTCATTTCAGAACCAACAAGTGTTACTCTGTGAAATCGAGGAAGAATATTTTTATTGAAATGAAAAGCATTTATCTCTGCTATATTGAATTAGTTTTCTTTCGATTTAGGTTCTAAGGAGTAAATTTTTTTTAGCCCTAATCTAGACGACAAAGCTTCACTCCCCCACTCTTTGGTATTATCCAAGGTATTAGTTAAAAAACTAGAATGGCTCAGTGAGCTCAAAATTCAGTGAAAATGTCGAGCACTGTGCAGGAGAACCGGAGCACACTGAACACCATTCTGTCGGAAGAAATCAGCAGCTCCCAACGGCACCCTCTTGCTTGCCTGTGGAATGTCTAGCTTGTAAAAGTGAGCAATTCTATACTCCCTCTAGCACAATGGCCTCCCAAATTACAGAACTTGAGAGCCAAAGAGACGGTTCAGTGGTCCGTTTGCTGCTGAAACAGATGACCTGAGATCAATCCCAGGGACACATTTTATGTCCATAAAAATGCACGGAGGCATGCATGCATGCACATGCACGCACATGCGCACACATGCTTATATGCACAAAAATAAGTCAATGTTTAGAAAAAAGCTTTTTAATCCAAAATTATGGAGCTCAAAAGTATATATGCCATATGTGTGTGTATATATATATATATATATATATATATATATATATACATTTTATACATTCCATAGGTCTGTATATACATGTGTGTGTACATTACATAGGTGTGTATACAAACAAGCGGTGTTCAGTTTGCTCCAGTTCTCCTGCACAGTGCTTGGCATTTTCATTGAATTTTGAGCTCACTGAGCCATTTTCTTCTCAGGAAATTAGTTTTCAGCCCATAACTTTTCTCTTTGCTGTATTGGATGATACTAACTTGCTGTAATACGAATAATTTATTTTGACAAATTATCTACCTATGTGGATGTTTGAGCTAATAGGCCCATGCAGCACCGACAGTGCCGAGAGCTCCAACAGGGTTGGAGAGCCGACCACTGTGTTGTTTCTGGGGTTACTACTCTCTGAGCACTGCATTTGGGGTCCAGACCAAGTGTACCTTTCCCCTAAATAGTTTCACATTTGCTTATGAGTGGCTTCAAGGGACTCAGGAAACAAGATTTTTTTTTTTCTTCCCTAAATCTGTTTGGCACTATTTTAGCAGCTGGACTGTTTCAAATGTGATTTTATTTCTGATTTTTATTTTTATTTCTATCATGTTCCAAGATAGCTCTATGTCTCCCTGTGTTTTATAGGGGAGAACCTGGACTCTAAGATGAGTTAGGTGTTGTGTCTCAGGTATTTTACAGAAGTGTCTTAATATTTTATAGAAGTGTGTATTTTACCAGTTCTCCCCCAGTCAAGGTGGTCAGAATAAATCCCTGTTAACTGTTCCAGAGTCCCAGGAAACAGTCATATGTGTTTCAGGCATACATATGTTCAATAATGTCCTCATAGCACTACTAGCATATATATGAGAAAAAAAAAAAAACATAAAAAGCGAGTGAAGAAAAGATCGTGCTCAGGAAAATGGGGACTACAATAGTAAGACCCCCCCAATGATGTACATACATTTCACTCAGAGGCACAGAGCAAAATGCTGTAGTCTCTAGAGACATGCAACACACAAAACACAAGAAAATCAAGAAGAAGGAAGACCAACGTGTGGAAACTTCATTCCTCCTTAGAATAGGGAACAAAATACCCATGGAAGGGGTTACAGAGACAAAGTTTGGAGCTAAGATGAAAGGATGGACCATCCAGAGACTACCCCATCCAGGGATCCATCCCCAAATCAGCCACCAAACGCAGACAATATTGCACATGCCAGCAAGATTTTGCTGAAAGGATCCTGATATAGCTGTCTCGTGTGAGGCTATGCCAGTGCCTGGCAAATACAGAAGTAGATGCTAACAGTCATCTATTGGATGGAACACAGGGTTCCCAATGGAGGAGCTAGAGAAAGTACCCAAGGAGCTGAAGGGGTCTGCAACCCTATAGGTGGAACAACAATATGAACTAACCAGTA
>NC_034602.1:58063165-58076559 GCF_900095145.1 Mus pahari
TTTTTTTTTTTTTTTCACATTCACTTTATTACGAGTGCCTTCAGAGACCAGCTAACACGGGGCATGAAACCCTGTCCCAAAATAAATTAGATAAAATAATATAGCATGCCACATAGTGTTCTTAAAAGGATAATGCATTTTAAATAGAGTACGTTCTAGTTTATGGGAAAATGTTGGCCATTTATATTAGGATTGCTGTCTATTACTATAGATGTATATGTATGTTAAAAAGATGTAATAATAGAATTACCTCCCCAGATTTACATTGTTTTACATTTTAATTGTATATATACGGGTATTTGCCTGGTAACACATGGTGGAGGGTGGTGGAAATCAAACCCCTAGGTCCTCTGGAAAAGCAGCCAGGACTAATAACCACTGAGCTGTCTCTCCAGCTCCTAGTACTTACAGTTTGTCATTGTGTTTAACACACACACACACACACACACACACTCACACACACACACACACACACCAAAAACATCAACAACAACTCGACTTCTGTCTAGGTTGTTGGGTGGGATCACCAGACTAGGTCCTCTGAGATAATGTGCCCTAAAATAAATCCTAGTACGCAGCAGCATTGGAAACACTGAGAGTTCAGAAATAGGCTCAGAACCCTGCCAAATAAGTATGTAGCAACTTAAGAAGGAAGAAGGCAGAGACAAATAAGCCCCGATACTCCCGGCAGTGGTTGCTGATTGGTGGGTTTGTCCTTGGCTTACTGCTAACTGTACACTTTAATGTTTACTCATCCTGGCTCTCCGTCGGCTCTCTTTGTATGCAAAGGGGGAACAATTATAAGAATGGAGAAGAACAGCTTCTGCATCCATGCAGATAGGAGCGTCTGTTAGTTAGGGCTTGTGGAATTAACAAATTCTACAATGACATGTAGTGTGGGCTTGGAAGAAGCAGCACTTATCTGAGGGAGCATTGAGTTCTGGCGGAGCCTTGCCAGCCTGCGGCCATGTGGCTGCTCTCAGAGACCTGCGAGCTCTCCAGCTGCCATTCCTTAATGTATGCAGTGTTCCATCCCACAGCAGGTTGGGGGGGGGGGGACTGCATCTTAACATGAACTTGGAGCCGAGACCAGATCCTCATCTCATTTACATGTTACATGGGCAGCATCCACCAGGCCTTAAGAGCAGGTCATGGAAATGCTTCATTAAAACATTGACATCAAGTATCTAAAGCCTCTTTGTTTCACAGAGACATGGTGACCTCTGTGTTTATAGAACAAGATGGTACCATAAAGATGGAAACGTGGATCCAGTTAAAAGTGAGTGGAATGTGCCCTCCCCACTCCCAGACAAGATGAATCAGTGAGATCTTTAGAATCAGATCTGCTATCCTGGAAAGAGTAGCCTTTGGGCCTTTTTTTTTTCTTTTTCTACTACTTTTTAAAGGGGGTTTTAAGCTTTCCTTAATGGATTTCATCATGGGGTAGAATCCTAGAGGAATCTAACAACCCAGGCTGGTAAAGGGCAAGTAGATAATTGACTTACAGAAAGCACAGCGATTCTAAAGGGAGGAGAGGAGCTTTGCCCGCTGTATTTTATGATGTGTTCTGTAGAATTGCCCACTGTATGTTATGATATGTTCCCTAGAATGCTCTTCAGGAAGAGGAATTCACAGCCAACATGTATCCAAACATGGTATACTGTTTTTCTCGCAGCTACATAAAGCATCTTGGAAGACAGTCTGTAAGTTTGCCCAATCGATGTTTTCCAAAGCTATCGCATCAAGAAACTCTATTCCCGATTTTTCTCAACATCGTCTAGTGCTTGGATTCCACGGGCTGTACTTTGGAAGTGACTAGACATTCAACATATTTGAAAAGTCACTCTGGTTCTCATGTGTACTCATGTTTCGAAATTCTTAGGCCATTTTTAATTCTGGGTCCCCAGCCATAAGAATCTCCACAAGAAAACCATCTTGGAAACTTTTCTCAGAAGCTAAGAAAGCAGGGAGGGCGTGCTCCTGGGAAGGCAGCTGAGGGACAGAAGTGTGGCTGGAATGTATTAGACCTCTTGATTCAAGCCCAGGAGCTCCTAAGAAATGTCCAGTGGGGTGTGGCGCTTATTGTAATGAACAAGGTCAACCCTTCTTGTCTAACTCCATAGTTGCTTGGGTAAAAATAAAAGTAAGAAACTATCTTTCCTTTAGTGAACCATTTGTTAAAGCATTTAGTCATTTGAACAAAAACATGATGGTTCCCAGCTGTGGTGTCCTTGCTATCCATCCTAGGATGGAGAATTTAAGGGTTCCTTGACTCTGCCTTGGATCACTGTGTGATTCTTAGCCCTTTGCATCATCGGGGTGTATTCATTATGTGGAAGACGAGGCTCTGTTTAGCTGTCTCGAAATCGAATTTGTTCTGATGCTTGTCAGAAGGAGGTCCCAGTAAAAGCACTGCGATTTCTAAAAGCTTTAAAGTTACTATTGTACCACTCATTGCCTATTGAAAAAAAAAAGTTCAAAAGTAGAGAAATTTGAATTTACTGTCTCTGTGATTTCTATGGTAGGCACCTGATCATCTTCCAGTCATGCAACCCATGCAGACCATATTGTTAGGTGGGATTAGCATCCCTACCCCCTGACTAGGGCTGGGCACTGATTGCAACAATGCATCAATATAGCCTCGCCCTTTTGCTACTCATGTTGATTTGAGTGGCCAGGATTTAAATCAGTGGACTCTCTCTAACCCTTTTGTTAGAGTTGAAGAAAGTTTTCTTATTCTCTAGATGAGGAAGGAGCATGCAAATCTGATTGTACCGGGCTTCGGGTGCTGATAAAGATGCTAAGAATAGGAAGAGGATGGGATGAATGGGATGAAGATGGGATGGATGGGATAGAAGGGATGAAGATGGGCTGAAGATGAGATGCATGGGATAAATATGGGATGAAGATGAGGTGAATGGGGTGGATGAGATGAAGATGGGATGGAGATGGGATGAAGATGGAATGAAGATGGCATGAATGGGATGGAAGGGATGAAGATGGGCTGAATAGGATGGATGGGATGAAGAAAGGATGAATGGGATAAGGATGGGATGGAAGGGATGAAGATGGGATGCATGGGATAAAGTTGGGATGAAGATGGGATGTGTAGGATGAATAGGATAAAGATGGGATGGAAGAGATGAAGATGGGATGAATGGGATAAGGATGGAATGGAAAGGATGAAGATGGGATGTGTAGGATGAATAGGATAAAGATGGGATGGAAGAGATGAAGATGGGATGAATGGGATAAGGATGGGATGGAAAGGATGAAGATGGGATGAATGGGGTGGGTGGGATGGAGATGGGATGGGGATGGGATGAAGATGGAATGAATGGGATGGAAGGGATGAAGATGGGCTGAATAGGATGGATGGGATGAAGACAGGATGAATGGGATAAAGGTAGGATGGAAAGGATGAAGATGGGGTAAAGATGGGATGAATGGGATGGTTGAGATGAAGATGGGATGGAGATGGGATAATGGGATGAAGATGGGATGAATGGGATGAAAGGGATAAAGATGGGATGGATGAGATTAAGATGGGATGGATGGGACAAGGATGGGATGATGGAGAAAGCAAGAGTCCTCTAAGGCACTCCCATGCCCCAGCTCTAAATCCACATGCTGCTTTTCCTAAAGCCTAGAAATCCTTTAATTGTTTACCTCAGTGTTGGCTGATTTTTCTGTTGCTTGCAAGGAAAAGCTTCTGAGGCAGATCTGATTATGATTTTATGGGCATCCAATCAACAAGGCAGATGCAACTGCAGAGATGGATGCCCATACACTGAAGATGGAGATACAGTGGTGAATTCCAGGAGCAGACAGGAGGTATGGCCTGAGGTGTGAACTGCTCCCTGCCTCCAGAATGGAATATAGACCAAGAACACATTTTTAGTAAGAAATCACTATCTGGTTCCCTGCTGGCTGCAGTACAATTTTCTCTAGTCCTTCGTTCCCCCCCACCCCCCACTTCCCCATTTCTTTATTGGACATAAAGTAACTGGTGTGCGTGCAGAAACATCCTGCGTGCTTTTTCTTTCTTTCTTTTAAATAAATGGCTGGCGTTTTGTTTTTATCAGCATCAAATGAAGATGGTACACAGAAAGCACTGGTTCTGAATAATGTCCCCTCTCTGCGCTGAAGGCTTGTTCATTCAGACCTCATCTTTACATTCCAGGAAGTTATTTTGTTTTTAACAGCAACAACGGTAAAACCGTCCAACAACATAAAATTCCTTGTACATCATGTTCAGTTGGAAAAAATTTTAATGTTTTTCATTTGTCATTGTAAAACCAAAGACAGACGATTTTATATAACTTCTTATACATAGCTTTTACACATAAGGCAATGTCTTTAAGTAGGGGTTAAAGCCCCGGGAGCGGCGGGAAGCCGTGAATCCTGGATAGTTTCCCCTTCAAGTCGAAAGTCTGTTGCTTAAATAAACCTCTGATTTAAGATTTTAAAAGGAAGAGATGCAGTCTGTCCCGGGAGCGAAGGTGTGGTAGCAGGATCATTAGAGAGCTGGTCACATTATGCCAGCGCCACAGAGGAGGAAAGTCACCGGAAGTAGGACCATGGTATCCAACAACAGGTCTGGCAAGCACTTCCTCCAGCCAGGCTCTGCCTCCTAAGTCAGCACAATCTGTGGGTTGTGACAGAGGGGTCACCTCAGACCATGGGGAAAACACAAATGTTTGCCTTATGATTCATACCAGTAGCAAAATTATAATTATAAAGAAGCAGTAAAAATAATTTTATGGTTGAAAGGTCACTTCGACATGAAGAATTGTATTAAAGGGTCTCGGCATTAGGAAGGTTGAGAACCAGCTTCCTAAAGGTTTCAAAACCTCCCAAGACACCATCACTAGCTGAGGACTAAATGTGCGAACAAGAGCATCTAGGGGGACATTTCACATTCAAATCACAAGGCCCTCATAGATGGAACACAGTACCCCTTTGATCATCTAAAACCGGTATTGATTCTTCAGCTGACCTTTCCTAAGATGGGAAACAGACTTCCATGGGGAAAAAATTTCTAATATTCAGTAGTAGTAAAGTCAAGGTGCCTCTCTAGGCTGGCATCCACAGCGCCCTTTGGAAAGCATGCCACAGTCCTCCCTCTTCAAGACACAGGGCAAAAATGATTGCGCCAAATCCCCCAGAAGGATGAACTGCCGTGCACAAGAGGACACGTGCGCACTCAACACAAGGAGAGCCGCACTATTTATTTCCAAGTCAAGGTGATTCCCGTCAGCAGCCTGTGCTGGAGCAGCCAAGCTAATGGTCACAGTTAGCAACCAAGTAAAAGAGTTATTTCTACTTGGTGGCTAACCCCACTCGATCGTCTTAAGTATGTCTGGCTTCTCTGGTGTGCTTTTATCTCCAACGATTATGAATGTTCCAAGTGGGCTCACTGCAGCCACCAGGCGAAAGGACTGTCAGGCACTTTGGAAATCCAATTTCAAGAGAGAAGATTGGTTTGAGGAACAGTGAACAAGGAGGAATCTTCCCTTGGAGGAGACACCGTGTGTCAAAGTTTACCCTCATTATCTTATGGTAGGTAGAAAAGAACAAATTAAGACATTTAACTGCCTAAAATTTGAGATCCAATTGCATTTAACACTGAAAATCTTGTTACTAGACCCACGGGCTTACCTTACTCTTGGGTGAGGTCTGCTATGTCTTAGTAAATAGCATTTCTTAAAGCCAGAGTCTGAATCTGGGGTAAGTGAAAAATCACTGGTCCATGTTCTGTTCTGGATAAGAGAAGAAGGTTCTGTAAGACCCAAAGTGTGTGTGTGTGGGGGGGGGTGTATTTTCTTTTAAGACGCTGTGAGAAAAAGACCTTAAAATCACCTTCTTGCCTGGCTGCCATTGCTACTGCCAGCACCCTTTAAATTAATAGCAATTATACGACTGTACAAGTTCTATGGTTTAATATGTGAGACCGTTCAGACACTGGGATTAGCCTTTCGAATTGGCTCCCATAATGAAAAAACCATTAAGAACTGAGTGGTGTTCCAAGAACTCTTCAAAAATAAAATAAAATAAAATAAAAATCAAAGAGAAGGGGGAAATGGCTCCTTTCCCTTTGGCCTGTCACCCACATTTTAATCAAATCTTGATAAGATGATGAATGTTGTACTGTCCTTCCAGCCTATATGCTAAATTAACAAGACTGTCTCATTTCCTCCTTTGAAGGGACACCGAGATGGGTTTCTGATACTTCCACATAAAGCAAGCTCTCAAAGCAGCATATCAAAAGTCTTGCTTGGTGCCTGCACTCACCATTTTCCCCGTGTAGGCACGAGGCTGGAACACAGCGCGTCAGGTTTGCAGAAAGACTCCTGGCTGAGCAATGTTCAGTCAGCTAACAAAGATGAATCTCAGCGTTCCTAACACATCCACTAAAGCATTTTAGACTTTCCAACAATTTTTTAAAGACTTATTTCTGTATCTTTATAGGGAGAACATGTCTGTAATGTTGAACACAGGTAGTTCATATTTGTCTACAAAGCCGGAGTGATGAATGGAGATGAATCAGGAGAAATGGATGAGCTCAGCGCAGCCTACCGTACAATTACTCCCTCGCTCCCTAAGCTCCGTGTGTCTAAAAGCCTTGGAAATAAGACTATAGCTTAAACGTTTTTGTTATTCTGAATAGGTTCAAATTCATCAGCTTGGATTTGTGACCCGCTTGCAAGAAACAGAGGAGCCGGGAGAAAGTAAGGGATTCCTGTTTTTCTATCCAGAGTTTGAGTATCTGGACATTAATGGTTGTTTTGCTTTTTAAAATTCCAGGTACAGTAAACCAACAGTTATGAAAAATATAATGTTTCCTTAGTCTAGCACACAGAAAAGTCTAGCAACTATCTACATACTATTCAGGCCAGAGGGATCAGATACACATCCCTCAGAAAGCCCAATGACTACCTCAGGTGTCCTCAGCTTCATGGGGAGATATAGGACTAGAGTTTGAATTAATGCTACGATCAGGTAATCTCCAGACATCCTGAGGACCAGATCTAAACTTTGAATGAGTCCATACCTATGCCACTTGGAATGTGTCCAATCTCATCTTGGTACCTACCTTGAAGTGATACCTCATCCTTGAAATATGCCCTGTTGTGGGATATTAATGACTAGAAGAGCAGGTGAATTGGGTCTCCTCCAAACCTGTATGGCAATCCCCAGAGCCCAAGAAGGAGGCATTCTTTGGAAATGAGGTTGTTGTTCTAGATTTAAATAAGAGGATGGATGGAGGAGGTAAATGGTTCATGGGAGTCATCTGTGAAGAGCAGATGCAACACATGGTGATGTATTGATTAAGGAGGGAACCCTAGAGAGGAGCGGGTTTGAAGGAAGGAGAGCTTTTAAACTAGACTTTGGACGGATTGAACTTTGGACGGATTGAACTATATCTATAGCTATATGTATATAGCTGTTCTGTTCAAACTACTCTCCAAGCTGACTGATTCAACCTGGCTTCTCTTTTCTGCCTCTCCTGAATTGCTCTGCTTGGCCTCATATTAACTTTGGCAATAGGTTCTACTCTTTTTGGCTCCTTCTCATTCTCTGGCTCCTTCTGTCTTCACCTGTATTTAGCTTGTTCTCTCTTTGCAACTTGTCTATCACTGTCCCAGTAAAAGTGCCACCTCTCTTTTCTCTCTCTCTCTGCACTGCTCTCTTAAGTAGCTCCCCTTTCCTCTCTCTTCTTGTGAGAGTTGGGCGGAACCTATTCTGTCAAATCCTTCTCTGATTCATCATTTTGTCAGCCACTCAGTTGCACACCACTTTCAAACAAGGGTGCTTCCTTCAACAAACTAACTTTACAGATTAACTCTATTGTTTAGGATTAAAGGTGCACACTAAGGGTATATCTGTATTCCAGCCAGAAGGATTAAAGATGTGTGCTACAACTACTACAACTAGAAACAGGTTTTTTGTTTTGTTTTGTTTTGTTTTTCGTAAATAACACAATCTCAGGGTTGACCGTGTGATCAAATATCCTACAACAGACCTTCAGTATTTAGAGACAGGGAAGGAAAGGGGGCGTTTTCAAAGAGACTGAGAAAGTGGAGCCAAAGCAGTATCAGGAGAGCAGAGCTCTGAATCACAGGATCCAGGGAAGATTGGCAGTCAGTCCTCCAAGGTAGCTGGGAACCAGGACAAGCTGGGTGACGCTACAGTAGCAAAGGCCCCAGTCCTAGTGGCTTTTACTGAAAGCCTGTTTCTCCCTTGCACTAAGGCTATTCCAGGACTCAGCAGCCTGGCCTCTGAGCTGTGGTCCAAGAGGCCAGACCTGCTCCATCCAGGTCTCTGCCTCATTAAAGCCTGGATGCCACAAAAGCAGTGTGGGGGAGAGCATCCGGGCTCATGTGCTTTGCTTTAGCAGGGAGGCCACACTCACTACTTAGCCCTCAATGTTTTAGGCTGAAGTGGGTTTTAAACTGGGTACGGGGTTACCAACCATCAAAGCCCTTTTATGCATCCAGGAAGAAGAAAATAATCAACAAACATACAAATAAACAATGAAACTGAATATAATGATCAAACAAGGTAAGATGAAAAGTGCTTTTTGTCTGGAGTTATCAAAATTCTCTCAATCATAGGCAGATGACACTGGTGGGTCCTTTAAAAAACACAGTAGTGTCCTTAAATATTATTCTGAAATAAATCCTAATTTCTCCTCTAGCCCTAAGGACCTCTGGCTTTTAATAACCAGATCTTCTAGTCTCCATTACACCTGCCAAGAGCAGGAGAACATCCATAAGGTGTCTTCCATTGCACACAAGCCAACTTGGATGAGCGTGTGGTCAGTCTGGCTGGCTTTGCCTTTTCAGACAGTCTAAAGTATGAATCAATGGGGGCAGTGGCTATGTGGAGGCTCCAGTCTAAGCCAGGATCTTTAATTGTGTTTTCTTCTCTCATGACAAGTAATTAGAAATGACTGTTTCCTACCAGTCTAAATTACAAGATGATTATTTCCTTTTTACATTCTTTAGCTGCTTGGCACTGCATGACTATGGCATTTTTTTTTTAAGTATACTGATTATTAGGGAAAATGGCCAATAAGGAGCACTTTCCCAGTTTCTAGTGCAATTTTGGTCATAAGGAATGGGCAGGGTGGGGGTGGTTCTTCTGTGGAGACCCCATGTACAGGTGTTTCCAAGGGTTATCCTAGAAACATGGGGAAGTCGTTGCCACAGACCTACTTTTTAAACTAGCTCCCCTCCCTCAGGAATTTGTTTGAAAGTATATGAAAGCAAATAAAGGCAAAAGAATGATGAGTGAGACTACCGGCCACCTAACAGGACAAGAAGACCACCCTGTATCAGTTAGGGAGTGCAATCATGCCCTTCATGAGGAGGCAGCGTTCTAATCTTCAGTAAATGGAAAGAGAAGCTTCCTGAGGGGAAGGGGTCGGTGTGTAAATATCATGTCATCTTGTAAATACCACTTCCCCCAGTGACCCCCCCAAAAAATCAGTATTGTAAAAGAAAATTTACAGCCCTAAGTATACATGTGATCTATCTGTCTACTGTCTGTCTGTCTGTCTTAAAATAGATAACACACATTTCAGGGCCACTTCTCAGAAGGACAATGCTTCATCGTTGCCATGAAGGATTCATATTGCTAACAAGACAATGTTTCCTGCTGTGTCCCCTTTATCTCAAACTAAGAAAGCTGGGCTAAACCCCTGAAAGGCCAATAATTTTGATAAATACTCTATACCACGTTTCCAAAGATGGTGTGACAGGTCCATGATGGTGGCAGATGCTGGTGCAGGAGTCTGAGTGTGGAATGGCGAAGGGAGAGGGTTCCAAGTGGTCAAAGTGGCTGAACTCTGAGCCCACAGGAAGACAGGTTAAGGGTCAGGAGCAGCAACTAGAGAGGGAGGAGCTTACAAGTGGCCATTGCTAGGGCTTGGGGTGGTTTGTTCCAGGGGTTATGTATTGAAGACTCCACCCACGGAGTGGTGGCACTGACAGGTCGTAAAACATTCAAGAGGTGAAACTTAATGGTAGTTAGGTAGGCCATGGGGCATCAACCTGAAAACATTAATGCTAACTCCCAGGGGTCCAGCTCCTCTGAGACTAGATGCTGTTCTGGAGCTCAGTCTTTAAGAGCATTTACTGATCTTGCTGGATCCTAGCTCCTGCAGAGGCAGCTCACACAACCTGTAACTCCAGTTCCAGAGAATCCAATTTCTCCTCTGACCTCCTCAGGCACCTGGATACAGGCAGTGCTTATAAACTCATGCAGACACTCACAGACAGGTAGGTAAACAAGTAACTCTTATTTAATGAGTCCTTATAGGATAGGCTTGTTCCTTTCCCCCAACCATCTCCCATATCCACCCTGCCACCATCTCGAGCTCCCACCAGCATCCCATATGACACTTGCTTCCATGAGGCTCTCTCCAGGGCCGAGAGGATGCCCGCACCCTGTCCCCGAACTCTCAGTACTGTGAGCTAAGTACACTTCTTTTCTTTATCAAGTTACTCACCCTCAGATACATTTGGTATAGCAGCACAAAATGGACCAAGACAGACACATGGCAGCCACAAACCATCACGACAAGGATATAATAAGCTGTGAATACCCAAACCAAAGAAAAAAAGTGAAATTATTTTAAACAGAAACCAATACCTGAAAAGGTATTTCTGAAGGAAAATAAGTCAACCACCTTCTGGGGAGCAATGCTGGTGGTGTAACAGAGATCTATAAATGAGACGACAGGGGAAGAAACACATTGAGTGGGAGGGTTGGCATTCTTTCCCATGATTCTCAAAGCCCATGAGTCTCTGTGTTGAGGTCGCTAACAGCAAAAGGGTAAGCTTTTAGTCGGTGACTGTCAACCCCAGGGGAGTCAACCCAGGCCTGGCTGTGCAGGTTTTCTTTCCAGTTGTGTTCGCTTGACTTCCACTGTGGTTTAAAGCAAGAGGAACGCAAGGCTGCTGCTCGCCTTCTGTAATTGTTTCTTGGCTCCACGAATGAGGTAATATTTACTGGAAAAAAAGGTAAAAACGATGTCAGTTTGCAAAAACATAAAATATATTCAGAAGGATGAGCCGAGGCACATACAAAAAAAAATGTGCATTGATTTCCAATGTCATGGTCATAGGATCTAAAAACAAGCAACTGCTTTCACGGGGCTAGGAATGCTGCTCTGTTGGTAAAGTGCTGGCCTAGAATGTAAGCAGCCCAGGACTCCCAGCCTAGCACTGCATAAAGCAGGCTTGGATGTACGACTATAATCCCAGAACTCAGGAGGTAGAGGAAAGAGACTCAGAAGTTTCAAGGGTATCCTCAGCTATACAGAGAACTGGAGGCCAGCCTGGGCTACATGTGGCTCTGCTTCAAGTGGACCATGATGAAGAGAGGCTTTTTAGCTTGTCTTTTGTACTCTGGGCAAGGTCTTGACTGTAGAATTGAGCAAACCTTCTTTGTATCTACTCTCTCACTTTCTGATCGCAGATGACCAAACTAATGCGCACCCTCTTTTATTGACAAAAACAATAAAGTATCTAATAGGAACTACTTTTTAAATTTAAGTCATATTCATACACCAGAAGATGTCCATAAGTAGATCAAAAAAATTATCATAGAGATTTTTAAATATAGATGATAAATGATATGTAGGGAGGTAGACAGACAGACAGATAGACAGAATTCTTCCATCTCCAGACCTGCACATTCTTTGTAACTGTGTAGAAGACCACTTAAAGGAATACAAGTTCTGGCTGCTTTGTTTTGTGGTTTTGTTTTGACTTGAGTGGCTCTTACATTGGGGTCCCCACATGTAGCCTGTGCTGGTCCAGAACGCACTGTGTAGCCTCACCTCTTGAGTATGAATTACCAGAATGCTTCACCACTCCCTTGCTGGTTCTGATGAGGGTCAGATAAAAGGGAAACAGATGAACAAGCTGGCAGATGGCTCAGTGGTTAAGAGGCCTTGCTATACAAGCGTGAGAACCTGAGTTCAGTCCCAGCACCAGTGTAAACCGCAGCGTGCTGCCATGCACAGCCTGGAACTCCGGTACTGCATGGGACAAGGAAGGAAAGTAGAGTCTTTGGGTCTTGCTGTCTTCCAGTATAGTCAAAAGCTAGTGAGCTCCAGGTTCCGTGAAAGACCCACAGAGAGACACACAGCATCATCTGACATACTCCTCTGCCCTCCACAGAGGCACACGCATGCACACCACATACACATATGTATAACACACATTCACACATGTTCACCACATACACATACATACATGAATGCTACACACCCACACCCACATGTACAGCATACACACACACACCAGGAATAAATTAAGAGATGGTATTTTTATTTTTACTTCACCTACTTAACAATTGCTTGTTTTTGTTTTCATGAATAACTACTACTTTGGTAAATCTTCATTTTTAAAGTAAAGAACTAAATCAATAAAGCCATTCACTCATGGTAGGGGCGATATTTCTAAAAGATAAGCTGTGCTTGTAATGTCTTTAGCTCCTAGAATGTGTCTTGAAAGTCAGTTCTTGGTAACTTATAGCAACCTAGAAAGATTACTAACCAAGAAAATGCTGAGGGACTGCCATATATCTGGGGAGAAAAATCTTTGTTGGTTTTTTTTTTAATGAATCGTTCAATAGGGAAAAAACCATAGAATGTGAAGTAAGTTTCACCTTGACTAGTTTCACTATATGCAAATCTTTCTGGAGAGAATCTGAAGAGATGTTCTGAGTCAGTGCCGTGTCTTGGCTACCCTAGTTATTATGTCTTATGCAATTATGAGATAAGATTTTTATTTTCCTTATTACAAGCACCACTCCTATGTACATTAAATAAGATAATGGTGGTGGCGGTAGTGGTCTGGTAGTTGGTAGTGGTGGTGGTGGTGGTGGTGGTTGTGGTGGTTGTGTAGAGGTGGTGGGGGTACTGGTGGTTGCTGGTGATGATGGTGGATTAGTATTGGGGTCTGGGGGGTTGTGATGGTATGGTGATGATAGTGGGGTGAGGTGGTGGTGCTGGTGGTTAGTGGTGATGGTGATGGGGTTGATGGTGGTATGGTGTGGATGGTAGTGTGGTGTGGTGGTGATGGTGCAGAAATGATGGTGGTCTGGTGGCGATGGTGATGTGATGGTGATGGTGATTGTGATGGTGATTGTGATGGTGATATGATAGTGGTGTGTCTTAGTCAGGGTTTCTATTCCTGCACAAACATCATGGCCAAGAAGCAGTTGGGGAGGAAAGGGTTTATTTGGCTTACATTTCCATACTGCTGTTAATCACCAAAGGATGTCAGGACTGGAACTCAAGCAGGTCAGAAAGCAGGAGCTGATGCAGAAGCCATGGAGGGATGTTCTTTACTGGCTTGCTTCCCATGGCTTGCTCA
>NC_034602.1:58077967-58096552 GCF_900095145.1 Mus pahari
CCACAAGGGGCCCTCCCCCCCTTGATCACTAATTGAGAAAATGCCTTACACCTGGATCTCATGGAGGCGCTTCCCCAACTGAGGCTCCTTTCTCTGTGATAACTCCAGCTGTGTCAAGTTGACACAAAGCTAGCCAGTACATGGTGTAATAAGGGTTGTAGTGTGGTGGTGATGTGGATGTGATGCAGAGGTGGTTTTGTTTTGTGTAGGGGAGCAGAACTAAATCAGGAAAGAAAAAGGAATCGCTGAGGTATCTATCTACCAACAGTTTGGGACAGACAAGAACTGAGTAATAGCTCTTGGAGAAGAGAGGATTGTGGGGAGCAGAGCAGACCCCAGATACCCAGCCTTCAGGAGGGAGAAAGAGTTGGGAAGGCTGGATGGATGACAGGTGTGAACAATTCCACAACTTTGCCAGGTGAGGGGTGTCTTTCTGTGGCTTGATTGTGATACACACACACACACACACACACACACACACACACTTAAATGACTGGGGAGATTTTTTTAAATCAGAAATAATCTGTTTTTATCATGGGACTCAGTAAGTAACTTGAGAAATTGCTGCCAAGGATTCTTTAGTAGCTTCCATTTCTGAAAGGACTTTCCAAGTAGAGAAGATAACAGGGAAACTGACATGTCCTCCAGTTAGTGAGAGAGAAGCGGGCGTCTAACCTTCTCAAACGTAACAGTGGAGGAAGAGGCAAAAATTCAAGTCACTTTGAACAATGCTGTTTTGTATCAAGGATCTTCAAGCCAGGCATGGTGGCACACACCCCTAATCCCAGCACTTGAGAGGCAGAGACTGGTAGACATCTTAGCTCAAGGCCAGTCTGGTCTACAAAGGGAGTTCCAGGACAGCCAGGGCTACACAGAGAAACCCTGTCTTGAAACACTCCCCCTCACTCCCACCCCAAAAAGGATCTTTAAAGTCCTATCTGAGGTTGGTTCTTCACTTGGTCTTCTGAACCAAATAGACACAGCTTTCAATGTGGCTTAAAAGCCTATGGACTGTAGGTCATAAGACTTATCCGGATTGATTGATACTTCACAATATTGATGCCGGTGTAGCAGATTGAGTGGCTTATTTTAAACCACCTCGCAGAGTGCAGAGCTTTGCTTGAGAACAATGGAATAATAACGACCATCATTTTTCCTCTTCCCCCCCGCCCCTTTTCAGGCTTTGACCAGGAGAAAATAACTACAAGAAACTACTAATTTACAAAATGCGCAGATGACCTAGTTTATTCATAACCATAGGAGTTTTAATTTATTAAGCAACAATTTAATATGAGCAGTGCCTAGTAATTCTAGTTTGCCGTGTGTTTTTTTTTTTTTTTTTTGTGGGAGAATAATGTATTACTTAATGGAGAGGATAAATTTATTATTGGGAAATTTTAATAATGAACAAAATTATGTTTGGGTATTTTCTTGGGAAGTAATTAGTTGCCTAACTGTCCTTCCCTGAAGTGTGGCGGTATTGGTGGCAATTGCTATTTAGTGCTGAATTCCCTATGAAACAACCTCCCTATGTCTTGCTGCAGTGGTGTAAGGGGGGGGACTGAAGACTATAAGGACCCCTGGGCTTGGAAAGGAACTCCCTAGGGTTTCCAGGGGCTCTGCTGACCACTTCCACCTGCCCAACAGAGACCTAGAGACAGAACAGAAGTAACTGGTAGAGGCTTTTGACCCATAGCTCCAGATGAGAAGCTGTGGCATCCAGGCGCCCCAGACAAGCTTCCTCCTTTGACTTGCTGAACTGTCTGTGACTGACTGGTTCATCCTCATTGGAAAGACTCCTTTACATCAAAACAGGAGCCCAAGAAAGTCACTGATAAAAAGGTAAACATTAAATAAACTAGGATCTGTGAAGAGTCGGCATGACTTTGTAATTATGCTTGGGAAGTAACGTGTAAGTAAGGCTGGGAAGTAAGGCTGCAGCTAAGAACCCAGCTCATGACAACTTAAGCAAATAAGGAGTTCACTGTCATGCAGAGATGAGAAGAAACCTGAATAGGTCACAGAATTATAAGGGGAAAGTTCCAGAATACAGTAGAGAACAGTGATCGGGAACCAGCAATCAAACAAATCAAACCAAACACTGCCAGAGTTCTCTCAACCCAACTCTGGATGTTGATATAAAACCCAATGCTAAGGCAGGCTTTCTCCATAGCCAAGGAAGAGTGTGAGAGGCCAGTCGGTAGCTACATGAGCTTAGAAGCACCAGTGAAAAGAGAATTCTTTCGCCTAGCACCTGTATACCAAACAGTATTCCTAAAATGCCTGCCACAGTCAACTTAAAAGAGAAAAGGTTTGGAGATTCTAGCCCATGATCAGTTGTCCCCCGGAATTTGGACTCATGGAAAGGGCCCATGGCAAGATCCCAAGGCAGAATAAAAACCATTAAACCTTGTGGCCAAGAAGCAAAGGAGAGAGAAAAAGTGACACTCTTGTAGAAGTTATGTCAACTTCTTCCTCCTAGCCTCATGCTCCCAGAAATAAGACTCAGACTCAAAATATATTTACAAATATCTTGGTCATATGTCTAGGCTCTAGTCTGTCTAGATATAACTTAAAACATCCCACTTATTCTAGCCTACATTCTTCCCACCTGGCTGGCTGCTCAGGTTAGCATGCGTTTGCCTGGTCACATCTTTCTGGCAAGTCTTCCTGCACCTGGCTCTAACCCAGAATCCTTTCTGCCTCCCAAATGTCCCACATCTATTTCCTGCCTAAGCCACAGTCCAGAGGCTTTGTAATTGACATGTGATCCATCCATACAACACACGAGATGTTCTCTCCACACACTCCTGTCATGATCTAAGGGCCTCTCAGAAGATCTTAACCTTTCAAATTTCCTACCAACTCAGGATGGTGCCAATTTACAGGTCAAGCCTTTAACACAGGGCCCTTTGGGGGGGGGGGCATTCAAAATTCAAACTATAGTTATGTCAATTCCAGGAAGTGACCTGGACTAGGTTATTCTTAAGTGATAGATTCCTAAATGGAAGTGGCCAGAAAAATGAGACTATCAAGAAGACAGAAGTGCTGGGGTCAGGGGGTCTTGTACAAACTATGTCTTAGGTCAAGCAAGTTCATTAAGTACAGCTTCTTATATACTATCTGAAGAAGGAAATCGCCCAAGGTCAGCAGAAAGCTAAATCAGATAATGTTGGAAAGAGAACACAGGATACCTCAGACACACTTGCCTTAGGACTGATAACGACAGCCCAGGGGGAAGAGTTGGGTCCCCCAAAACCACAACTTTAACTCCTTTGAGGCACAGGTTCCAGCCTCAGGCCAGACCTTGGCAATACCAGCTCCTGGACAAGGACACAGACTAGCATTCCCTTTGTCCTTTTATCAGGGCCTTTGAGAAAGTCTTGGCTTGGTATGACTCCCAGCAAGGAAGATCACTATAACCCAGTAAACGACATCTGTGCTCAGTCTGTGCTCCATGGACCAATAACTGTTGGAGAACACTTTTGTGAGCCTAGGACGAGGAAGATGCCTTACATGGAAGCTCCCATAGGATCCCACAGAGCATAATAACAGTTCTCACAAAGGAGCAAGAGACTATGGGAGACCCAAGCACACAAAGGCTGCAGTCCGCAGCAAGCCGGAGATCCAGGAGTGAGTCCCTTGGGAATGAGTGCCCATCCCCAGTGCTCAGACTTCAACCACTTCACATAGTCTCGAGAGCGTATCTGACTTCTGGTATTTCAGTATTGCGAATCAAAATCTCTGGTTGAGCCGGGCGTGGTGGCGCACGCCTTTAATCCCAGCACTCGGGAGGCAGAGGCAGGCGGATTTTGAGTTCGAGGCCAGCCTGGTCTACAAAGTGAGTTCCAGGACAGCCAGGACTATACAGAGAAACCCTGTCTCGAAAAAACAAAAACAAACAAACAAACAAAATCTCTGGTTGTCAATCTGCTCCAAAAGATTTCTAAACTGAAAACTTTCCCTTTTCTCTCTCCTTCTTCCTCCTCCTTGTCCTCCTCCTCCTCCTTCCTCTCTCTCTCTCTCTCTCTCTCTCTCTCTCTCTCTCTCTCTCTCTCTCTCTCTCTCCTGGCTATTTTTGGCACCTATCTGTGCTTTCTGAAGTGAGTGGAGGCATCTAGTTACTGATGGGTCTTGCCAAAGAGTTTTAAGTAACTGGCACAAGAAGAGACATTCTTTGTTTTAGGGGAGAGAAAAAATTCACAGGATGGGGTTTCTGTGGAGTAGACTCAAAGGGATCCCCATTAGAAGACAGAAAAGCCACCAGGGTGTCTGGAAGGAAAGCTGGAGGAATCTACAGCAACATCTGGGGAAACAGAGTAGGGAAAAAAGGGGAGACAAGGATGGAAGACTGTCTACAGAGGCAGCAGGAGAGCCTGTGGTGCAGCCTCATCAGCCTCCCACTGTTCTCCAGGATGATCTTCGCTAAACACTGTGGACAATTACATACTTCCACGTCCTGGGTCCCCACCCTAAACTTCCTCAACTCTCCCCCGCCAACAACCTTTCTCAGCCATCCCTCTCCTAACATCCTCACGTCTACCGTCTTAAGTTAAGGCCACCATGTTTTTCATTTTCTTGTATCTTGGTCTCTAAGTTTTCTCCATGCTGAGCCATTCTCTAGACTCTTGTGTAGATTTTTCTAAAATGGAAATTGATCCATTATTGTCTCACTCCAGTGTTTGACCATACTCAATTAAAAAAAAAAAAAAAAGCCACTGAACATGACCTGCGACACTAATCTCTCTACCTGGTCTGTTATCAGTTGCCAACCCTTTATAGAATGGTCTATAACCAGTTATCAGTCCCTTACAGTCAAGGATTCCACTTCTGTGAACTTAACTGGCTGTAGTTGGAAAATTCTTTTTAAAATTGTAGCTGTATTGAGTTTGAACAGGTGTTTTTCCTCGTTATTCCTTAAACAATCCAGTAAAATGCCTATTTGCATAACATGTACGCTGTGATAGGATTTATAAGGGATCTAGAAATGGTTGAATATGCATAGAAAGATGAGTGCAGGTCTGGAGAGATGGCTCAGTGGTTAAGAACACTGACTTCTTTTCCAGAAGTTCTGAGTTCAGTTCCCAGCAACCACATGGTGACTCACAACCATCTGTAATGGGATCTGATGCCCTCTTCTGGTGTGTCTGAAGACAGCTGCAGTGTACTCATACATATAAAATAAATAAGTGAATCTTAAAAAAAAAAAAAAAAGATGAATGTAGGTCACACGCAAACACTACCCTATTTTGTGTAAGGCCCTTGAGCATCCTACGATTTTAGCATCCTTGGGGCACTAGAATCAATTTTCTACACAGGGGAAGGGATGACTATAGCTCATTCATAACCATAAGAGTTTGAGATTATTAAGCAAAAACAAACAAACAGAAAAAACAAAACAAAAAATCCTCTCCTCTCGGTAGACCCTTCACATAATCCATTATTTGTCCATACAGACTCTGTCTGTCTTTCTACCTACCTATCTATTGCTATCTCTCTCAGCTCTTTTAAAGCCCACTGAATTGTATTAGTTTTATTTTTACCTTTATAGATTTTTGCATACATTGTTCCTTTTGAAAACCCCGCTCTCTCCTGTCTACTTTATTTTCCCTTCCTCCCCTCCCCTCCCCTCCTCTCTCCTTTCCTTTTTCTCACTCCTCCCTCTCTTTTTCTTTCTTTCCCTCCTTTCTTATTTCTTCTTGAAACTGGCTAGCACTGGCCTCAAATTTGCTATGTAGCTATTGAACTCTCAATAATCCTCCTGCCTCAGCCTCATGAGTATTGGGATTATAGGGCCCTCCTCTTTGTCTATTTTCAAAGGTACTGAGCTATGGGAAACTCATTGATCAGTGAGTGATACAGTCAACTAATGACATACTAGTGATATAGGTAACTAATAGTAGACAGTATTTAAGGGTCAAGGAAAATGGAAAATATTGATTCTGACTAGGCAGCCATATGTCAAATTAGACTTCTAGATTTGGAAAGGAAAGAGTGAGTGGGTCTCTGAGAATGATTAGCAGGTCCTACAGAGTGCTAATCAGAAAGGCTTATGGAAGTGCCAAAGAAAGACAACTACTCAAGGTGACATTTAGTCCCTTAGTCCTTATCAGCATCAACACCAGCCAAACAGAAGTCACCTGCTGAGACAGGGGCAGCAGAAACAGTAAGTCAGAGATGTCTAGGGCAGGAAGGAGTCGGTGGTAGTGAGTAGTAGTAATTTTAATGTAGAAAGAGGACATGTAGTGGGAATAAAAGCAAAGGAAATCATGGGCTGGCTTTTAAATGAGTGCCTACTGTATGCCAGGCACCTAGCTTGCTCTATCTAATTCATTCTGTCTTAACTTTATAACTCTTCTCTAAAAAATAAAAATCTTTATTTTGCATGTTTTCACTGCATGTATGTATGTATGTATGTATTCTGTCTACATGCCTGGTACTCAAGTAGGTCAGAAGAGGCATCAAATCTACTGGAAATGGGAGTTGTCAGTGCTTGTGGACCAGCATATGGGTGCTGGGATACTGAACTCGGGTCCTTTGGGAGACCAGCAAGTGCTTTCTAACAGCTAAGTCATCTCTCAGCCAGCTCCATAACTCTGTGTGGTAAGTATTTGCATTCTTCATTTTCTAGCTGTAGAAATTCCCTCCTCATGTAGGAACACATCCTTTCTACTGTTCCAGGCAAGGATTCAGGTGGCCCGGTACAAAGTCCAGGGTCCTTCCCACCCGTTCACCTGTCTCAGTCACTGAGAGGACTCAGTCTTATGGCGACACCCTTTGGTGGGCTGCACATTTCATTAATCTTGACTTGACTGCATGCTGTCTTCTTACGAGTTTGAATTCTTTTTTAACATATTGACCGTGTTCCTCTCCATCATGAACTGAGAGCTTCATTGTCTTGTCAAAATAAAAGTCATAGGTGTCATAGCCATATATGGTATGTGTCCCGATAGTCCAGTTCAACTTTAGAATTCTTATATAACAGCAAGATTTTAAATGGAAAACAAGGATTAGGTTCAGTAGCTTGAGGCCATCCCACTTCTGCTCCTGTCCTGCAGTGGATTTGATGGATGAGGGAGAGAGCTATGTATTCATTAGTTCTCTGGTCAGGGATGATATCAAGGAACTCAAACCTCTGACCAATCAGGATCTGACTCTATTAGTTCTCTCTGTGCTGCACACAAATCCTATTACTACAGGGGTGAATCTTGTGAAGCCCACAGGGAACTGGGGTAGGCAGGGGCAGGGTGGGCATCTTTACCACAGAGCTCACATACATTACTATTTTAACATCAGGTACTAACAAATTGGTACTTGTTTCCTGACTATTTACTCTGCTCTATAGTCACTACACACACACACACACACACACACACACACATACACACACACGCACGCGCATTCACATTTACACCACAACTAGGTGATATAATATCCTTCTGGGTCTTTTTTGGTGTTTTGTTTTGTTTTGTGAGACAAGGTTCTCTGTGTAGCCCTGGCTGTCCTGGAACTCACTCTGTAGACCAGGCTGGCCTCGAATTCAGAGACTCACCTGCCTCTGTCTCTGGAGTGCTGGGATTGAAGGCATGAGCCAATGTACACACACACACACACACACACACACACACACACACACACACACACACACACACACACATATACACACACACAAAACCTGTGCTCTGTGTAGCCCTGGCTGTCCTGGACCTCCCTCTGTAGTCCAGGCTGGCCTCGAACTCAGAGATTCACCCATCATTGTCTCCAGAGTGCTGGGATTGAAGTCGTGAGCCACTCCCTACCCCCAGCACTGATACAACATCTTTAGGTCTCTTTTTTTTTTTTTTTTTTTTAAACCTGAAAACCAAACATGATGCAGCATTTCATGAGAGAAAGGGGAGGCTATGGATGTAAAGCAGGGTATAACCCGGAAGGATTTCATACTTTTGATACATTCCTCCAGCAGGACTTGTCAACCCATGTACACTAAAGATTTCTGGGCTAAAGCAAGGGCAGGGAACATTTGCTATACCAATCATTGCGCCCCAAGATGCTGCTCTCACTGTGTGCCTGTGCAGAGCCAATACTCAGATGGTGTTTCATAAAAGGAATTGTTGACTGTACATTTTAAAAGCAAAGGCAGTTGAACAACACAATGCATCTGAGGTGGGTAGGTGTGGGCTTATTTCACACCAAAGACTAATGTTTGAACAAAGGAACGCAGACCAACTCATGTGTTATGCTGAGGTTTGCCCTTCCCGGGCAGGTAATTGCTTTAAAGGGAGTCTCTTGTCTTAGTCACTGTCAGCTAATAGACAAAAATGTATGCTTTTTCTCCGTGTATATTTCAATTTTCAAAGTCTCTCATTTCACACCAAGAACCATATTTCAGTCAACATTCCTACTTACTAGGAAGAAGTAATCAACGAATCTGATTTAAAGAAAAGAAAAGAATTACCTTGGGGGGGGGAGTCGAAAGCAAATCATAATTCATGTGTTGGCAAATGACTTTCCCAGGTTTGTTTAAGCGTTGCTCAAATGAACACCTGGCCCAGAGGTGCAGCCCAGCTCCTCTCCACACATCTGTCAGGAGGGTTTGGGTGTGGACTGTGGGATGAGTTGGTCCCCAGAAGCAGTTAAGGATGCTTCAGGAAGGGCTGGTGAGTTGGCTCAGTGGGTAAGAGCACCCGACTGCTCTTACAAAGGTCCAGAGTTCAAATCCCAGCAACCACATGGTGGCTCACAACCATCCGTAACAAGATCTGACTCCCTCTTCTGGAGTGTCTGAAGACAGCTACAGTGTACTTACATATAATAAATAAATAAATCTTTAAAAAAAAAAAAAAGGATGCTTCAGGAAAATAGGAAGGGATGAGACAAGGTTCTTCAAATGAGGCTTGCTGTGGGGGACAGTAAATTGTGGACAATATGTGGCCATTATCCCATACGGCCCTGGGAAGGAATTTAGACTTTTCCCCATGTGTGTAGAATATTTTAAATCTTTTTAGAAGTGTATTAATTGCAAAGATTAATGGGGGTCCAGTGTGAAACATGCAGACATGCATCTACAGGGCTCTGATCAAAGCAGTTGTCCCTTTCCACCCCCAACCCTGGCCCTTCCTAACATCTACTGACCATGATTCTACTCCCCAGTCCACTTTTTTAGTTCCTGGTGGGTTATCTACATGGACAAAATAAGCCAATTCAAACTGAATTAAAGTATAAAGACAAGTTTACTGGGGGGAGCCCTTGGGCAGATTCTCTGGTCCCAAGGAACTAGACAAGGGAAGTTGCCATGCAGACAGGAAGACAGAAGGGAGGAGAGAGAGAGAGAGAGAGAGAGAGAGAGAGAGAGAGAGAGAGAGACCCAAAGTATCTATTATATAGTGAAGACATGAAGATCCTCTGGCTGAGAAGAATCCTTACCCCTAGGCTAAAATGCTCATCATAGAGCATCATAGAGTCATGCCCTGTACCAGGTAGAGACTGAGGGATGCTGGGAGAACCTGGAGGCCAAGTCCACTTTGGTATCATAAATATGTACCTCAGCCGCTTGTCCCCAGGTCTGAAACCCAGCATTTCCCATACATGTAAGAGAATGAGTAATATTCATTTCTCTGGGCATATGTACCACCTTCTTTGTCTATACATCTTTGACTGACACTTAATGATGATCTCTTAGGGGTTGGGAACCGTACTACAATGAACAACCACACAGGTATCTTTTTGGCAGGAGCTTAGACTCTATCCTAGGGCAACAGGAGACACTAAAGACAGTTTGTGGCCCACCTTAGGTGATAGAGAAGTTGAACAGATCTGTACTTTGGGAAGATGGTTCTGGTTGTGTGTGCGGGATGAACTGGACCTGGAAGCAGGGAGCTAATTTATGACAAGAACCCGAGTAATGAATGCAGCTGATTTCAGGGAGGATGCTGAGGGGGGTGGGGGGGGAGCTGTAAAAAGAGCAGAGAAACAAGGATCTGAGGGCAGCCCAGTCGGGGAAAGCACTGTGAGTCAGCCTTGCCAATAAGACACGAATGAGCCTTAAGTGAATCTAAATGATAGATTTCCCTCAGAAATGAAGCGAGACAGTTTTCCATTTAATCCTGGCGTTGAGTGGAGTTTCCATGGCAGAATTAGTTGACGTCTATTTCCTTGTGCATGGAAACTCTTGTTTAACCGATAGTGTTATTTGGAATTTCTCATCTCTTCTGCTCCTCAGGTTTCGGGAAGCCAGTCCAAATTGGTCTCTGCTTCTGGACCCCTGTACTCATGTGGGACATCCTTTAAATGCCCTAATTGTCTAGAGAAAGGAGGGTTGAACTTACTTTAATAGAGTTTATATTTTAGGGCCTCCAGATTTAAATTTATGGTTCTTATGTTTTTATGAGGTTTTTTTTTTTTTTGGGGGGGGGGGCGTTGTTTCAGTCTCATGTAATCCAGAATGGCCTCAAACTTTCCAAGGATGGCCTTGAACTTCTGGTCCTCCTGCCTCTACTTCCCCAATCATGGGATTGCAGGTCTGTAGCACCACAACCCATTTGTGTGCTCCTGGAGATGGAACTCAAGGCCAGGGCATGCTAGGTGAGCACTGTACCAACTGAGCTACACCCCTGGCCGTACTTCACTTTTTAAAGTGAGAGACTTAAGGACCCACCCACAACCCCCCCCACACACACACACAAAGGCTACAACAGAACGCTGTATTCTCAAAGTATGCCTACATACTATTGGTCTGGGGGATGCATAGGAAAACATGCTGGTTTTATTTCTGAAGGGTTCACAGCTCCTTACAGCATCTTTCTATTTACAGTCATTGCTCCCATCTGTATTAGTGAGTGGAGGCTTCCTATTAAGTAATGTGATATATAAAATAAGAACTAAGTTAAGGGAAAACAAAAGCAATAATTAACAGGAGGTCCTCTGCCATGTCAGAAACAGTGAACGTGTCCCAAGGTCTAATGAAGTGTGGGGGACGGTTGGTGATTGGGCGTTCATTACAAGAGGTTCAAACTCAGAAGATCTCAATCCTGTCTGGGTTGTATGGATGGAGCAAAGGAGGTGCTTTGGTTTTCCTGAATCTCACCTATGGAATGGGAATGGTAGCATCCACCTTGGGATGCTAATCTAGAAAAAACTGGGATATGTGAGGACACCTTCAAAGCCACCAACTATGTTAGGATCCTAGCTCTGATTGTCCTGATGGGTGCCTGGGGTTTTAAGGCTCTGGTTTGCAATAGCTTTCCCAGAGACTGAGCTTACAGGGAGTCACCACCCCTCTACTGTGAACCAGCCCTAAAATGCATCTGTTGCTTCCTGCTGATGCTATCAATCTTTAGGGGAAGGAACATATTGATTTGTTTCCCTTAGAAGTGCTTCTGCGAATTGATCTGGCGGTTTTAGATGCTGCCGGCTTGCTAATGCCTCTGGCATCCCAGGCTGTGGTTGGAAATGATCCTACTGCAGGGGGAAAAAAAGGCCTGATCATTCTGACATCCTCCGGTCTGGTCTGGCTCCTCCAGGTCTGAACAGTCAGGGGAGGATGCTTAACTCCTGCAGGGATTTTTTTGTTATTCAAAAACAGCATCAGTAGTCTCTGAACCTGATTCTGTTCCCAGCAGGGGGTGGTTGCGGGCTGCAGGCGGTTGGTATTTTCATGTCCCCCCCCAACCCCCTTTACAATATTAAAGGCAGAGAAGTAAAAAAAAAAAAGGGGGGGGGGAGCATCGTAGGATCCTGAAGTAATTAAGGCATTTCTACCATCATCCAGTTCCAAACAAATATTCTAAGGATGCAGAAAATCCTCTAAATAAAATACCTGGAACTTTGGAATCCATCTATCCGTGCTGATTCTGATCTTGGACAAGTCACCAGTCTCCCTGCAAGCCTGTGTTACAACATTTGGAAAACAGGGTAACGATTAAGCCACCAGGTGGAGTGGCCATGACAACTTGTTCTCTGAGGGCAGGGCAACCTATGAGGACTCATAAGTTACTTGGAACACTGCTCGGCCTTGCTGAATCCGTTTGTCACCAGCAGCAGACACCCCAGGCCCACAGACCAAAAGTGCTGTCTCTGAACCACCCTAAGAGCAGTCGTTATCAAAAATGGGCTGACCACTCAAGCCTGGTGCTGCAGAAGAGGCATCTCTGCTCCTTGGACAATCTCTTGGCCCACACAGAGGGAGGACTTAATGACATCACCTCTGTCATTTGGGGCCAGCTTCTTCCTAAACCTCATGTATCTGCTGTTGGCTCACCTGCCATGAATTAGGCTTATGTGGTAGAGGCCTAGAGGAGAAGTAGAGCAGGGATCGGAGGCAGTCTTGTGGGTATGGAAGCATCCAGAGTTAGTCTTCCCCCAAGGGGGACTTCATCATTCCCAGAGTAATGGGGAATCCTGACTGCCCAGCTCCTCTGATCCAGGCTACACATCACACAGGTAAGTAGTTGGTAAGCACTATCAGTATAAAGAAGGAGTTTAGGAACCCCTGCACAAAACACAAAATCAGCCTGATGTTGGTGGTATACATCTTTAATCCCAGCACTAGAGAGGCAGAGGCAGGCAGATTTCTGAGTTCGAGGCCAGCCTGGTCTACAGAGTGAGTTCCAGGACAGCCAGAGCTACACAGAGAAAACCTATCTTGAAAATAAATTACTAAATCAATTAATTGAAAATCAGACAAGGGACTGTGCACAAACACGCAGTTATGCACAAGAGCTTTATGGGATCAGAATGGATTTTTACTAAGGCACACGTGAGCACACCTGTTTTGTATAACCAGATGTTGGGGAGCATCGTGGTCTCCAGTCAGGTTGAGATTAAATCAAATTCCAGCCTTGTTCCTTCCCAGCTATGGGAAGCTGAGTAAGCTACTTCATCTTCAATACCAGTTTTTTCATCTCCATGTGGGGTAATAATACTACCCCACCTCACATAGATATTGCTCACTTAAGTGAAATAATGTCTGAGAAGTGCCCTACACAGTTTCTAAGCCATGGGAAACAGCCACCAGGAGTATAACTGCTGTCAACTGACTGGGTTTCCTTTCTCACAAAGGTAAGATATTTTTCTCTGCTCCTGTGAAGGGGGAGTAAAAACTGCAGTGTACAAAATGCATCCAGTGTTACAGCATGTGTATCTGAAGTGGAAATTTGTGGTTTCTTTGGAGACTCAGTTGGGTCATGAGTGGAACTTTGAGAGCACATGTGATGTTTGAAAAGGATATAAGTACAACCCAACAGACAGCGGACAACACTGTGGCATTGGTTCGCTTTGCTGGTCTTTGCTGCGTTTCCTTGGGCTTTGCTGACAATGCTGTGGCATTGGTTTGACTTGCCTTCTTCTCTGATCATCCTTTGTCATGACTTTGTAAAGAGAACACACACCAAAGAACTCGTGATGTTCTGGCAGCTTCGTGTTGCTAGCTCCCAATGACTAGGGCCTATTAGCAAAACCTGGTGGTCTCTTCTGGATTGAACTGCTGTTTCGTGAATGGTGTTTGCAAGTGGATCGAGCTGCCGCCGCTGATTCCTGTGAACTGCACTGTTATCCTGACAAAGAAGATTGGAACCTCCCAAAAGAACTATTTCTAAACAGGTCTACATCCCCCGCATCCTGCACTATTAACCTTCCCTTCCCACTATCCCTAGTGGGCGGTGGGCTAGAAGGGAGGCTAAAGCATTTGAGAACCCTTATTAAATTAGGTTTTGAAAATCAAAGCCCACATGTATCAATTACTTTTCTCATTGCTGTAACAAAAAAAAATCACTGACACACACAACCTGACAAAGGAAGGGTTTGTTCTGGTGCCTGGGTAGCGGTGGTCCAGTATGTTCTGGAAGGTAGCACAGTGAAGTCACAGTTGGTGTGAGATCGAGATCGGGAAGGAAAGAGATGCTTCTAGCACTCTCCAGGTTTTCTTGCTTACTTCCCTACTTCTATTCAGTTGGACATCCAGACTACATGTAGGAGTGGTTTAGGGTGAGTCTTTTTCCTTGATTAAACTTTCCCAGAAACACCCTCACAGACACATCCAGAGATATGTTTCCTAGGTGACTCTAAATTTAGTCATGTTGGCACAAAGTCTAGCCATCAGAGCCTTTGTGCTTCCCCATTTGTATCAGTCTATCCTCTGTAACTATACTGTTACTGTTATTGAATGCCAGAGAATGGTAACGCGCACGCACACACACACACACACACACACACACACACACACACGTGAGAGTCTTCTTGCTAGAGTAGACTCTGGAGAATCCTGAGGAACACAGGGTAACCACAATAAGGCAGGGCAAACTGTATCTCAGCTGTTTCTTCCCCTTATGAAGCCATAGTCCTACTGAATGAGGGGAGCCCACCCCATGGCCTCCATAAGTATTAATAACCTCCCAAAGTCCCTGTCGCCAAATGTAGCAGATTAAGCGTTCCACACTCTTAAAACCACACAGCGAAGATTAAATTTCAAGATGAGTTTTGATGGAGATATCAAAACTTTGCCTCCAGGGGAATAAAAAATATTAAATGGGTATCTTTCTACTGGTGGTATGAAGTGATTATGGACTTCAGTGACAACACTTCTGAGTCAGCTATTAAGTAATTTATAGTTCTCTGTCTTTACACACACACACACACACACACACACACACACAAGAGGTGGGTGGGCAGGGACATGTAGATAAATGAAGTGAGACAGAAGACCGACAGTGTTTTATCCTGGGACACAGTAGCTAGGTCACTCAGTAATGACTATAACCCAGGCTGACCTCAAACTCATAATCTCCCCGGTCTTTGCCTCTCAGTCTCTGAGATCAAGGCACGCACCCCCACTGACTGAAGGAGACAAAGGCTGCCAATACTAGAAACTTTGGAAGCGGGGAACACCTCACTTACCTTTCCAGTCATTTAAAATTTGTACCCCAGGTACATCTTACCTATGTCAATGTTTGAAATTTGAAATCACTCAATTACTCAGATTTTTTTTTTAAAAAAATGACTCATTCCAAACTACTCCTACAGGTGTGACCTGCACAGAAGCTAATCTCGACCAAACCTAATACTAACTATGCTGAATGGCGTTCCCCCCCCCCCCCGCAAGACCAAGTAGTGAGTGCAGCATTATTACCTAAGTGTGCTCCTATCTGGACTGCCTGGTTCTGCTGGCCCTGTGATGCCAGCCACAGGCTCAGCCAGCAATGGCTGACACATGAATGGGATTTAGAGTCTGTGAACTGCATGCGAGAGAAAGTCTCCTGAATCTGTAATCACTTGGAGGACCATGCACCAGCACTGCCTCTGTGCACAGTCCAGAGCAGTGATTCCCAACCTTCCTAATGCTGCCACACTTGAATACAGTTCCCCATGCTGTGGTGACCCCCCAACCATAAAATTATTTTTGTTGCTACTTCATGACTGTCACTGTGCTACTGTTCTGAACTGCAATGCAAATATCTGATATGCTTTGCTGCTGTCATGAATTGTAAGTATCAATATACAGGATATCTATCTGATATGGGACCCCTGTGGTAACCCTGTGATCAACCCTCCCCAAAACGAGTCGTGACCCACAGGTTGCGAATCCCTAGCCCAGAGCTTAATAAAGTGGTGAGGAAGCTTTGTACTCGTACATGAATGAGCATTGGAGCATCACAGAGTACAAACCAAAGAATCCCAAGTTAACAGAATGAAACTTTTCAGCTTAAGAAGAATTCCCGCAGACATTTTGAAAAGGCTTTTAAGTCTCAGGGTGACGTTTTTCCTTCAACCAAAGACAATAATAGCCCCCATGAGGGGTTTCTGTGCAAGAATGTCCTAATATGTGATCCAGGATATAAACTGTTAAAGTATCTAGATATTTTAATAAGTCTCTGGAATTTCAACAATAAGACTAGAGGGAAAACCTATGATATTCAGCAAAAGCTACATGCCTTATGAATGTCCCCCAATGTTTCAAAATAATATTGAAGAACAATACATCCTTTCTATTATCAAAAAAAGAGATAACCGATTTAGAAGACAGTAAAAGAAAAATGAGGGTTTTTTTTGCTATCTTCTCTGTTCTGCTTTATGATGGACTCACTTAAGACTGAGGCAGAGGGCTGGAGAGATGGCTCAGCAGTTAAGAGCATTGACTGCTCTTCCAGAGGTCCTGAGTTCAATTCCCAGCAACCACATGGTGGCTCACGACCATCTNTATATATATATATATATATATATATATACACATACACATACATACATATATATATACGTATATATGTATACGTATATATATATGTATGTATGTATAATCTTTTAAAAAAAGACTGAGGCAGAAGGTGTATGTGAATTATGGCCACATGCAATCGGTGATGTGGATGAAAACCAAGAGGTAGTTTTGCTTGAGTCTGTATTTTGAACTGAGTCTGATTCACACATTATGAAATCTCGCTGCTTTAAGGGGATGCCAGGACATTTCTGTCCCTCTCTCTGCCCTTGCCAACGTTTTCCTGAGGCATAGCTAAAGGCAATGCTTGTCCTAGGCAAAGACTCCTCTCCTGGGACGCTCCTCCTGTCCGGACTTTGGTGTAAAAGCGGCCAAAGGGCTTGGAACTCAGCCCTGGTCCTTATCCACTTTGAAGTCTGGGGCAAGTAGTTCTTTTCTGTCCTTGGAATGCCCTTCATATCTGTAAAACAAGGGCAATGACATCTTCGTTCAGGATGCTTGAACACCTGCCTCAGACAGTACATGCAAAATGGCTCACAGAGTACATGACACACTGAGAATAGTTTTAAAACGCTCTATATCTGGGCTGGAGAGATGGCTCTGAATCTCCTCAACACCCCCCCCACACACACACATACACCTAAACTAAATTTAAAGTTGTGGGGGTGGAGGAGGTGGCTCAATATCCTACGTCTCAAGCAAACCAGGTTTGTCTTCCTCTTTTGCCCACAGTGGCCCATCACCACGGCCTTAAAGAAATTAAGTTTTACACCAAGCTCTTCCTGTCCTGGAAGCTGACACTTAAATCATCCAAGAAGCCACCCAGCAAGCAGTAGTCCGCTCAGTTCCATGATGAAATTACACCCAGGTAGCAAGTATTCATTCCCAGTGATGTCTGGCTTTTCCCATAAGGGTGTCTTTGACATGAACCGATAGCTAAAGTAACGTTAGTGCTAAAGCATTGGGTCTTGGGATGTTTCAACAAACCAAATAGCTTCAGATTCAAAATGTGCGTGCATGCGCGTGTGCGTGCATGTGTGTGTGTGTGTGTGTGTGTGCGCGCGCGCGTGTGCGTGCGTGTGTGTGTGTGTGTGTGTGTGCGTGTGTGCGCGCACACACACACGCATAAGCAGCTAGGTTGATGCAAACTTTCTTTCCTGTGTTCTTTTTAAAGCTGTTTAGCTAATGTGTTAGCAGGCTAAGCTCTGAGTGCGATCCTTGCTTCCACGTTGTTAATCATGTGACCTTGGGCAAGACACCCTAGCTTCAGATCTCAGGGGTGTGGAAGAGGAAGGGGATCGGGGCCCTCTTCCTGTAGGGCTTTGCTGAGCTTCTGCACAGTGTCAGCCTCCTGTGACCATGAGGCATAGAGAGTCGAAGCCCAGTATCTGCAGACACCTTCAGGTCTCCTCACCCTGGGCTAGCACCTCCGCCTAGCCAGGAGCATGTGAAGTCCAGGAACAGCAACCTCTGGAGCTCAGCCCCTCTGGAGAGCCAACAAACCTTTCTTAGGGACCTTTTCTCAGAGTTCTGGCATATCAGATATTTACATTACCATTCATAACAGGAGCAAGATTACAGTTAGGAAGTAGCAACAAAATAATTTTATGGCAGGGGGTCATCACAAAACAAGGGACTGTATTAAAGGTCAAAGGTTGAGAATCACTGTCTTAGAGTTTTCTTTGGACGGCTTTGAGGGCTTGTTTTATTCTGTTTTATCTTTTGAAGAAACATATGACACAACTGAATTTTCTTTGATGTTGCTTCTACCTATAAAGTGAAATGATTACATATTCTGGTACCAAAGACATAATTCCATGTTCTCATCTGTTGGCCAGGAGCCTGTAGCTTTGTGTGTGTGTGTGTGTGTGTGTATGTGTGTGTGAGAGTGTATGTGTGTCTGTTCCATGGGCCCCCAGCAAATTGAGTCTAGTCAAAACAGCATGCTTCAATGCAAAACACAAAATGAAGTGGGAGAGATTAGAGGAGATATAGGTCAAATACTATAAAATAGAAGTACACGGGTCTAAACGTTGAATATGTCTATTGGTCAACTTCATGACTATAGTTAATAACAATGGAATGTTATTCCAAGGATAAACCTTAGGTGATCTCACCTCAAAAAAAATGCATATAGATAAAACTGTATGTGCATAAGATTGAAACACCAACCTTCTTATAATGTATGCATAGTTTAGGATATAAAATTGTATACAATAAATATGTCCAAACGTTGCCATTTTGAAAAACCGTAAAAAAAAAAAATCAATGGAAACAAAAGATATCTGAGGAAAAAAGCAGAGGAGAAAAGCCAATAAAGTTATCAGAAGATGTCTGTAATGAACGGGGTGCAGCTCTGCGGCTCTGTAGTAGAGAGCACTTAC
>NC_034602.1:58097427-58178366 GCF_900095145.1 Mus pahari
TCTGCCCTTTATAATATGAATACTCTTTTTCCTTTTTTTTTTTTTTTTTTTTTTTTTTTTTTTTTTTTTTTTTTTTTTTTTTTTTTTTTGCCTCTGGCTACTCCTTGTCTTGTCTATTTACATGGAGATGTAACTGGGACTAAGCTTCACTTAGTCTTGGGCTCCCCTGGAAGTTCCATCCACAGCCCCTTTCTTCCTGTTGTCCTTTCTAACACTCACCTGCCTTTCAAGGTCCCTTGGGTCTGACAGCATGCTATCTCGAGGGCTGAAGTGAAGCCTTTCTTGTCCATGTGAAAGAACGTGAACTCTAGAGACAAGCCAGTTACGACTGGATCCCTCATGCACACTAACCCTGGGCACGTTGCTTAACAATTCAGTGACACACTACCTTTTTAAGAAAAAAAATGAAAAATAGACCTTTTCCCCATAGAGTAATGGTGGAAGCTAAATTCTTTAAAGCCTGGAAGCTTTAAACAGTACCTAACATACAGTGATGAAAGCCCTTGTATGATTCTGGTTTATTACTATATCTCCCTCACCAAAGAACTCCTGTCTCAACCTTTGCACATTCACTTATACTTTAAACCTATATCCATATCCGTATCTCTATCTATCTTATCATATATCTATATCTAATCTATCTAATCATATATCTATATCTCTATATAATATTTGTCCATGCTGCTGACTTATTTGAAGATACCTCCTTTCCTCACTGGGAAAAGAAAGCAACCTGGCAGGGTCCTTTTTGACTTTCCTGTTTGAGTGTTAACTGTTCACTATAGTCATGGTTACCATCCCATGCTTCAATACTGAATATCTCTGAACATTTTTGGTAACTGAGACCCGAGCTAGGAAAAAAAAAAAAAAAAAAAGGACCTGGGAGAGGGATATCTAGTCACCATCATTATCATCTACTGAAAATTGACTACCATTCCCGATATCTGTTGGATAATTAATATTTTACTTAATCACCCTACCAACCCCCCTCGATCTGTATTATTATTCAAATTTATAGTTGGAGGGTCAGGCTCAAAAGTATTAGGCCTCCCAAAACTATCTGTCTTGAAGAGAGGATCATCTCCCAGTTAGCCATGCACCGCCTCCTTCAAGGTTTGAGGTAAGTGCAGAGAAGCACCTGGATTGTGCTGTGAGTTGTCAGTTGCTCTCTGCAGCCCCTTGGACTGTTTCAGAGGAGGTTTGGCTTCAGGATGACCATCTGGCAGCAATTCACAATGCTTTTGTGAAGTCACATGTGGCCTTGGGAGTTGCCAGGAAAAGGGATGGCTTGATGAGCCAAAATGCAAATTCCACAGGAGAGGGAAAGTGAAAGTGAGCTTGTTCACACTGTGCGGGACTCCAAGGAGATGACACAATGTGAGAGACACAGCGGTCCTGCCTGCCGCTCCATCATATTAAAGGGACAATACTTTGCATTTGATAGAAAACTTACCTTCCAACAATGTCTTCCTTAGGTCATTAAGAGAAGCAGAGGTGACTCTGTCGCATGTAACCCTTTGGGGTACTGTCCTTCTGAGGTGCGGGAGTTTTCTCACCAGCCCCCCAGGAGTTTTCTTGTCTTAGCAACAAGACACTCAAAGTAGATGTAAGCTAGGAGTGAAACCCTTTACCCATCCCTGATGGTTCTCATCTGCAAAGATCTCCAGGGTCCTCACTGGGCTTTCTAAAAGCTCTTTACCTGTCTGATGTTTCCTCATGTATTTAATTCATGGTTTTTGAGACACAGTCTCATGTAACCCAAGCTGGATCCAACCCATATGCCAAAGGCTGTCTGATCCTCCTGCCTCTGTTTCTCCAGCACTGAGATTTACAGACATGACCACCACACTGGGATTCACTGTTTTGTTTGTTTGTTTGTTGTTGCTTTGTTTTGTTTTGTTTTGTTTTGTGTGTGTGTGTGTGTGTGTAATGTGTTTCACATCTCATCATCTCCTTCTCTCTGCTGGTTTTGCCTTCTCTAAGGCACTTGTCCCACTGGCCCTGCCCAGGCCCAAAGAATTTTTACCAGATGGGCCTCACTGACAGTCTTCCTCTAGTCAAACTATTACCTGCTTTAAATACACTTTAATCAATAACTTCCTTTTCTTTGCTTCTGAGTCACATTTACAACCAAAGACTGAGTCCAAAGACATCTACGTAATCACTGGTAGTTGGACCAGAACAATCAAAGGCATTGTTTATAAGCAATGTAGTCTTAGCATTTACTAAGGGACATTTAGAG
Source organism: Mus pahari (assembly GCF_900095145.1). Taxonomy (NCBI): domain Eukaryota; kingdom Metazoa; phylum Chordata; class Mammalia; order Rodentia; family Muridae; genus Mus; species Mus pahari. The sequence continues at coordinate 58,099,670 of NC_034602.1, forward strand.
ATGTGGTTTTTTTCCCCCCAAAGACTATTTGAAAGCCCTTTTCAAAGATGCTCAGAGGCTCAGTTTGACCCAGAGTTTTGACTGTCTTGGGAAGCTATATGCACATGTAATGTTTGAAATGTTTCCCTTTCAAATAAAAGAATCACTAGGAGATGGATAAATACACTTGAAAATCGGAAGTATAGTTTATGACGATTTATGTTCACAACCGTGGTTCAGCAAGCTCTGAATGAACTTGCCTCATCAAACAGGAGCCATGTTTGAGTGCTCAGGTGAGGAGCCCTGCTAGGCTCAAACTAAGCAGCAGCTAATGTTCAGACTAGAGGATGCAGGCTATGGCTAGCCTCAGGTAAGGGGACTGAGTTGTTGATTGTTAAGGCAAAGTCAAAAACAAAGTGAAGGGACAGAAACTCATATAAGATTCCTGTCCGGAAAGTGACTCAAACAGTTCAAGAGAGAAAGAGGCAGATTGGTGTCCTGGGGCTGTCTTGATGACCCCTTTATTTTAAAAGGGAACCATTATAGCTATCAGAAAACACACACACACCTGCTTCCAATATACTCAGGATTTTTAACTTTCCCTTTGAGTTTCTTACAAAGTATAGTATAGTATAGTATAGTATAGTATAGTATAGTACGTCAGCTCCCATAATCTTAGTAAACCTGGTTGAAACCTGTCACTCAACCTTATCCAGAGTTAAGAGTGAGACCCGAGAACGTGTGCACACAAATCCCTAAGTGATGCTGATACCTGGGGGTCTGGGGTCTACACTTTTAGAACTCCTCGAATAGTTAACTCTTCAAGAACATGGCTAGAGTTCTATTCAAAGGTCGGCATTACTAACACATCAATAGGAGGTCTCCTGAGCTGCTTAACCTTGTCCCCTCACCTCCATTCAAAAGGAATAGGGGTTGCACCTGCTGTGTGGTCCCGAGTGGAAGAGGTAATGTACAAAAGCACTATTGTTATAGGCCAGGCCTCCCAAAGTTCAAGTGATAGTGCTACTTCTCCAACACACACCCCCCATGCCCACAGACAGGTACCAGGGGACTCTAGATCACCCAGAGCTGATGCTGTAAGTCCTGCAGGACTCCTGTACAACAGAACCCTAGTTTTCACTTCAAGTACACTTCAGACACCATTTCCCAAATCCGGCCTCAGAGAGCCCTCCATCCACGGTGACCAGGAACATCCTGTGTACATTTTTATTGGCACTTGATGTTCCTACTGAGAAACAATTTGGTACAGAGCAGAAGTACCCCCGTTCCCCAAGCACTAAAATGCAGGTTTAGCTCAATTATGGATGCTACAAGCTGGAAGCTGCACTAAAAGCTCAGCCCTGCCAGTACTTACTACCTGTTCTTCTGCCCTTAACACTTTAAAATTAGATTGATTTAAATAAGAAAGCTCAAGAGAAAGTCCAAAGCGTTTACTTGCTTAGACTTGCTTTTTCTTTTTATTATCAACAATCAAGTTAATGGTACACTCTTGGAAAACTATATGCACATGTAGAAATATTTCCCCTTTAAATAGAAGCATTCATTATAACACGTATAAATAAATTTGAAAATCTGAAACATAACTTATGACGCTCATGTTCACAAACATAGTCCCAACGAGAAGAAAAGGAAATCAGACAGACATGCACCTGATAACAAAAATATATACCATTGTCTGAACCTGGTCTCTCTAAACACAAAGGAATCGAACCCGTGAGAACCTTATTACGTCATAAAGACACACCATAGAGACTACAAGAAGAGAAAAAACATTATAGGTCACGTAGAGGAGACGGTCTGTACTGATAGTAACACGATACAATTGAGTCACAGAACACAGCTGTAGAAAGACACGGAAAAAGTTAAAGCCTCAACATTCAACTAATATCTATAGTTTTGTGCCTTTTAAAATAAAAATTAAAAAAAAAGCCCAACAGAGATGTCTAAACTGCGCATAGAAGGAATTATCAATATACAGTCCGTCCACCCTACAGGAGTCCAGCTCGGATCACTCAATCAGAAACGCGATCTGAGACACTTTCTGCAAACGTGTGTGTGCCTTTCCCCTTGCTGGGTAGATTGAGTTCTCTGCAGCCAGCTATGTGGACTACAACTGACTCCAATGCAAAGCGGTGCCAAAAAAAGTTCCATAAAAGCTGGTAGAAGAAGAAAATGCCGGTGGGGGTGGCGGGAGGGAAAAACAGGAGCGCTGTGAAATATGAGACACGGTTTGCAGAGTTTGAGGATGAGAAGGAATCTCCTGTACAGGGCATCATCTCTCAGGGCCAAGCGGCTGCGAAGATTAGGGTTCGGGCATAGCAACGGTGTGGGAAATCAGTTGCGCTAATGGCGAGATGGTTTCCAGCGAGGTGGGGACAGGCAAACAGGGCTCCAGAAAGTCACTTTGGCTGCCAGGACAGTCTGAGTGAGCCATCACTGCAGTGACCAGAGCACAGGGACCTGAGGGGAACCGGGGCCGAACAGGCATCAGTACTCTTTCCTAAAAAGGAGCCGCAAGACAGTCTGTGCAGTCGTGAGCGAGAGAATTGAGGGGTTCGCAAGACCAAAACCTCAGCGCCAGCCACAGTCCTCCCTCGACCTCTTTGTATTTTCAAATTGTTCCCTCCATTTGGATCTTTTTTTAAAAAAAAAAAAACAAAAACATTTTTTGTGATTTATTTCATTTTGCTTCTGTATCGTTGCTGCTTTCCAACTTTTTTTTCCCTAAGAAGTCACTGAGTTGGTTGTGGTGCCCCCATCTCTCCCTATCACCTACTTGGGGCCACAGACACACATTCTCCGAGACAGACATACACCCGTCACTCAGACACAGCCCCCTGAGAGTGCCCCGAAGTCCAAGCTCACATCCCTTGGGCAGCAGGTGGAGCCTGTCCAGTGCGCAACCCAAGGCAGGTGCGAAGCCAGGGAAGATTTTTGTTTTGTTTTGTTTTGTTTTGTTTGGGGGTGTGGAAAGGGGTAGGAGTGGGGTTGAAATGGGAGCGACGTCATTTTCTCGTTTTTTTTTTTTTTTTTTTTTTTTTTTCGAATCGCGATCATTTTAGGCCTTCAATGAAAAAAAAAAAAAAAAGCCACTGACAGCAGCGACACTAGCCTTGGGTCTACCCACTCGCCCACTCGCCAGCCCGGGCCCCGGGCTCGCCCGCCGCCGCCGCCGCAGATCGCAGATCAGAACATACTGCTCTTCACTAAGGCGGCTTTGGCACCGTTGGGTCTTTGGAGCGAAGATAAGACGCTTGCGAAGGGCCCCCCAAGAGAATCCGGGATGGAGGTGATGGGGCCCGGGCCAGGAGCCCAGCCTTGTCCGGGGCCTCCAGCCGCAGCCAGGCCTCCCGCCGCCGCCGCCGCAGCCGCCGCTGCAGCCGCCGCAGCCGCAGCAGCAGCCGCAGCCGCACCGCCCTTGCCGGGTTCGCTTCCCGGGCCCCCCGGGCCCGCCGCCCCCGGAGCTCCGGCTGGGCTGGGCCCTCCGCCACCGCCGCCGTTTGCCCCACAGCTGGGGGTCGGGTTGGGGTTGGGTCCCGGGCCCCCAGTGCTGTCGGGATCGGTGCTCTTGGCCTCTTTGCTCTCGTCGTCCCGGGAGGAGTCAGACTTCTTCCCGGAGGAGCCGTTTTTGGCGGCGGCGGCAGCGGCGGCGGCTGCGCGCTCCTGCTTTCGAAACTTAGCCCGGCGGTTCTGGAACCACACCTGCCAAAGAGAGGGCAGGCGGTGGAACCGGTGAGCAAAACCAAAAACCGAAGTGGCGCTCCGGACGACCCACTCCGTTTCACACACACACACACACACACACACACACACACACACACACACACTTCGCTGCATGAATGGACCATTGATACTACCGAGCACAGTCCGAGAAGTCTGTCCTTCTAGCTGCTACTTCCTTTGCTGAGAAACTTTCCTAGGGCCCAAACGAAAGTGCCAAAGAAATGTCACCTTAAGGGACAGGTACAAAGATAGCAGGAAGACCCTAAAAATGAACTCTCTCTCTCTCTCTCTCTCTCTCTCTCTCTCTCTCTCTCTCTCTCTCTCTCTCTCTCTCTCTCTCTCTCTCTCCTAAGTGGGCGCCTCACCTACTTCTAAGCTTCTCAGGTCTAATGGTGGAAGGAGGGTGCCTTTCACTTTGGTGACACAACTGATCCACTGGCCATCCACAGAGTCCTTGTGTACACCGACCCGGCTAGGGGGACCAGCTCCAGAAAACACCTTTGCTCCCAATAGGTTAGCTATATAGTAAGCTGAAGCTGCGGGTTTCTGACTCTAATGGAGTAACAACCCCTTCGTGAATCTGTTTCAAGTCCTGGTTGCTAGGAAATTACACCTTGTGCCACCCCACCAGCACTAGGTTTTTTAAAGGCGCTTGAGTAAAGAGGCACTGTGGGCAAAGGAATCATGACAATTAAGCTGACATAGATACAGGTAGAGGATGCAATCTTCCTCTCACGGGACACTTCTCTCCAAAAAGCTTTGTTTGTTCAAACTCCCAAACCTCTGCTTTGGTGGGAAACACTGCGGTTGTGAATAAATTGCCTAGCGTCTGTATCCTAGCCCCCACCCCCACCCCCCGCTCGTGCGCACAACACTCCAAATCCCATTTCCGTGACAGGACTGGGTCCCTTTGGAACCGTAAGCGTCAGCACCCACCCCTCACTGCTGCTGTGGCACTCTGTCTCCCATACCTGGACTCTTGCCTCGGTGAGGTCGATCTTCAGCGCTAGCTCCTCCCGGGTGTAGATGTCAGGGTAGTGCGTCTCAGCGAAGACCCTCTCCAACTCTTTGAGCTGAGCGCTTGTGAAGGTGGTGCGGATGCGCCGCTGCTTGCGTTTCTCGTTGAGGCCACCGTGGTCGGTGAAGAGCTTGTATGGAACTAGAGGATGGCAGAGGAGACTAGAGTGAGCAAAACAGTTAGGATTTGAAGGGCCACCGAACCAGAAAGTGGGGACCAAGGTCAGACAGCCCGGGAGCCGCTACAGACACCAGGCACGTCTGGAAGGGGGTTTTAGTTACAGCGACCTGCCAAGAAAATCCAGCAAATTAGTATCATACAGAAACGGGCGCGAGTGTAACTTTGTGCCTGTTCTTGTGGCCCAAGTGCCTTTGGGTGACATGAAATAGCAAGTTGGAGAGTGTTTGAGGTCCCCTAACGGAGGATAGTTCATTCAGCAGGAAAACAGTCCAAAACCATCATTAGTTGGAATATCAGAAAGCCAGGAACGAAGTTACCACTCACGCCCACTGTTGCAACTTTTCAATTCTCAGAACTTGATGCCGCCCGAAAGTTGGGGGATAGTGCTGTAAAGAAAACCAATAAATTCAAGAAATGATCATAAAAATGACCGGCCAAAGAGGTGTGAGCCGCTGTCGGTTCTTTTAAAAAAAGAGAGAGAGAGAGACACCGCCAGTAATGAGCTTTACTCTTTGTTATTTAATTATTTTCTAAGCTTTACGTCTCATCGCAAAGTAAATAAATTATGCCTATCATTTTGGCAGCTTAAGATAATTTTGTTGGCGGTTCGGGTGTGACTAGGATAGTGTAACCCTGTAAGTGAATTACCCCTCCCTGCAATCGCTTCTAACGTGATAAATTCTTTCATTTGTGTAAGCAAATTTCGTTTGGTAAATACTAAACACATTTCCATTTTCAAATGCAATCAAGGCTTCCTATATACGAGCGGAAAGGCGGCTTCTTCCGCTGAGAGAGCTAGCGGTCCTTACCTGCGGCGTACGGACTGCTCTGGTGGTCCCTGAGGGTGCCCAGGCTGCAGGATCCCGGCGTGAGGGACGGGCAACCGGACGTGGCCCCAAAAGTGGTCCTTATCGGGTTATACTGGAAGCCACTGGCCTGGCTGCAGGAACTGAAGTCTGCATAAGCTGAAGCCAAGCTGGAGGTATCCATCCCGGCCATACAGGACTCGTAGGCAGAGGAATTGAGGTAAGAATATTCCATTTTATACATTGAAAAGGTTCTGGATGGCTCAGCCAAGTGGAAAAATGAAATAAAAGATGGATGTGGAGACGGTGGCTGGAGTGGGGAGATGTGCACTGCTCAACGCCTGCCTCCACACTGGCTTCCTTACTACCAGCCGAGCCTAGTTTTATGAAAAAGCCTCCTGTGAGATGCCTTGTCTGAGGTCTCTAGAGTATATAGTCCTCATAATAAACTTGGCTCTTTCCACTTGGACAATAGCAAAGCGGTTGGTCTTATTGCTGGCGCTTTTTACATGACAATAACTCATCCTTCTATTGGGCTGGCACTGGGGAACTGAGCTGTCCAACCTCCCTATCATTGATTCCTGCATCTCTAATTAGAATTTAATACCACACCATTACGCACCGAGCCCCTGATCCTCCCTTCTAACCAGCTCCTGCCCTTTAATTCAATCACGCTACTTGGAAATAATGAAAGTTGGGTGACGATTTTCCCTGATCCAATTTCCAAGAGCTTTTAAGCCTTTTTAACTGATCATATACCTTAGGCATAAATTGAGATAGTGTGTTCCCCCCTTCTTCGTCCTTTTTTTTTTTTTTCTTGGTTAGGGAGAAGAAACCTTGATGTCATAGAAAACCTGTTTTGTAAGAGTGTTACACGCTCAATTTAACAACAAGTCTACCCCCCAAAGTGCATGAAATGCTATAAAGGACTGGGACATTGGCAAGACTCAGGCGCCCTGTAACGTAGCGTAAGTGGGCCAAAGGGTTTTATGTGAACGATAAAGATAAGCGGATTTCTTTAAAATACACCTAGTCCAAGGGGTTGGAAAAAATAGCATCTTATCAATTGTGTTTCTCCTCGAAGCTTAATGTGCTTTCCAGAGACTTGGTCAGACAGCCCCTTTACAAGAGTAAAATAAACAGCCAAGTAAAGCTCTCGAAGGCGAAACATCTGGATTTCCTACGGAACGTTTCTCTGATCTTAGCAGTGCTGTGTCTGCCTGCATTGGTGCAGATTTGCATCGGGGTGTACGAAACTTGCCGCGGTGGCGGTTCGTTTTAATCACTTGCTAGCTACCAAGCCCAGCATGAAATGTACCCAAATGGGGGTCTCCTTTTCCAGCCCTTTGCTCTCGCCCTCTCTTTCGCCTCCCAATCCCCTCCAGACCTGTAGTTTCCCAAAGAGGACTGCTGTCTGTTTGCCCTTTAGGTTTTTCGGGCTTCACCAAGCAATTTAAGCAAACAAGGCGAAGGCTCAAAGCAGCGCAGTTTCCTAGTTCGATTCCTCGGGCTCTTGGGTTCTGGCAACAAGGCGCAGACAAAGAAGCCAGCCGTGATTTGTGGACCTTGGTGGCCCTATGATTTAAGCGGAGGGTAATTTTCATTTGGTTCGTTAGACTCTAGCAGAATAAAGGGAAATATTTCATTAAATCCTTCCTCTCGGTGGACAAGAGGGGGGAAATGCTTAGTTGAATCGCCGTGCGGTGTAAACAAACCCTGGATATTTTATATGAATTAAATGTGTAGATAATTAGTTTTATTGCATTCATTACCCCCTTTATGTGCTCTGTAACAAGTCAGTAATTAAAGTAACAAACTCATAAAGTCTTTATAGGGGCATTTAGGCGTTCAGTGTTTGCCAAACTAAGTGGTTTAATTCGATGCTAGTGCCGGGGAGTGGATGGGCGCCCGCTCTCCACTGCCACCCTACTTTATTGCACACTAAACCGCTGCAGACGCCGTAATGGATTAAACTCGGACAGCGATACCGGCCCCCAGCCTTTTCAGCCTCGGCCCAGGTGTTCGCGCATCCTCTGTACCGAAGAGCGCTGAACTGGCGAGTTCAGGCAAGGAGACCCAGCGAGGAAGCTGGTGATAGTTTTATGGGGAGAGCTGATAGTTTTATTGCAGTTGTACGCTGTACAATGCGTATTTGATAAAGAAGGGCCCTTGGTGAGCAACGCGCACTTTTTTTGTGCACGAGGGTCAGATGAAAATAAATGCGTCCAAGGTTTGACTGCGGCGGGAAACAAATTGCAACACTCTAAATGGTTTTTCTTTATGGTCACCAGACAAGAGGAGAAAGGGGGATACAAACATCTGTCTTCAGTCCCTGAACCTAAAGGCCAGCAAAGACGGATGTGAATCCAAGTGTTATTACTGCGCGAATTTGTCTTTATTTATCGCTCCCTCATGAATATGAATCTGCATCTGGACCGGGAGGTGCCCGTACCCCGCGGATTCCACATGGAATTTCCCTCGCTGGTTTTCTCCCACTGCCTTCCACTTCAGAGAGGTGGGGGGTAAGCTATCAAGCACAAGGCTCTGATTGTCCAAGTTTCTCAGTTCCCTGGGAGTTACGGCTGAGGGCAGAAAGGAGGGCAGAGTTCTTGGTTTTTCTCAAAGGGATGTTGTAGCTCAGGCCGGCGCTCTGACGATGCCAAAGCGCGGGGGTTTGGACCAGGTTAGGCCAGATTAACACCGGCCAGCCAGCGCCTGGTAAAGGCGGGCTTTAAGTGTATTTTTTTTTTCTGCCGGGGAGACATTTAGGGAGTCTAGGAGGATATGCGTTTATTCGCTAAGGCCTAGGTTTGACAAAGGCCAGGTTCACAGCCTGTCTGAGGTGTGTCTCGGGGTGCAGAGCACGTGAGCCATTTGGAACTTCACCCTGGCTCCTGGCAGCTGCTCTTCAACAGAGTCAGGACCCCTCCACACCACGAATTTCTACGCTGTGTTCCAACAGCCTTCGCCGGCACTGTTTCAGATGACTCCGGGTTGGAAGTTAGGGTGCACTGGCAGTTCTTTGAAAAAGGAGTTTGGGGAGAGGTTCTGGCTATTCAGTTCAATGCTCTCGGGCTGCACAAGCGGGGGATGGGGGAAAAAAGAGCAGGAAATGCCCTCCGAGGAGGGACAAGTCCAGCCGTAGCCACCCGTAGGGCGCCAGCCCAGGGCTTGTCCCTCCTGTAGTCTGGCTCCAAGCCGCCTCCACTTGGTCGCGCCAGCCATCTTCAGGGTGCCAGCCCTGCTCAGCCGACTGGACAGGCTTCTGCCTCTCCCCAGACGCCCCCTGGTGCCCATCCTCGCCAGACCCATGTGCTGTGCGCCTCCTTGAAGACCTCTCCTAGCTAGAACCGCACGGTTGGATGAGCAAACGCTCTTGACTTCATTTTCCCCTTTGTAGGCCTTGTACGTTTATTTTGTTCAGTGTCACTGTCCCTCCCACTCACCCCGTCCCCAGCCCTGGCCCCTCTTTTGTGGCTCAGGATCCTGATTCTGCTAGGCGGCGATGAAAGGCTTGTGGGGAATGGGCCAGCCCAGAGCCCCAGCCCCAGCTTCCCTGCTTTGTCCCAGTTGTGCTTTCTACACGCGAGCGCTCCCCTAAAAGTTGTACCAAATGGTTAATTTAATTATTCCAACTATAGACCAACTGCTTCAGCAGCCGCCACCACGCGTCTGGGAGGAAAAAAGAAGCCATCTATAAGAAATAATCTAATAAAAGTGAAGTGTAGAAAAACCCCTCCTGATTTTCAACCGGCACAAATAGAATTAGAGGTTCAGCATCCTTTTCCCAAACAGACCTTTTGTCCAGATCACAACTTCAGCCAACCAGCAGTGTGTACAGTGCCTGCTATTTATTTTAATAGAGGCGGGTGGGAAGCGAGATGGATTGATAGATAAATGGCCACATGGAGAGATGGATGGTTTGATCCATCTTCCTCTGTCTTCCCTTTCTTAGTATGTGTACACGGTTGACTTTTTATCCCCCTGCCAATTTCCTAAATCAATAATGGAAAGGGGATCTTATGTGGCCAAAGGGGTGGGGGAGGGCTATTTAAATGACAAGAGGGAAAAAAAACAGATTACCAGCACATATACTATGAGGGGAAAAAATGTTTACATGCTACCAGATGAAAAAGGTTGACCCGTTAAAAGAAACTTTTCTTCCCTTTGCTTTGCCATTCATAGGAGCACCTCTTTTTTCTTCTTCCTCTTCTTCTTCTTCTCTCTCTTTTTTTCCTTGAAAGTCAGAAAGAATGTTAGGAGACAAGAAGACAAACCAAGCGAACAAAATGCCATTGTATTGTAGCAACGTTTCATGGGAAAATGCTTGTCAGCTCCTTCATGCCTCACTCCTAGGAGGGTGTTTCACTTAGGCAAGGCACAATGACACAGGGGTGAAGAAAATGTTAAACACCGGGCTGCAGCACCAAGAGTTTCAGAGGAATTTTCTGTTTGATTGCTTTATTTATTTAATGTTGCGTCTGAATCGTCCCCACACAGCCAGCCCCACGGTTGGTGGCTATGGATCTCAGAGACAGCATTCTCTCAACCAGAGAATTAGAGGGTGCAATTTGTCCTTGGCTCTCTGCACAAAGAACACTGCAGACTGCAATTTCCCTGCTTACCTGTGCTAAGAAAATAATCCTCACAGAATTCATCAGGATGCCAACTCCCAGAACCTAAAACAAGTGAGCCACAAAACTCTCAAACCCGAGTATTCACTCAGCATCTTTTTTTTTTTTTAAACTATGTACAACATTTGCAAAGCAACCCAAATTTACACACTTCCCAATAGAAACCTTTTTAGGTTTTTGTCACTAACCTCCTAACACCATGATTCTAATAATTGTTAACTGTTTGATAGCATGCACAAAGCAAGCAACACAGAACTCAGCACTGGGGAAGAAGCCAGTGATGGTTAAGTCACCTGTATTAGAGGGAAATGATGTCAATGATGATGATGATGATGATGATGATGATGATGATGACATTGGCAGGGTTTCTCCAGGTCTTTTAGGACTGTAGGTTGGGTACTGACTTTTGCATGTTAATGGGAGCATATAGACTCATGTCTTTCCCATTACCTGTTTATAACATGTGTATAGGATGGTAACCAAGCACCCAGAAGGTTCTAGGTTATCAATGGGGCGGGGGAGGGGAAGTGAGCAATCAGCTGTGGAGATTCCATTTTTAAGGGAGTTACAAGAAGATATCTCTATATAGATATAGATGATAAGTTAATTATATATATTTCATCTTCCATTATGCACAGAATTTACTCTTGATTAATACGATGCTTTATTTTTCTATGCAAACACTGAATGTTAGAGAAGCTGTCACTGTAAAAATCTTTCATCTTTGGTTAACAGGGTGGGCTTGGGTGGGAGTTTTACAGATGACTTCTAGGTGGTGTTTGTGTATCTGGATTTACTCTGGAGTTACTTCAAATATAAATGCTCTATATTGGTGGTGGGCTGCCGACCCCTGTAGAAGTTCTTTAAGGACCTCTTCAGGCTACACATCTGGTTCCAGCCATCTTCCCCCTATTTTTCTGTCCCCCATATAAAGCCACAATTAGCAGAAGGGGCTGTCTGTTTTCTTCAGCTGGAGTTTGGTTAATGGTAGTAACATCTGCTGGGCTGTTGGTTAGAGAGACACAGGGCATTTGATCAGAGCCACAGATGTAAAAGCGACATCTGTTTGTAACAAAGAAAGGAGAAACAAAATTAGATTAGGCAGGGAACTCTCTCCGCCTGAACAACAACAGCAAAACTATTTGAAAAAAGGAGGGAGGGGGTAGAGCTTGAGCTGCCCCAGCTTTGCAAATGGCAAGCGGGGAGGCTTGTGATTTTCCGAGTTGACAGCTGGCAGAAGTCGCCAAGTAGCCACATCCCACACAGAGGAGCAATGTTCTGAGCCAGTGAAGTTCAGATGCGACCAAGAAAATGGTCAGACAGGTTTATCCTCAATCAAACACAAACCCAACATCCAACATAGAGTGTTGAATGAGGAATGAACTGAGAAAGTGTCTTCAGACTGAAGGCAGGGCTTAGGTCAGGTCAAAACCTCTGGGGCCACTGATCACTCAGGATTATCTCGAATAAGTTTGGGCAGAACTGGAGTTTCATTCAGCAGCTGTATTAAAACTTCTGCTGTCAGCTATGAACGAGTTTATGGGTTCTGGCTTATGTGTGAGGCTAGTGCGGTTCCTGGGGCTGGAGAGCTGGCTTGCTGCTCCTGCAGGGGACCTGGGTTCAGTTCTCAGGTTATCTGCTTACAGCAGGCTGTAATCCCAGTTCCAAGGAACCTGGCAGCCTCCTCTGCATACTGTGAACATCAGGCACAAGTATGGCATACATACTGCACACAGGCATTCACGCATTCACATAAAGTAAAAATAAATGAATTCTTAAAAGAAAAAGAAAATTGTGTTTGGCATTAAAACTGCCTACCTGTGGTACCTGAAGAAGGACTCACAGGGAAGGGACATTCAGATATAATGGCTTAACATCTTTCCCACCTTGATAAGACCTCTCTCTCTCTCTCTCTCTCTCTCTCTCTCTCTCTCTCTCTCTCTCTCTCTCTGTGTGTGTGTGTGTGTGTGTGTGTGTGTGAATAGTATAATAGTAAATAGTGTTTCCATCTCTCTCCTCTCTCATTCTGTTTCCCCGAATTTCTCCAAGTGAAGCACATTGTGGTTAAATTAAGTTCCTAATGATAGCAAATTCTTTTTTTTTATTGGATATTTTTTATTTACATTTCAAATGTTATCTCCTTTCCCAGTTCCCCCCTCCCCAAACTCCCTATCTCTTCCTTCTTCCGAAACTCCCCCTGCTTCTATGAGGGTGCTCCCCCACCTATCTACCCACTCCCAACTCCTCACCCCTGAATTCCCCTACACTAGGGCATTGAGCCTTCACAGGACCAAGGGTCCTTCTATTGGCCTACAAGGCCACCCTCTGCTACATATGTGGCTGGAGCCGTGGGTCTCTCCATGTGTACTCCTTGGTTGGTGGTTTAGACTCTGGGAGCTCTGGGGGATCTGGTTGGTTGATATTGTTGTTCTTCCTATGGGGTTGCAAACCCCTTCTTCAGCTCCTTCAGTCCTTTCTCTAACTCCTCCATTGGGGACCCCATGCTCAGACCCATGGTTGGCTTCGAGCATCTGCTTCTGTATTTGTCAGGCTCTGGCAGAACCTCTCAGGAGACAGCTATACCAGGCTCCTGTCAGCATGCACTTCTTGATTTGTTTTTGTTTTGTTTTGTTTTTGAGACAGGGTTTCTCTGTGTAGCTCTGGTTGTCCTGGAACTCACTCTGTAGACCAGGCTGTCCTCGAACTCAGAAATCCGCCTGCCTCTGCCTCCCAACTGCTGGAATTAAAGGCATGTGCCACCACTGCCTGGCCAGCACGCACTTCTTGGCACCCACAATAGTATCTGGGTTTGGTGACTGTATATGGGATGGATCCCATGATAACAGATTCTACGGCCCAAGAATCCCCTGCTTCTCAGTCCAGACACCCAACTTGTTTCTGTCTCTGTTCATGTTTTCACTGCTGCGATGCTCAGAGGATGAAGCCTGACTCTAGTCCCAGACTCATCTTCTCACTGTGCTTTGGGACTCACGGGCTGAGGGACTCAACCCAACCCTTCCGTGAGCAGGTCTTCAAACTCTAGTGCTTCTGAACTCAGCAGGCAACCTGAAGTCACACCCACACTAACAATCAGTCAGACAGCTTTCCTTAGCCACACCCCACTGCTGTAATTCTTTTACCCCACCCACACTTCTTCCCCCACACCTCCCACACCTCCTTCCACCTCCGACCCCATGACAGCCAGCTTGAATGTCTTGTCTTCCTCAATGTGATTATTTCTTAATTTCTCATTGTTCCTGCGTAAGTGGTTTTCACACACCCACCTCATCATGGTCGTCAAATCCACTGAGGACTTTCTAAGCCTTGATTTACTTGAGGATATTTTGTTACTCAGGCTATTTAGCAGATCTTTCTGGTTTTGCCTATTTCTAGGAACCTAGTAGGATCCCACCTTCCTGCCTTCTAGAAGGTGGACACCACCATGTGCCTTGTCTTGGCAATATATGACAAGTGTGTGAGTGTGTCTTGCAGAGAAGGCTTGTAAGACTCTCTCTTCTCTCTTGCTCCTATCTTTACTCCAGTAGTGGCCACATTGTTAGCCTTAGCCCTAGAGTAGGGAAACCATGGAGCAGAGATCATTGACGACCTGGAAGGAACTGATGACTCCTTCAGGTGTGGAGGAATACTCAGGAAGAGATGATCTATGTGCTTGGTGGGGACGACCAGCTGAGTAAACAAAATGGTGACCCAAGTTCCAGGCAGAAGACGCTGTGATCATCAGTGTTCTGGCTGGTTTTATGTTAACTTGACTCAAATTATAGTCTTCATAGAAGGAGAACATGCTTTCCTAAGATCTGGCTGTAGGCAAGCCTGTAGGGCATTTTCTTGATTAGTGATTGATGAGGGAGGGCCCAGCCTATTGTGGTAGAGCCACCTCTGGGTTGGTAGTCCTGAGTTCTNTAAGAAAGCAGGCTGAGCAAGCCATGGAGGATCAAGCTAGTAAGCTGCACCCCTCCATGGCCTCTGCATCATCAGCTCCTGCCTTTAGCTTCCTGCTCTGCTTGAGTTCCTGACCTCACTGATTTTGATGATGAGTTGTTCAACAGAGCTGTGAGTGAAATAGGCCCTCCTAAGGCTGCATTTGGTCATGGTGTTTCGCCACAGCAATAGTAACCCTAACCTGGGCAGTCAAAGACTCCAAAGACAATGAGAACTCGGAGTGATTGGAAAGCTACAGAGTTCAGCTTAGGTTTCCATTAAAAAGAAAAGACAAGAGTGGTTGGGTACACAAAAAAGTATAATGACACACATCATAAATTCAGGGCTGTAGTCCAAGGATGAAGCCAAGACAGATGAAAGCAATGTAAAACAAAAAGACACAGTCCTGCCCAGTACATGAGTTCAAGGGGACCACATTGATTGTCTAAACAAAACCACTCCAGATGTGTGAACTGGCAAGGTTTCCACTCTGTCACTCCAGTCCAGGGATCCCATTTTTCCACTCAGGCTTGCTATCACTTGAAGATTCAGTCCATCACTCTAACCATATTTTTGAAGTCTTTACTATGTACTAGAAACCTACTCCTTGATATAAACACACTTCAGATAATCTTGCATGATTTGAACGTGGAACAAACCAAAGGTCTGCACATCAAGGGGAATCACCCAGCTGATGGTAGCACCCTTACAGCACAGTGTCAGGCAGTTTGACAAATTTGACTGTTTAGGACTTGTGTTGGACTGGCCATTGGACGGACTCCTCGATGATCATTCCAGGCAGAGACCTCTGTGGCCTCAGGGGCTGGGATAAGACTCTGAGAAGTCTAGTTCATTCCTAATGTCCTGGGAAAGAATCTGGGAGCCTCTCTTACATAACGTTCTCTATGGGAGACAGAAAGTCAGGGGCTATGTGGGCAGTGGGAAGCTACTTTGGAGATGGGAGGAATGTGAGGTACAGAGAACACAAGAGAAGGGTAAGTGTTGTCATGTCCTTCCTTCCTCTCTTGGGATTTTGTGTGTTGTCCCTCCAGGCAGATCTTCAAACAAGGCCACCAGCAGGCAGTGCCCTAGGAAATAAGGCCTATTGTGACAGGGGCTGTTATATCACATAGCTATGCATTAAACCCTTGGACTTCACTCCACACACCCCAAAGCTTGCCTTGCTCCTATTTCTCCAGGGATGCCCACTGCCACCGCCACAGCAGATGAGTTCCAGGACCAGGGTTTGCATCTTGAGTCAGCCCAGGGAGCCCATTGAGAGGTGTTGGAGCTGGCCATTCTCTTCATCTGCTTAGCCTGAAAGATGTAGAACAGTGAGTAAAAAAAAAATGAGTGTCTAAAATATTTCCCCTTCTGGGTTTTCAGAAGGTCTTGTGGTTATGGGCTCTTCATCTCGCTGTGTGGTCCCATTTAGGAAGTTTGTGGGGTTTGCCGGTAATACTCTGCAGCATCATGCATTTTAATGTGGATTTCAGCTGATTCAGAATTTAGAGACAAATGCAATCCGGTATTCAGGGACTGGCACCACGTGTCCTAGACCTCGGGAGCCAGAGACAATAAAATGGTTACAGTATGTGTGTATGCAGTATTTCCTCTGTTGGATAGATTGGGAATATTCATTTTCTTTTTAAAATGCACACTTCTTTCCTCCAGTTGTTTGTTTACTGTGGAGAGTTAACAGCATCCTGGAGAATTACCAGGCTGAGGGTTCCCGTCATAAGCTCCCGTTGCTTACTCATAAAGATTTTGCCTCTTGAGATTGGGCTTGAAGACAAGAAGCGGGAAGAGAGACTTTTAGAAAGATGAGAGGGTTGTTGGAGGAAGTCAGGCATGATGGTAGGTATATAATACAGTCCCCCCCCCCCAAGTTTTCTCAACAGACCTCAGAGCAGAAGCCACCAGCTCCAACCCAAACAGTGCACAGAGCTGTGGAACAAGCCGCAAAGTTTTCAAATGGCTCAGGTTGGGGTCAGAACTCTGTTTCAGAGACAGGGTTGAGGCTATAGTGGGCCTCCGGAATGGTCTTGGCCAGGCCCACATTTGTGAACAAACTTTTCCATTAGCCACTACTGGGCATCAATTTCTCTCCCATCTGTTGAGGTGCTCTTGTATCTAAACAAATACCTGCCCCTCTGTGTGTGGAACGAGATAAAATGAAAAATAAATAAATAAAATAAAAACAACATCAAAACACTCCAAGAAGAGGCTGAGAACTGATCTTGAGGGGTGCTCAAGTCACAGAAGCCAACACTCGATAAGAGACTTTTAATAGAGCCACGGCAGATTCCTGCCTTCATCTAGCACTTACTGCTTCCCCTTCTTATTTTGAAGTAGTAATAGCTACAGTAAAAAAGAAAAAAAAATGACAAAAAGAAAAGTGTCCAGGTAAGACATATGAATAGAGAAGAAAGCAAATGCTCTAGTTCTCTCCTGTATCTTTGCTGTCTTCCCTCCTTCCGCTCAGATGCATCTTTACAAAATGAAATACAGTTCTTAAACACTGGGAACATACTGCGTGGACTACTTTGTAGCCTCCTTTCTCCCTCAAGGACACATCAGGAACGATGTCCATACTGGGACATTCCCAATTAGGAAACCTTTTTATGGCCAGGTAGAATTGCAGTGTGCAATCAAACTATTGTTTGTTTTGACAAACTCACATTATTGGACAGCTAGACTGCTTCTAATTTTTGTTTGTGTCCTGGCTGGGTGTGTGTGTCAACTTGACCCAAGTTGGAGTTATCACAGAGAGAAAGGAGCCTCTCTTGAGGAAAGGCCTTCATGAGATCCAGCTGTAGGGCATTTTCTCAATTAGTAATCAAGGGTGGGAGGGCCCATTGTGGGTGGTGCCATCCCTGGGCTGGTAGTCTTGGGTTCTATAAGAAAGCAAGCTAAGCAAGCCAGGGGGAGCAAGCCAGTAAGTAACATCCCTCCATGGCCTCTGCATCAGCTCCTGCTTCTTGACCTGCTTGAGTTCCAGTCCTGACTTCCTTTGGTGATGAACAGCAGTGTGGAAAGTGTAAGCTGCATAAACCCTTTCCTCCCCAACTTGCTTCTTGGTCATGATGTTTGTGCAGGGATTGAAACCCTGACTAAGACAGCTTGTTTTGTTTTGTTTTGTTTTGTTTTTTTGAGACAGGTTTTCTCTGTGTAGTCCTAGCTCTCCTGGAACTTCCTTTGTAGATGAGGCTGGCCTCGAACTCAGAGATCTACCTGCCTCTTCCTCCCCCTCCCTAGTGCTAGGGTTCAAACAGGTGTGTTGCCACTCCAGATTCTACCTGGCCATAAAAAGTTTTCCTAATTGGGAATTTCCCAGTATTGGCATTGTTCCTGATGTGTCCTTGAGGGGAGAAAGGAGGCTACAAAGTAGTTATGGAGTATTTTCACAATGTTTAAAAACTGAATTTCATTTTGTAAAGATGTATCGAGTTGAAGGAGAAAAGACCTCAAAGAGAGAAAGCCCGAGAGAACTAGAGCATTTTAGTATTTCTAAGTATATTTAAAACACTACTCAGAACACTCTTTTAGGTAAATCTCTCTAGACATTGGTGTTCTTAGGATTAATTGACGAGGTGGGAAGTCTGCAATCACAACAGCATATGTATTTGAAAGGCTCGAAACACATGTTGCACATTTGCCTTCCAGAAAATCGACGCCTTCTGATACTCACCAACACTGCCTGATGCCACCACACATGGGCCATCCACTCTCTACTGTGGTATTGTAAATGAGCAAAGACTCTTAAGAAAGAAAAAGGTTGCCCAAAGAAACCAACAACCTCACGCAAAGGAACGAAGGCAGGAATAAGTCATTCTAAATATTAACAGTACCCTAGAAAATAGAGTTTAAATTACAAGGGTTAAAAATCCAGTGATGACCGAAGGGTCCTCTTTAGGGTTGAAGCCAAATGACAAAAGGAATAAATTCTACCTGGAATTGATTTTTTTCAACATTGAAAAATGATGAAGAAAACCAAATAAAACTCCTATTTTGATTCTGCCTTTTCTGTCAAAGAGAATAACCTTCTGTGGTGAAGGATTAGTGTAAATGCCAGTGACAGGGACCAGAGCCAATAGGCTGTGCCCGATCTGGAAGGACCTGATTACTTCTCTGAGCTCTTGTAGAACCCTGAGGCCCGGGGAAACAGGCCAGGGGGACCTGGAATGACTGTAATTTTTGTAGGGTCTCAGAGAATGAAGCAAGAGGAACTGGAGATGACTATAAAATGCTCACCACACAAGCGTAGGGACCCAAGTTCAATCCCCAGCACCCACTTTGCAAATTCAAAAATTGGGTACAGTCACACATCTGTAATCCTGACATCGAGGAGATAGAGACAGGTGGGTCTCTAGGGCTTTCTGGCCAGCCAGTCTGGCTTACACAGCAAGCCCCAGACCACTGAGAAACCTCATCTTAAAAAGCAAGATAGAGGGCTCCTGAGGAACACCTAACTAAGGTTGTTCTCTGGCTTATGCAAACACACACATACACACACATACACACTCACTCACACATGCTCACTCTCACACATGCACTCACATATACATGCACTCATAATCTTGTATACGCTCATATGCACTCACACACTCACAAGGAACTCACACTCTCTCACACACTCACAATGCACTCACACTCTCACACACTCACTCACAAATGCACTCACACACACATTCACACCTGTACTCACTCTCACACACTCACACATGCACTCATACTCTCACACATTCACATACTCACAAATGCACTGACACACACTCACACATGCACTCACACTCTCACACACACACATGAACCACACTCTCTCATGCACTCACACTCTCTCACGCACTCACACATGTACTCACACTCTCATGCACTCACACTCTCACACATGGATTCTCACACACTAACACATGCACTCACACTCTCACACACACACATGAACCACACTCTCTCATGCACTCACACTCTCTCATACACTCACACATGCACTCACACTCTCATGCACTCACACTCTCTCTCACACACACATGAACCACACTCTCTCATGCACTTACACTTTCTCACACACTCACACATGCACTAACACACTCACACATGCATTCACACAGGACTGTAGCAGAGGTGGAAAGGCAATTCTTCTGACGAGCTGCCTTTTTCAGAAAGGAAACCACAGTGGGTTCTGAAATGCAGATGACCACAGAATTCCAAAGAGAATTTGAGAGTGAACAAAAAGGATTATGGGAACTGACTATACAAAGGACCAAGAACCATATAAAGCAGGCACCAGGAACCTCTAATCCAGAAATGGCAGCTGTCTGTCCCATCACAGGCCTTCTGTCTCATGTACCCACTCTGCTCCCTTTAGGTTGCTAAGAGGGGAACTTAAGGCACCATAGAATCACCTCCTAAGATAGTTTTGTATTTTCTCTAAAACATGGGGATTTCTTTAAAAAAAAAAAAAAAAGACACAATCTCAGTGCCATTCTCACAACAATAAATAAATAAAAAGTAAATAATAATTAATAATAAAGTAATAAACAGCAATACCTTCACCTCCTCAATTACCCAATGTTCATTTCCCCAGATTGGCTCACATAGAAATTTTGTTTTTTCTCTCTTGTCCTAAGTTGTGCCGTTGACTCTGAATCCAACCGTTGCTGGCTGTATGCATTGCACTTGGGTTCTTCTGCAGCTCATAAGCTTTCGATCCATAGAATCCCCTCCTGTTCTCCCTTTTCTCTTTACAAGTTATACGGTGATGACAATTATTAGTAATTATTAAAATTATAATCTCTGTGTTGTAATTATTTTGCGGTGCCATGCTGTGGGTCAATCCTAGGCCCTTATACCTGCCAACCAAGTGCTCTACCAGTGAGGTACCTCCTTGGCCCTTATAATTAATTTGAGAAGAAAATGATTCACATATGCCATGAACTTTCCCATGGGTCATTTTACTCTCATCGTACCTGTTTTTTTGTAACATGGTAGCAGCTGACCCCAGAGGCTTGTTCAGCTACATGTTAAAGTTGAGTAGAGTTTTAGGTTTTGTTTTGTTTTGGATACAGGTCTCACTGTGAATCCCTGGATGGCCTAGAACTCACGGTGTACACCAAGCTGACTTTAAACTCATAGAGATCTGCTTCCAAAGTGCTGGGATTAAAGGTCTTTACCCCAGGTTCTCACCCTTGCACATTCAGGTCGTTTGCTAGGACACCCTATACAAATGCTGTGCCATTCCTACCACCTTCGAAAGCTGGCTGTCTTCAGTGGTGTGGGGCTTGCTCTGTGCCAGCTGGAACCATTCCTTTTAATGTTGCACACATCCCCTTTAAACCTAAAGACTTTAGAGGTCATTAGTTAGCATGGCCTATGCTACTCTATGTCATTTATTTAGATGCCACAAGACGGCAGGGTTCTAATTATTGCACTCCTTGTCAACTCACTAGCTAGGTTGCTGTTCAGGAGGGTGGTGCTGTGCTGGGTGTGGTGTCCCCATTCCTATAGCATCTGCACCAGGAGCTGAGGAGGAGCTCGTGAACGAGAGTCAGGCTGGGCTACTCCGTGAGACTTGGTTTCAAAGGAAAGGAAGAAGGGAAGAAGGGAAGGGAGGGACAGAGGCAGAGGGATGAAGGGAAGAAGTTTACCAATCCTTCGGTCACTAAGATGTGGCAACATGGGAAGGCAGGATACATGCTGGATTCTCTGCCTTTATTTGTGAGTTTACAGAAAATGGAGATTTTGTTGTTGTTGTTGTTGTTGTTGTTGTTGTTGTTGGCATCCCACAAAGTTCATCAGTGGGGTTTTTCTTTTCTTATATCATTATTCACTCACAGATCTAGACATTTTTCATGTTATTTCATTACAGAGACAGTCTCTCTCTCTCTCTCTCTCTCTCTCTCTCTCTCTCTCTCTCTCTCTCTGTATGTGTGTGTGTGTTCATGCCAGTGCCCATGGAGGACAAAGGTTGTTCTTAATTATCTCTCTAGATTACTCTCCACCTAATTTTTAAGACAGAATCTCTCACTGAACATCACACTGACCAGTTGGCTAGACTGACTGGCCATCCAGCCTAACTCTCTGTGACTCTAGCGCTCAGGTAAAAGGCACAGGCTCACTAAGATTTTCTCTTTTTTAATATTTTTATTAGATATTTTCTTTATTTACATTTCAGATATTATCCCCTTTCCTAGTTTCCCCTCTGAAAAATCCCCTATCCCCACCCCTCCCCCTGCTCCCCATCTCACCCACTCCCATTCCTGGCCCTGCCATTCCCCTATACTGGGGCATAGAGCCTTCACAGGACCAAGGGCCTCTCCTCCCATTGATGATTGACTAGGCCATCCTCTGCTACATATAACAGCTAGAACCACAAGTACCACCATGTGTTTTCTTTGATTGGTGGTTTAGATCCAAGGAGTTCTGGGGCTACTGGTTAGTTCATACTGATGTTCCTCCTATGGGGCTTCAGACCCCTTCAGTTCCTTGGGTCCTTTCTCTAGCTCCTTCATTGGGGACCTTGTGCTCCATCCAATGGATGATTGTGAGCATCCATTTCTGTACTTGCCAGACACTGGCAGAGCCTCTCAGGAGACAGCTATATCAGGCTCCAGTCAGCAGGCTCTTGTTGGCATCCGCCATAGTGTCTGGGTTTGGTGGTTGTTTATGGGATGGATCCCCAAGTAGGGCAGTCTCTGGATGATCATTCATTCAGTCTCTGCTCTGAACTTTGTCTCTGTAACTTCTTCCATGGGTATTTTGTTCCCCCTTCTAAGAAGGATTCTGAGCTTCTGGGCTAATATCCACTTATCAGTGAGTGCATATCATCTTTTGTGATTGGATTACCTCACTCAAGATGATATCCTCCAGATCCATCTATTTGTCTAAGAATTTCATAAATTCATTGTTTTTAATAACTGAGTAGTACTCCATTGTGTAAATGTGCCACATTTTCTGTATCCATTCCTCTTTTGAGGAACATCTGGGCTCTTTCCAGTTTCAGGCTATTATAAATAAGGCTGCTATGAACATAGTGGAGCATGTGTCCTTATTACATGTTGGAGCATCTTCTGGGTATATGCCCAGGAGTGGTATTGCTGGATCTTCTGGTAGAACAATGTCCAATTTTCTGAGGGACCACCAAACTGATTTCCAGAGTTGTTGTACCAGCTTGCAGTCCCACCAGAAATGGAGGAGTGTCCCTCTTTCTCCACATCCTTGCCAGCATCTGCTGTCACCTGAGTTTTTGATCTTAGCCATTCAGACTGGTGTGAGGTGGAATCTCAGGGTTGTTTTGATTTGCATTTCCCTGAAGATTAAGGATGTTGTGTATTTTTTTTTTTTTAGGTGCTGCTCATTCATTCTGTATTCCTCAGCTGAGAATTCTTTGTTTATGCTGGGGCTCCAATCTCAGGGTCTCCTGCTTATGCATCAAGCTCTTTGCTGATAGAGCTGTCTCCTATCCCCTGAAGTGGCAGTTTTAACATTCAAGTTAGCCTAGCTCTGATTGGTGGGACTCTCTTCCCAGCTTCTAATTCAATTGACAGGCCCTGATGACCTCCTGTAGCTAGGAAGTTCTGAATGGAGCAACAGAATGGTCTAGCCTCATCTTTCCCACCTTTGCCTACATCTGGTACCAGCTACTTCACCAGGAAGCCCTGATCTTTCCAATTAGAAATCATCATTTGGAAGACACCTTGGGTACCACACTGGATTTTAGAGTGAGCGATATGTTAGAAAAGAAGTGACTGTCAGTAGGTCGAAGCTCTAGTTGAACCAGCAATCAAATAATAGATGTCTAATGCTAAGTCAGCACAAGACAACATATTCAAGGTTTGGGGGCAGATAAATCAGGCACAAGGAAATATTCCTTGAGTCAAGGAACAAGGCTTCACTGAAGAGCAATAAGCAATAGAAACGGGCAGGCAAGGTGTTACGTAAAGGAACCCTGGGCAGAACAAAGAACTAAAGCAAAGCCGAGCATCAAAGTGCATGGCGTGCTGGAAGAGTCCGATTTGCTTCATTTCCTTTGACAGGGTTAGTGGATTTAGAGAGCGGCCAAGTGCCACAGACATAATGTATCTGGACTTCAACAGAACGTTCGTCCAGGCCTCTCACAATATCACAGTGGACAACATGGAGAAATGTGGACTAAATCTATAGTACCATTAGATGAATTAACAACGTTTAGGTGAATGATGCTGATTAGTAGATGGATGTTAGCATAGGGGATGGGCTCAAGTGAAGTGACAGAGGCCTCTGTCTGGCTGAACCTTTTTCAACAACCTAGTAAAGTATAGGGCCAATATTGAACGAATGTGCTGGTTATATGGGGTCTTGGGATTTGAGTAGTTTGGGTGACAATATCTGCATCCAGGTAGATAGCATCAGGTTCAGTTTATGAATTACCTCAGGTATCTATCTCTCAGTTGGTCTCCACCTTGTTTTTTTGAGACAGAGTCTCTCACTGAACCTAGAGCTTACTGGTTGGCCAAACGGGTTGGCCACCAAGCTCCACAGATAAAAATTTCTGGAGATGAATCTGAATTTTCAGAATTGAGTTAAAGACCAAGCACACAACACTTAGAGACATTGTCTTAGTTAGAGTTTTACTGCTATGAACAGACACCATGACCGAGGCAACTCGTAGACAACATTTAAATGGGGTTAGCTTACAGGTTCAGAGGTTCAGTCCATTATCATCAAGGTAGGAGCATGGCAGCATCTAGGCAGGCATGGCACAGGCAGAGCTGAGAGTTCTACATCTTCATCTGAAGGCTGCTAGCAGAATACTCAATTCCAGGCAGCTAGAATGGAAGACTTATAACCCATCCACACAGTGACACATCTACTCCAACAAGGTCAGAACTCCAAATAGTCCCATTCCCTTGGCTAGGCATACTCAAACCACCACGTTCCACTCCCTGGCCCCCATAGGCTTGTTCAAAAAACATATGATTCTTTGGGGCCATACCTAAACATAGCATAGTGCAAAATACATTTAGTCCAACTTCCAAAGTCCCCATAGTCTATAACAGTTTCAATAATGTTAAAAGTCCAAAGTTCAAAGTCTCTTCTGAGACCCATCCAATCACTTAACTGTAATCTCCAAAGCCAGGCAGGAAACCAGCTGGGCAAACTCCAAACTCTACATCTCCATGGATGATGTCAAAGCGGTCTTCAGACCTCCATCTCCTTTTTCATCTTTGTTGACTGCAACAAACATCTTTCTCCTGGCCTGGTTCCATCCCCTGTTAGCAGCTTTCCTTAGCAGATATCTCATGGCTCTGACATCTCTAGCATCTTGAGATCTCCAAGGCAATTTCTACTTTACAGCTTCTTGTTTCAATGTCTTGGATCCACACACAATCTTCTGGGCTTTTCCAAAGGACTTGGGTCAATTCAGCTCTGCCCTCTGTAGCACTCTGGGCACTGCATTGTAGCTGCTGTTCCTGGTGGTCCTCCCATGGTAGTGGTATCTCTAACATGCTGGGGTTTCTCACTGCAACCAGGTTTCACCAATACCCTCTCATGGGTGCTAAGCCTCAACTCCTTTGCATGGCCCCTTCAGACCTGGACTTTCAACTGCAACTGAAAGGCTGCACCTTCACCAATGGCCTTCCATGGCCTCTCACTGTGCCTAGCCTCAGCTGCTCTTCATAACTCCTTCATGCTTTCAAAACCAGTACCACCTGGATGACTCTTACACATCACCAAGTACAGCTGCAGCACGAGATACAACCTTGGCTATCTCTGAACACAGCTTCTCTGTGCTCTCAGAAAATGCCTCACAGAAGACATCACCTCCGTGATGCTGGTCTCTTCTCAATTACTGCTAATTTCTTAGGTCCAGCTAACCAGCATCCATTGTCCCAGTAGTTTCCTTCTACTCTTGACTATAAAGCCAGAGACACATGGCCAAAGCTGCCAAAGTTCTGTTGCTTGCTGGAGCTGGAACATGGCCCCTTTGTCCTATTACAGCATCATCAGCTTTCTGTTTTCAAACTCCTTCACCACCTAAGCTTGGCAGCCCTGGAACTTGCTCTTCATATTGGCCTTGAATTCAGAGATCTGTTTGTCTCGGTCTCCTGTAATTAAAAGTGTGTAGTACCTTGTACCTGGGCCTAAGATTTCATGGTCACTATGCCTCAAGATCTTCATGTCAAGATCCAGGTCAGAAACCAGTCTTCCTTCTTCAAGTTCTAGATCACAGGTGTGCCCTCCATTTCTGGACTGAAGTTCATTCCAGATGTAATCAAGTTGACAACCAGAACTAGCCATGACAGACATCCAGATAACCTGAGGAAGCATGGCCAGCAGAGTCCTTGAGGAAGATCTAGGAGTTTCAGTCTGCATGTTGTGGTTTTAGCTACACCTTTATGTAGTGTCTGATGCTGGTGAGTTACTCTTGCCAGCCAGGGACTCTACCACTGAGCTAAACCTCTATGCTTTTCATGGCACACTGTTAATGACATAGGTAATAGTAAAGTGCAAGAATGCTGGCATGCATGAATGTGTGTGTATGGTATGTGTGTGATATGTGTACATGGTGCATATGTATGGTGTGTGTGGTATGTGTGTAGGGGTGTATATATGTATTATGTATGTGTGGTATATGTGTTTGTGAGTATGTATATGTGAGTGTGTGGTATATATGTATGTGTATGTGTGTATTGTGGGGTGTGTGTGTGGTATGTGGGGAGTGTGTGTCTGGTGTATGTGTGTGTATGTGTGTGTGGTGTATGATATGTGTGTGTGGTGCATATGTGTGGTGTGTGTGTGTGTGTGTGTGTGGTGTGTATGTGTGTGTGTGAGTGAGTGTGTATGAGTGGTATGTGTGTGTGGGTGTATACATGTGGTGTGTGTGTTATGTGTGTTGTGTATGTGTGGTATATGTGTGAATATGGGTATGTGAGTGTGTGTGTGTGGTATATGTATGTGGGTGTATATATGTAGTATGTGTTTGTGTTATGTGTGGTGTGTATGTGTAGTATATGTGTTTGTGAGTATGTGTATGTGTGTGTGTGGTGTATATGTGTATGGTGTGTGTGTGTGTGTGTGTGGTATATGCATGAGAACACTGGTCAAAAGTGGACCATGCAGCCCAGTTGCAGAGAACTGGTTGACAGGGCCTTATAAACAGAGGAAACTTTCAAGAGTCTCAAACCTAGAATCAAAGAAGCCCCAAGAGTGAACCAGTGTTAGAGCCTCATGCGGAGGGCAAGAGCAAACCTTTCCCAGAACCACCCTAAAGCAACAAGAGTGCCGCCACCCCACAGGGACCCGTGGGAAACAGATCTGCTCCACAGCAGAACTT
Organism: Mus pahari; assembly: GCF_900095145.1. NCBI lineage: Eukaryota > Metazoa > Chordata > Mammalia > Rodentia > Muridae > Mus > Mus pahari. The sequence goes on from NC_034602.1 coordinate 58,126,286, forward strand.
TCTAGAGCAGTAGCTCTCAACTTCCTCCTGCTGTGACCCTTTAATACATCTCCATATGGTATGGTGACCCCAGACATAAAATATTTCATTGCTATGTCATAACTATACTTTTGCTGCTGTTATAACTCATAATGCAGGTATCTGATATGTGACTCCTGCGAAAGGGTCATTCAACTCGCAAGGGATCTCGACCCACAGGTTGAGAAACAGTGTTCTTTAGCAAGCCATCTCCACAGGCATTTAGCCAGTAAGACTGCTGAGGACAGGTGAGTACCCTTAGCAAAACCAAAAAAAAAAAAAAAAAAGGACTAAGGTTTCTCCTGTACTGAGAGTCCATTCCTCAGCATCTTCCTCAGTGCCCTCCTTTTCAGACTCTGAACTATGCACATCCCTTTGGGGTGTTTATGGCCACTGAGATGTTCTTCATTCTTAGAAGGACACAACTTCCTCCTTGTCATCCTCCTCTGGCTGAGAGGAGACCAGCTTTCCTCCCGCTGAAACTGGGTTGATCTCAGGAGCAACAGGACTTCTAAATGGAGACCACTATGAACCCTTGGCGTTTCCACAGAGGCTCGCTCTGTGAGGAATCCCTGGGAGCTGTGAAGGGGGCCTGGTGGGAGGAGGAGAGAGAGGACGGTTCCTGCCAAGCTCAGCTGACCCGGCTCTCAGACATTGCAGCCAACCTCGCCCAAGCCCCCAGACAACATCCAGGACAGAGCAAGCTCAGCTCAAAGTCCACATCTGACAGCAAAATGAATCATTGCTTTAGATTCAGCTGTGCTACTTTTAAAGAACAAGATCCCAGGTAAACTATCTCACCTCATTGGGCATCAATTTTCAACTTATAAATGAAGTGAGGGAACCCAATATTTTCCAAGGTCTCCTCTGCTGTGCTAATGTCTCCTTGTGAGACGTCAGCAAATACCTCTTCACTCTGTAACCACAGCAACAGGCCAAAATAATGATTCCACCCAAGTCTAATTTGGTGGACCAATGATTTGATGGTGTATTACAAGAGCTGGAGAGAGGAGGGTTAGCTGCCGGAACGTGAGTCAGTCCTTCCTCTCCCCCATTATATCTTCTAGCACCCCTCCCCAAGACCACATGTGACTGGAGCAGAATTACAAACAGCAGGGAGAGAGCTGCAGGCGGTGCTGGAATCTCAGGTAAGGGTCTAATTGTCGAATCCCTGTCCCCACTCTCTTTTTCCTGAGGGTCTTCAGCAGGGCGGATCTTGACGGCAGGACACACACAGCATCTCTGCCTAAGATGGTCATGGCCGTTTGTGGTGGAAGAAAGCATCTTCATCCACCCACACTGCTGGCCTCTGCAAACAACATTTGTGGTCCCCAGGTTCTTTTCTATCCTTGAGGCCCCCAAAGAGCTCTTGATTATAAGTTTATCTTCTGATACTTTTTAGATTAGAAATACAAACTGCAGCGGGGGGGGGGGAGCTAACAGTATTCACCTAGCACTTTATTTAAAAATAATGATAAACCCCATCGAGTGTTAACATGATTAACATATATAGATGAAATAATATTTTAAATCTATTAAAATAATGGCATTGCTTTGCATTTTGCCAGTTTCTTAGTACTTGGTCTAGTAAGGAGACTATTATATACACATATTTGTCTCTAGGATCAAGGAACTGCAGTATCGCATGCCAAGTAAATTTTAGAAAATTCCACTCTATATTCAAGAGAGAGGCATGGGGTAAAACTTAATTTTTTATAATTATGAAAATAGTTACAGCTTCATTGATACCTCCCCACCCCACCTAGTACTAATGACTTCCAGAGATCTTAATAGCCTGTGTTAAGACACAGTACTCTAGGCCAGATGTGGTAGTGCATGCCTTTAACCCCAGAGTTTGGGAGACAGAGATGGGCAGATCTCTGAGAGTTCATGGCCAGCCCTAGTCTATACAGTGAGTTCCAAGACATCAGGGCAGCCAGGAATCTGTAGAGAAACTCTATCTTCCCCATCTCCCCCTCAGAAATGAACCAGTACTATAAGCAAATGCTATGCAAAATTCAAGGTTTGGGGGGAATTTCTATTTCAACAAGTATTAGGGGCCTTGGTCTCTCAAGGAGCATTTTGGAAATGTGGTAGCGTCTTTATTTGATGGCTGTTCCTGGGTTGCCCTGCTCGCAGCAAGGCTTGTCCTCTGGCTTCCTCCCGAAGCTGCTGAGAGTCTATGGCCACAGGATGAATCTGTGAGGCACAGCAACGGGCAAAAGCAAAGAGACTCAGGCCAACCACGCAGCATAAGAGAGCCTTGAACTCTGACCCTCCCTCCTACTTCCAACCTCACCAGTGCTTGGATTGCAGGTGTCCCCCACCAACTGGGTTTTATACGATGCTGGATATCTAACCCAGGGCTTTAGTGTGTGCTGGGCAGACATGCTAGCCATGAGGTTGTATCTCCATTCTCTTTCTTCGTTTTATTTATTCATATTTGTCTTGGTGGTCCTAAGGGTTACTATGCACATTCTCTACCACTGAGTGATAGCCACATTGTAGCTCCTTCACCTTAACAGAATGTGTCTCTTTTGTTTGGTGAACAGAGACAGACCCAAGGAGAACAGAGACAGGCCCAAGGAGTAATTAGCCAAGAACTTGAGATTACTAACTCTCATTGCCCCTACTTTCAGCAATTAGATGTAGTTCTTCATCATATTATAAAATATACTGAGACTATTGTATGCTTGTTTATTTTAATTAAATCATTGAAAATCAGAAATGATATCATATCTAGACATTCCTAGCAATGTAGAGACTTCCCAGAACTTGTAGCTGCATATTTTTTTGTGTGTAATTGCATTGTGCTAATCAACTAAAATGGCCCAGTAGAAATGTTAATAAATAAACATAGTCATAATTATAATCCTAGACATACCTCATTGCCAAGGGCCTCAAGAAGTCATTGAATCCATCCCTCTGCCTTCAGGCCTGCTCGCTCCTCCAATCAATTCTTGATAAAGGTAAAGTCACAAATGTTCCAGAGTGGGTCTTTTTACATTTTCTTCTATATATTTTAGCACACACACAAAAAGATAGCAATGGATTCAAGTTGTTTACCAAACAGTAAAGATGACTGAGATGAAAATGTGTTTGCAAAAAGATTTAACTTATCAAGCTAGGCGTGGTGGTGCACGCCTTTAACCCCAGCACTCGGGAGGCAGAGGCAGGCAGATTTCTGAGTTCGAGGCCAGCCTGGTCTACAAAGTGAGTTCAGGACAGCCAGGGCTATACAGAGAAACCCTGTCTCGAAAAAAAACAAACAAACAAAAAAAAAGATTTAACTTATCAAATAATCCTTTATTTTTATCTGAAAATAAAGTACAGCATATATTTTAATTAAACACAATCAAACCTACTAAATGTATATGAATTAGATATGATTCTAGATCCTGATAGTTGGGTTACAGAATATTATTGACCTCCTTTTTTTTTGGAGATGGGGTTCTTGCTATGCATGCTGGCTAGTTTTACGTGAGCATGACACAGTTAGATTCATCTAAAAGGAGGGAATCTCAATGAAGAAAATGTCTCTGTAAGATCAGGCTGTAAGGCATCTTCTTAATTAGAGATTGATGGGGGATGGTCCAGTTCATTGAGGGTGATGTCCAGAACCCCGGGCTAGTGGTCTTGGGTTCTACAATAAAGCAGGCTAAGCAAGCCACGGGGGAGCAAGCCAGTAGACAAACCTGCTGCATCCAGATTCCTGCCCTTTCTCAGTTCCTGTCCTGACCTCCTTCAGTGAGGAACAGTATAAGCCAAATTAACCTACATAACCCAGGCCAGCCTAGAATGCACTATGTAGTCCAGGCTAGTCTTAAACCCGCAGTTCTGCTGCACTACGCCCCAAAGTGCTAAGATTGCAAGCATGGACCACCACACCAACTGAGGATTTTACTGGGGGTTTTAATCTAGTTCTTTCAAACACATTTGAAAGCAAAATGTGTTTAATGTGTATTTTTAAAGTTTTCGAATTTCAAAGGTACGCACACTGTGACATCCATACCTACAGAAGAGTGTTAAGAATTATCAGATTTGTACCAGATTGAAGAATCCTTTTTTTTAATTACCTTAAAAATGAGGCAATTTATGAGAAAAAGTCAAGAGACAGCATTTTAAATGATATAGCTTTTTGCTTGGGCTCTGTGTCAGTCACTAAAAAAGGTAAGTCCAGTGTCTGGGATGCTCCCCCCCAAAATACTAAGACAATCTTCCGAGGAACTGTGGCTGTCATTGAAACTCTTGGCCAGAATGCTTGTAGCTTTGGGGTCAGAGCTTAACCATACAGCTAATCAGAGAGGTACTATCCTCCGGGTGACAGGGCACGCGGAGATGTATACTACATTTCCTTTCTCCCAGTGACATCCTCTGGACCAGAGCAGGGCTTGTAGACCTTGATTGTGTCCAGCGAGCAAGCATTTGCAGGTTCAGTCAGGCTGGCCTTAAGGCTGATTGAATCGATTCTCACATCACTGAAATGTCCCATTTGAAAAATATCTCCAGAAAGACTACCTCTCCCCTACACACACACACACACACACACACACACACACACACACACACACCACTCCCCTGTGTTGAGGATTTTTGTTCTGGGGAAAATACCCTTGAACTTGAGTCTAAAAGAGGTGTCAGATGGTGGTGCCTTGCTAAAACAGAGACATCCCCAAAAATCCCTTAACAATCGGATTCCAGATTGGAGACTGAGAATATGGTGTCGGGGTCAGGGTAAGGATGTGGAGCCAAAACCACAATCCTTAAAAAGGTCGATAAAGTGGGACTTGGGGAGATGGTTCAGTGGGCAAACTGTTTGCTACACCAGCAAGCAGTCCTGAAGTTTGGATCCCTAGCACCCACAGAAAAGGTTGGACATTGCCCTATGATGAAATATCATGACCAAAAAAGCAAGTTGGGGAGGAAAGGGTCTGCTCGGCTTACACTTGCACAAAACTGTTCACCATTAAAGGAAGTTAGGACATGAACTCAAACAGGGCAGGAACTTGGAGGTAGGAGCTCATGCGGAGGCTTCGGAGAGTCTCGGCATGGCACGCCACACTGCTTACTGGCCCGTTCACCATGGCTTGCTCAGTCTTCCTTATAAAACCTAAGACCACCAGCCTAGGGATGGCACCACACAAAAAGGACTGTGCCCTCCCCCATCAGTAACTAATTAAGAAGATGCCTTACAGCCTGATCTTATGGAGACATTTTTCTCTATTGAGGTTCCCTCCTTTCAGATAACTCTAGTCTGTGTTTCAAGCTGACATAAGACAAGCCGGCACTAGAATGATGGTGCCTGTATCTATAACCCTCATGCTAGGGGAATAGGACAGATAAGTTAATGCTGAAGGCTTGCTGGCCAGCTATTCCAGATTAAATAGTAAGCTCTAAGTTCAGTGAGAGACCTTGTCACAGAAATTAAATGGCGAGGAAAACATGAGGAATACATCCAACACTGACCTCTGGCCTGGAGAGAGAGAGAGAGAGAGAGAGAGAGAGAGAGAGAGAGAGAGAGAGAGGAGAGAGAGAGAGAAACTAGAGGAAGAAGAAGAAGAAGAAGAAGAAGAAGAAGAAGAAGAAGAAGAAGAAGAAGAAGAAGAAGAAGAAGAAGAAGAAGAGGAAGAAGAAGAAGAAATAAGAGTGCTAACTTTTAAAGAAGATCTTGTTAAAAAGATGAAAAACCAAAAGGCGAATGGAGAGGAAACCCTTGAAAGTAGTATATCTGGCCAACATCCTGTATCTGCAATAGATAGAGAACTCTCAAAACCCAATATGAAAACAAGAGCCAATTAGTAAGTGGGAAAGGACATTTCATTAGAGAGGAGACACAGCAGGCACATAAACACATTAACAAGTGTTCAACATCGCTAGTCATTAGGGAAATTAATTAAAAACATAATAAGATATCACTGTGCACCTATTAAACAACTAAAATTTTTTGGATACACATGTTGTGTACATGCACATGTGCATGGGAGCTCACATGCCTATGAGCATATCTGTGCTTGCAGGTGCACATGAACTTGCGTGCATGTGTGTGTGAAGGCCAGAGGTGGACAACTGTGTCTTCCTTGCTCAAGCTCTTCCTTGTGTACTGAAGTACGCTCTCTTGCCGAACCAGGAACTGACTGACCTGTTAGTCAGCAGCTCGCCCTAGGATCCACTATGGTCACTGCCTGGGCACTAGAACTACAAGAAAGTTGTATGAATGCCCACTTGGCATTTTCATGGGTACTGGGCATCTAAACTCAATTACTGCACAACAGACACCTTTGTCCACTAAGCCACCTCCCAGGCCTCTAAAATATTTTGAAATGTAATAATATCACTAAATTCTTGGAAAGACCCAAAGAAACTAGATCTCCTTGGGAATGTAGTATTACATTCTCTGGAAAGATTTGTCTGTTGCTTATAAAACTAAACCTGTACTTGCCATACAAGCTGACATCTTGACCCACAGAAGACATATAAACCTGTACTCACCAACATTTTAGTTGTGATAGCCCAAACCTGAAGATAATCCTCATGTCTTTGACATGAGACTGGATAAAACAATCGAGGATCCACACCTTAGACTGCTGTAGAAATGAAGAGCAGTAAAGAAAGCATGGTGCAGACGACAGCCACTCTTAAGACAACAAACACCGCACAATTCTACTTCTTAAACATAGTTCCTATCACAAAACTACCAAGACTGGTGCCAGGTTAATGGACACCAAAGGGCAGCAACAGAACAAACAGGAAGAGTCTCGAAGCTGTCCTGTGGGGAGGGAAAAAGTTAATCAGGTTAGAGTTACAAGAATCTGTGGAGAGATTAAAATTTCATAGAGTTGAGACAATAAAGGAATGGATGCACTGACCGACAGTAACGGATAGACTGGGAAGGGAGCTGGTGAGTTAGAAGTGCTCACTGAGCAGTCAGCTGGCTGGTAGTTTAGCTCTCAGCACCCGTGGGGTAAACTGAGCCTCCCACAAATGCCTGTAGCCTCAATTCCAGGGGACCCACAACCCTATCCTGGCCTCTATAAAACCAAGCCCATGTGAGTGAATATATCCATAAAGGCACACATTACATACATACATGCATACATACATACATATATGCATACATACATTTGCATGGAAACATACATGAAGAAGTATTCATAAAGTTGTGGAAACTGGGTATGGTCTGTAGTCTGTTTCCACCCTTGCGCCAATGTTTATTTCCTGGTTTCACGCTGTGCTACAGTTACAAGATGCCCTTACTGGAGGAAGTTGAGGGACGGCCATATTGGACTTTATGTATTATGTTTTTAACCTCGGATGTCTAATTCTTTCAAAATGAAAGTTAAGAAAAGGGGCTGAGGTCTGGTTCAAGGAGAAAAGTGCTTGCCTTGAAAAGCGGAGGCAGGTGTGGTGCCACAACCACTAATCCAGCCCTGAAGAGGTGGAGACAACAGGATCTGTAGCGCTCTCTGGCCATCTGGTCTCTTCTAGTTAAAGGGCTGAAGGTTCCGTGAGAGATCCTGCTTCAAAAAGTAAGGCAGGCATCAATTGAGGGGACACCTGCTATCAAACTCTGGCCTCTACACACATACACACACACACAAACACGAGCACATGTATACACACCCAAAAGAAAAAAAATGTTAAAGGGACAGACCCCAAAGACAAACTTTCTCACACTGACTCCCCCTTCCTCCTCCCCTCCCTCTCCCCCTGCCCCCTCCCCCCTCCTCCTCCTCTTCCTTCTTCTCCTTCCTTCCTTCCTGAGTCTCTCTCCCCATTTCTGGGACTTCAGACTGTTCACAATTCTGATTTTTCTCCCGAGCACCTGGCAGATGGCGTCCTCTGACCCATAAGACATAGGACCATAAAATTGGCTATGGCCAAGGAAATGAGAGCAGATATGACACTAATCACTTCTATAAGAATGTTTGAAGCCAGGGTATGATTCTAAGTGCCTTGAGCAACACAGGCTGTGACAACCACATCGAGATGAGGTGCGAGTGGAGAATAGATTGTGGTTATGTTGCCCTGGAAATTGGGGAACTCTCCTGGCAGATCCAGTCCACGTGACCTGAAAATAAAGACAAAATGATCTGATCTTTTGAACGTCAATTTGGTGAGGCTTGTTCTTTCCTTTGATACAGGAATTCAACTTGTTGAAGTAGCTATTCCTGTTAATTCAGGAAACACCGTCTAAAACTTCAAGCACCAAGATGCTGATGAAGAGATTGTTACAATAAGGGGGTCTGGCAAGCGAGAACAATGACCCAGCCTTGGAAATGGCATGGTGTAGATGTTCAAAGAAAGGTGTGTCTACAGAATGATGCCGTGCAAACATTTAGTGCCATTAGCCATTGTCCTGGCTGGTTTGGGGTGTCAACTTGACACAGGCTGTATCAGAGAGAAAGGAGCCTCCCTTGAGGAAATGCCTCCATGAGATCCAGCTGTAAGGCATTTTCTCAATTAGTGATCAAGGGTGGGAGGGCCCATTGTGGGCGATACCATCCCTGGGCTGGTGGTACTACATTCTATAAAAAAAGCAAGCTGAGAAAGCTAGGGGAAGCAAGCCAGTAAGAAACATTCCTCCATGGCCTCTGCATCAGCTCCTGCTTCCTGACCTGCTTGAGTCCCAGTCCTGACTTCCTTTAGTGCTGAACAGCAATGTGGAAATGTAAGCTGAATAAACCCTTTCCTCCCCAACTTGCTTCTTGGTCATGATGTTTGTGCAGGAATAGAAACCCTGACTAAGACAGCCATTATACTGGAGCATGCTTATGTTTTTGAAATTAAATGAAAAAAATCACTTGTGTGTATAGAGGAAGCATCCAAGCATACACAGAAAACACTGTGTGCACAGCAGTCACAGTCTCAAAGAAATGAAACAAACAAGAGACTGGACATGGTGTTTGCAGTACACGTAACCCCCAGAATTTGTTCCAGATGTGTAAAGAATCCCTACACCCCAAGTAAGTGTGGGCAAAGATGTAGAGTAAAAGAGAAAATCCATAGCAATGTTAACAAATACAGCCATGACCAAAAAAATGTATGGAAGTTCCTCAGGATGCTAGAAACAGAATAGCCACAAGATCGCACTCCCTGCTGCTGGCTTTATAGCCACGTGACCAGAAGTTGGTATGAGAAAGTGACATCTGTACTGCAGTGTTGACTGCAGAACTAGTTGCAATTGTCAAGGTATGTGTATAAGCTTCTAGTTGGATACAGAGCTAGTTTGATGGAACCGTCTTCCAATGCTCTATAGCACAGCAGAACGTTATGGTTGACGGTAATTAACTGAACAGTGTGAAGTAGCTGGAAGAAAAGGTCTTCGGTGGTCGTAACACAAAGAAATGACCTCTGTCTGAGATGGCAATCTGCCATTTAGCCTGATCCATCATTCGTGCTGCATACATGAATTCGTATGTCATGTAAATATGTAATTGTTATAGGTGAGCAAAACCAAAAATATTTTAATGCCAAAATCTACCAGCAGTGAACTGCAGAAAATTGAAACTGTAAACGAACTGTGAAGTTGGTACGGTGATGGTTGATGGTTATTCTCGTGCTTGGAGGCTGAAGCAGGGGGATCTCGGAGAGTTAGTTCTAGGGCAGCCTGAGCTACACAGTAAGGTCTTGCCTCAAAATAAAAACAAAACAAACAGAAGTCACAGGATAGGGGTGGCTTGAAGATGCCACACCCAATAACAGCAATATTTTGATGCATAGAAAGCCACGTGATCATGATGTAACTAGAGTTTCTGAAGGCAGAGACAGGCTATCCCCAGAGCAAGATGGCTGAGGAGACTTACCGTATGCCAGGTCTGGGTCTGACTGAGAAGCCCCTGTAACAGTGACTGGGGCAGAAGAGAGACAGATGACAATTCCTGACATCAACCTTTGCCCTTCATATGCACACGCACCCATACATGTACAGCCATACACACACACACACACACACACACACACACACACACACGCACGCATGCATACACACACACACAATAATGGAAAAGATTATAGGCACAATGTTTTTGTGCACCGTGTAAAGGTTGTCATTCTGTTATTCACATGCTGATTTCTCTACCCGCCCCCCCCCCATCTTGTTTCAATCCCGAGGCATTTTAAAGCTTACGTCAAGGATCTCCTGTCTTAAGTTTGTGTAAACAATTCTTACCATTTATTCTCTGCATGTCAATAAATGCTGATCACCCAATGGCTGGGCAGAAAGGAGAATAAGGCGGGGCTTCCACCAGCCAGAGGAAGGAGAAAGATTGAAGTTTGAGCCACAGAGGAAGGGGTCTGGAAAGGGATCATGGAGATCCACCTGAAGCCCAAAGAGGTAGACAAATAATAAAATTCAAATTCAAGTATCATGAGGGAAGTTGGCTGAGAGGTAGCCAATTAGCTTAGGAAATTAATATAAGTAGTTTGACTGTCCTGCTATTGAGATGAAGCCATAAAACAAATCTTGGTCTTTCTTTGTTGCTATTGGGAACTAGCTAGGATAAAGACATACGGCCACTGTATTGATTCACTACTTAAATGTATATTAAAAGTTATATTTACAAAAAATAATAAATTAGGAATATAATAAAGCAAGGCAGATCTCAGACGAGTACAACAGAATGCTGCTACTGTATTTCATTGCAGTCAAGGGAACCATGGGAGTGCGAGCATCACCATGAGAGGCCGGCAATGTGGTCTCTTGTTAGAACTGTGAGCAACATTTCCTTCCTTGTACTTTCCTGAGACTTCCAAGGATTCCCTGTAAACATGTTACACTTTATAACTGGAAAAAAAAAACATTCATTAATCTTCCACTCTCTTATTCACTTTCAATGAAAAGACACTACTTTGGTTTGCTCATGTTCTGTGTAGCAAATGTGGTACAGAATTGCAGGGAGTGGGAGGAGCTTTCTCCCTCCTTCCAGATTTAACTAGATTTAACTAGAGAAAAGATTGCCATTCGCGGAGTCCCCGCTTTCAGCATGGCAAAGCCCTTTGTCCCAGGACTGGATCTAATGATGGACCCTGGTTCATTCATATCATTACAACTGTAATCTCCTTCTCAGTTGTCTGGAAATTAAGTCCTGCAACCCTGGCCTGCACCCGCACTTCTGAGAGGAATCTTGTCACTGTACCCAGATAGAATAGAACCCTGGCTGAAGGCAGAAACGTTCCCATGTGACTCTAAGCTTGCCCAGCCACTCGCTGGTTAGTGTAACCCTGAGCAGATCAGTCTGTCTTCCTTGGTAAGTTTAAGCTTTCATGTGTGAAAGAGAGGTTGTGGTTAGGTTTCTGTTTGTAAAGCAAGGAAACCAAAATCAAACATACACATGCACACACACAATTTCTCTCATATACATACATACATACACACACACTTACATACATAATCACACACATGCATACTATCTCACACACATGTACACTGTCACAGACTGTCTCACACATTCTCTCTCTCTCTCTCTCTCTCTCTCTCACACACACACACACACACACACACACACACCTCTCAAGCTATAGTAGCTCTCAGAATTTGAGGGTCAGAAGTAAAACACCAATAAGCTCGTTTCAGACCCTGCTTAGATGGTCTCAGCCCTGAACCAGCGTCCCATCTCTCCTTGCCTGGGCTATGCATTTCCACAGTTTCTGTCAGGGTCTCTTCAGAAAGTGTCATGACATTGCAAGCTCAGAAACAAAACAAAACAAATCCAGAATTATCTCCTGCAGGACACAGAGATGTCGGCTTTTACCCCACAAAGGCTTCTTTTAAAATTGAGATATTATGATATTTTTATGATTATTTTATGTGTGTGAGTATTTTCCTTATATGTATGTTGGTGCACCACATGTGTGCATAGTGCCTGCTGAAGTCAGAAGAGGATGTCAGATCACCTGGACCTGGTTATAGATGGTTGTGAGCCACCATGAGGTTGCTGAGAATCAAACCCGGGTCCTCTGGAAGAGCAGCCAGTGCTTTTAACCACGGAACCATCTCTCCAGCTCCTTAAAAATTTATTCATGTGTATGTGTCTATGTGAATGTATGATGTATGTGAGTGTGGTGCCCATGGAGCCCAGAAATAACTGGGTCCCCTAGAGGTGGAGTTGCAAGCAGTTGTGAGCTGCTTATCATGGGTTTTGGGAGCTAAATTCGGGTCCTCTGTAAGAGCACAAAGTGCTCTTAACAACATCACCATCTCTCCAGCCACATCCCACAGAGCTGTTTGCTTGTTTTTGTTTTTAACGATTTATTTTAATTATTTAAAAGTGTGTGTGTGTGCGCGCGCATGTGTGTGTGTGTGTGTGTGTGTGTGTGTGTGTGTGTGTGTGTACATGCATGAACACAGGAGGGCAGGTGGGCATTGGATCTCGCAATGCTGGAGTTATAGGTAATTGTGAGCTACCTGATATGGGTACTGGGAATCAAACTCAGGTCCTCTGGAAGAACAGCACACTGCTCTTAACCACTGAGCTGAGCCATCTTCCCAGTATTCCCAGATAGTATTTACGAGATGAAATTGCAGTGTGAAGAAGGCAGGTGGCTCAGTGGCAGGCCCAGTACGAGCCCTCTACATTGGCTAGCACGTTGCCCAGGCAACATCAGGAGAGTCAATGCTGACTCTCAAAGCCTCAGTAGCACCCATCCTAAGCAGGTAACATGTCACACATTCAGTAAATTCCTTAGAGAGGGATAACCTCATACTTGCCACCCCCAAAGACTGTGATTGCTGGCTTCAGAAGGATTCTGAGACTGTGCCCATCAGAAAGTAGTACTATGTCCAATACAGAATACCTGCAGGCCCTCAGGTTTCACACTTACAGTTCTACACTAGTACCCCAAGCACTAAGATATGTGGTGGCCCAGTGGTCCAGCTCAGTGGGTAAGGGCGCTAACTGCAGGAGCATGATTCTCTCTGGGACCCACATAAAGGCGGAGGGAGAGAACTGACTCTCCAAATTGTCCTCTCACCTCCACATCCCTGCTATAGCACACAGGCCCCCCCACCCCAATGAGCATCATCCATATGATGTTTTTAAAATGTCCTTGAGCCCTTTGCTTAACTTTGAGTTGATAAATAATTAAAATACAGGATGACACACAGATTTTCCATACACAATTTAGAAGAGCAATGTCAGCCGGGCAGCATGGTGGCGCACGCCTTTAATCCCAGCACTTGGGAGGCAGAGGCAGGCGGATTTCTGAGTTCGAGGCCAGCCTGGTCTACAGAGTGAGTTCCATGACAGCCAAGGTTACACAGAGAAACCCTGTCTCGAAACAAACAAACAAACAAACAAACAAACAAAAACAAGGGCAGTGTCACATGGAGTTTGAGAAAGGATGGGGGCAGCCATGTGTCCTGTGCGCACTCATCGTCTCAATGCCTACTATACAGGAGAAGCTCAATTAACATGTTTTCCACACCAAACTGGAAACAATCACAAAGAAAAATTTTCCATGGAAGGCAGAGCACATTGGTGAAATTAAGCCGTGTGGGACTTACGTCCTGTTAATGTTCTGCTCGTGGGTTTTGTGTGTTTTTGTATATAATTCGTGGCATTTATATTAAATCTGTAAATAAAATATTGCTCCATTCGTGGGAACTCAATAAAGCATTGGGAAATAACAATAAAAATGTCCTGCTGCCCTCTTACATATTTGCCGGTAATTTTACTGATTTAAGCTTGCTTAAGTCTTAATGAAAGAAGTCTGCAGGGTGGCGGGTTAGTGACAGTAAATGTGACCTGGCCAGTCAGAAATAGAAAGGAGGCCAGTGGTGTGCAAGCAAGGACCAACCTGGCCACACACAGAGCGGCTCTCTGGATGTGGCACGTCAGTTCCTTGTGTCTGAAATGATGCCACATCACAGGTCGCCTAGAGAGCCCTGGTATTTCACAATGGTATACTAAAAAATGCTGCAATACTGAATACAGAATGTCTTGGAACAGACTAACAGAGGGAGGTGAGAGAGATAGATGTCAGAGCCACAAGACAGTAGCACCCGGGGAAATGTCAAAAGCGTGGGTTCGAAGCCACAGAAGCTTTGGTGTACAGCCCAGCTCCGCCAGATCCTTTGGTATCTCGGCTCTCATGGTCTTCATTTCTTCACTATGAAATATAATGCAAAAAAATATTGTCAACTTCATAAGTAACTGTGAGGGTCCAAAGGATGCTAGCTGTAAAGTTCATAGCCTATGGAAAATGCTTGATAAACAATAAGCATTGTTGTTCAACTAATAGGACATTTGTTGGCAAAGTCGTAAGTTCAAGCTTAAAGGTTAACATCTGGACATGCAGGTGTGCTCGCACACAGGTCTTCTAGCATGTACTTCCAGATCATAGTGTGATGGTTTACATATGCTCCAACCAGGGAGTGGCGCTATTAGGAGGTGTGGCCTTGTTGGAGTAGGTGTGTCACTGTGGGCGTGGGCTTTAAGACCCTCATCCTAGCTGCCTGGAAGTGAGTATCCTGCAAGCAGCCTTCAGATGAAGAAAGATGTAGAACTCTCTGCTCTGCCTGCACCATGCCTACCTGGATGCTACTGTGCTCCTGCCTTGATGATTATGGACTGAATCTCTGAACCTGTTAGCCAGCCCCAAATGAAATGTTGTCCTTATAAGAGTTGCCTTGGTCATGGTGTCTGTTCACAACAGTAAAACCCTGAGACACATAGTGTGTGCTTCATGACTGTGACATTTTCTATAGTCTCACGCTCTGAATGGCTAGGATTGACCTCATCACACAGCATAGAAAACATTCTGCTGCATCCTCTCTGGAAGATTTATTCTTATTTGGGTCCTTAGATGATCCTCTCCTCCCTGCCCCCACATAGCACTGAGTCAGGACTGAGTGAAAATTCAATCACAAACCAAAGTACCTTGTAAAAGGCTACTCACACGTCATTTAATCCTCTGCAAAACAATGAGATAACCAAACAGGCAAGCTCTGATTTGTTCCCTCTTTTTCCAAAAAAAAAAACCTCAAAAAACAAAAAACAAACAAAACAAAACAAAACAAAACACCTTTTATTAGATTTGTACTTACTTATTGTGTGTGCATGTGTGTTGCAAGTACGTGGCACTCGCGTGTGGGTGTTCACACATGTGTACGGGAGGCGGAGGACAAAGTATGGGAATCACCACTCTCCTTCCACCGTATGCATCCTAGGAATCGAACTCAGGTCTTCAGGCTTGGCGGCAAGTTCCTTTATTCACTGAGCCAGCTTGCCCCAGGTCCGGATTTTCTCTGTTATATATTAGTACAGCTTTACATCTTGACAGCCTAGGGAAAACCGGTGCTCTCTGCCTGCTGGGCTCCTGACAGCATCTAGGTGGGGCGTCAGGAACTGACAGAGGAAGGGAAGAAACGGAGAGAACACAGAAGGCTGGAAACGTGAGAGGTGACATGAAAAAACAGAAATGTCTCACCTAGGGATCATTCTCCTTCACCCCAATGTGCTATTTGTAAGGCGCATGGTAGTCCAGGGAATCTACATAATGGGAAACTTACAACACACGCACTCGCATACACACACACACACACACACACACACACACACACACACGTATTAATCACCAGCATTTTTTATTACAATGAATAGTATTTACCTTCTAAACTGGCCAATCCTTTCATCATCAGGTATATGAAGAAGTCACTTAGAAAGCCCATCATTTATCCACTGGTTATTTTTTTTTTTCCATTTGAATGGGAACTGTACACAGGTACCCTGAAGGGTTTTAGGCACAAACATTCAAATAAAGAGGAAGCTGCCCTTCTACTCCCGAAAGCTTGGCAGTCTGCCAGCAAATTAAACCATGCTCTGCAGGCTGGGGAGAGGTCGCCCAGTTGATAAAGTGCTTGCTTCGCAAACCCGAGGACCTGAATTTGATCCCCAGAACCTACATCTCAAGAAACTGTGGCATGGCGTTGGCACCTCAGTGCTGAGAACACAGAAACCAGTGGGTCCCTGCAGCTCACTGGACAGCCAGCTTAGGCTATAATGTGAGTTCTAAGCCAGTGAGAAACTTTGTCTCACACAAACAAACACAAACCCCCTTCCCCCTAAACAGTTTCTGAGGAACCACACCAGATACTGTCTACTGGCCTCCAAATGTACATGTCCTCCTGCTACACATACACACACACACACACACACACACACACACACACAGAGAGAGAGAGAGAGAGAGAGAGAGAGGAGAGACTGCATTTCAGTGAGCCTGAGGTCCTGAGTAGAGGCATGGCACTGAGATTCAGTTCATCACAGCTCCAAGGGTGAAGGCTGTTTCTTCGTATGTGGTAGTTCCCACACAAAAACTTATGAGCTGTGGGTTAAAATGGTGTGCTGAGTCTGCCCTGCCACAGGCTGCTCGTGGAGGTGGAGACAGAAAGTTTGACTGCAAAGGCGTCAGGCTGTGAGAAGCCTCAGGACCCCGCCTTGGGGTGTGCGGTGGGGTAACAAAGTCTGAGGTCCCCGCAGACATGAAGGCCAAGGACTGCATGCCCTCACTCTTGGGCACCACAGACATTGCTGAGTGCTGAGAATGGAGTGTGGGCCTGCGCTTGGTTTGGTGGGGTCCATGTCTGGGAGGCAGGGAGGCCTCCCGAGAGATTAGACAAAGCTCTTTAGAGGAGGACCTGCTCCATTGTTCCAGCACAGTGGATCTCAATGAGAAGAGGCAGTTCATAGTTTTAAGGCATTTATTGTAGAAAGGCAGAGAGAGGGAGAGAGTAGAGAAGTAGAGGATGGCCATGGCCACATGGAGAGAGAGGGTAAGGGAAGGCAGGTAGAGAGGGGGCAAGGGAGCAAGCGCAAAAGATCAAGAGAGCGAGGAGGGGGCAAGCAGCCCCTTTTATAGTGGGCTAGGCCTACCTGGTTGTTGCTGGGTAACTAGGGAGGAGCATACCTGGCTGTTGTCAGGTAACTATTCGGGTGGAGTCCAGACAGAATACCAGGAGTTTGAGGTGCTGCCCTATGTGACTGATGGCCACAGAATTATGGAGCTAGGGCCTCGAGCATGGCAAACTTCCTTCTGTCCCTTGCAGAGTTATCTGCTGGGTCTCCGGGGTTTAAACATAGCTCAACCAGAAAACAGGCTGTGCCCTTCACGGTCCCACAATGAGCATTGTCTTAGTTTGGGTTTCTATTGCTATGATGAAATATCATGACCAAATCAACTTGGGGAGGAAAGAATTGAGTCAACTTATGCTTCTACNACACACACACACACAAAACTACATCTAAAATTTAGACTCTGGAAGAAACCTGATCAAACTGAGATATTTAAAACTGCAGACAATAAAGATGAAACCCAGGGACTGAACTGATGGCCCTGTAGATAAAAGAGATTGTACAGAGCATGAAGACCTGAATTAAGATCTCAGCACTGAGTAAAATGCCAATGGATCCTGCCCCATACAAGTTTTATAACCCCTATACCATGACACAAACAGGATGGTCGCTGGGGGTTGCTGGCTGGCAACCTAACTCCATGTTCAATAAGAGACCTCCTCTCATAGAAATAAGGAGCATGATATGGCAGGACACAGGGCATTGTCCTGCCTCTGTACACAGATGACAGTGGAGCTTAGAGAGGTCACAGAAGTTCACTAACACACCCCCAGCAATTATGTCTCAAAACTAAGGCTTACATCTCTCTGCTTCTGAATTCTACCGGAGCATTTCTTCAGTCTTTCAGTAACTATAAGTGAGTTAAGACAGGCAACCAGAAATAACTCAGGAAAGATTGTTGGAGTTTTAATTATAAAAAAAGAATTCAAGGCCAGGCGTAGTGGCGCACACCTTGAGTAACTGTACTCTGGAGGCAGAGGCAGGCAGATTTCTACGGGTTCGAGGCCAGCAAGCTCTAGGACAGTCAGGATGGCATAGGGAGACCCTGTCTTCAAACAAACACATGAACAAAGAATTCAAAATACATGGCTGTGCGCTCTTGAGGTGGGAGGGGTGGAGGAGGTTCAGTTCTACCACTGACTGTACCTACAGTTCTTTTGAAGGTAGAGTCCGACTGTGTAGCCTAGGCTGGCCCAGTGCTCACATCCCTCTTGCCCTGGTCTCTAAAGCACTAGGATTCCAGCCAAGGGCCTCCATGCCCAGCAAGAGCTCTCAACAAAGGAGGTTGTTTTCTGTTTGTGTTTCCTCGCTGAGGAATTTGACCCCAGTGCTGTGCACTTGCTGAGCAAGCGTTGGCCGCCAACACACATCTAGCCCACCGACATGTAATCTTGAAGATTACAAATCATCTGCGACGTTGACTGGGATGACTCTTTGTAAAGCGGACCATAACTTCTTTCTATACTAAAGGCCATGCTAGGAGTGCTCCATGACAATCCAGCCCAGATAAAATGTCCTACAACCTCCTAAAAGAAGGGAATATGGAAGCTCAGATCAACTCTATCACTAAAGCATTTTGAAAACAGGAAAAAAAATGCAACACTATGCTTCTCTTCTTGGATAACTCTGTACCACAGAATCTGACTGCAATCATCCCCACTCCTTCCTCTAACTTCTCCCAGGTCCACCCCTTCTCCCAAATTACTGTCCCTAAAAAAAATTGCTCACTGAGTTCCTTTTGTATTTCCCATATATTCCCAGGAGGATGTGGGGAGCACCTCTTATATATATCCCCGGGGCTTGGGGGAAGCTCAACCAACCATTGGAGCATAGTTGGACCCAACAGGAGCTACACCCTTAAAGAAAACTGACTCTCACTCCCTAGGAGCCACCAACTACCAATAACTTCTCAGCTATGGATGGGGGTGTGTGAGCTTCCACCAGGTTTGAGTTACTGTGCTAACTGCTGGCATCTGCATAAAGAAACCTTCTTGATATCTGAGAGCTGCACTAGAAGCTCATTTGGCATGGCCTAAATTCCAGGCAGTCCCA
Source organism: Mus pahari (assembly GCF_900095145.1). NCBI lineage: Eukaryota > Metazoa > Chordata > Mammalia > Rodentia > Muridae > Mus > Mus pahari. The sequence continues at coordinate 58,145,206 of NC_034602.1, forward strand.
GCTGAGGCTAGAAAAGTAAGGTTGTCTTGGAGAAGCATTGGTTGCAGTTACCATTAGAAGCTGGCAGTCAAATCATCTTTTGTCAAGTTCCTTGGTCAAGCCCATGTCAGCCTAATGTTCCTTTCCATTAGTAAAGAAGAAAACAAGAACAAAAGTCCACCACCACCACCACCACCACCACCTCCTCCTTCTCTACCACCACCACCTCCTCCTCCACCACCACCACCACCACCACCACCTCCTCCTCCTCCTCCACCATCACCATCACCATCACCATCACCATCACCACCACCACCACCACCACCACCACGACCAAACCAACTCAATGAGAAATTGCCAGACAAAGAATTTGTGTTTGCATCATAGCCATTTCACCCCTGGTGTTTATAAAAATGTCTCAGCCAAAAGCTGATACCCCTGCTCACCACACTGAGTGATCAGCAGAATGAAGGCCTGGGCTGGGGACTGGTGAGCTCCAAGTCCCAAGAGTTAACTGCCAGACAGGAAGACTTTGCATGTCAGAGAACCCTGGGACACTGGAGTTACTAGTTTGCACTTTAATTCGTGAGCCACAGAGTAGGGCAGGACACAGGTTGCAATAAACAGAGCACTCAAAAATAAATAAATGCTGGGCTGCGGTGGCACACGACTTTGATCCCAGCACCCCAGAGGCAAAGGCAGGTGTATCTCTGTGAGTTCGAGGCCAACCTGGTCTACAAAGTGAGTCCAGACAACAGAGAAACCCTATCTCAAAATAAACAAACAAAGAACAGTAGATAGATAGATAGATAGATAGATAGATAGATAGATAGATAGATAGAGATAGATAGATAGATAGATAGATAGATGATAACTAGGTAGATTGTAGATAGATGATTGAGAGAGATAGAGAGAGATAGAGAGACCTTCAGTGGTGATGGTAAGTAATAAGTCAATCTTAAGAGTAAAATAAAAATCATCTCACTGTAGACCTCCCAGTTTTTTTTATGTTATTTTTAGAAATAAACTTACTGAGACCAGGAACAGGATTATGGACAGTGCGAACAAGGCAGGAAAAAGTCCTGACTTGGGGAGACTAAGGTGAAGTTCGAGGACACTGCTATATGCAAGAGACGCTACTCTTTGTGTAACATCTGACATCATCACACAATGGATTTAAGGCAGAAGACACTGAAATTATAGGACAAACGAGAAGGATCTGGAAATCACTCTGTCGTGGATTTCTGTGATGTGTCTTGGTAATGAGGCTTTGTGTTTTGAGATTAAAATGCTCATAATACCGATCTGCCCTTCTCTCAACAAGCAAAACAACAGGGCTTACACCAAGATTTCCCTGTATGATCCGCCATCGGGCATCATAAATGTGTTCTCTAGAGGTATAGCTCTCATCATTAAACATTCACCCAGCTATGACATACACTCATATATTATTATTTTTCTTTCCTTAAACACCTTCTTTACCTGAATTATTCAAACAGGTTTTGTTTTTTTTAATTCAAAAATTCTGTGAAACCTTTCAGCATAGGCCCATTTCCTCTCACCGACTGGGGAAGGACTTTGGGCCCATTGTACTATACAATACCCTACTGTGCGTGTACAACCCCAAACCATGCTATTTTTACCATGCCTGGCTGCTTTGAGCATTGTAATTAAATTAAACAAATAACCAATGGCTAACTGGCAGCAGGGAGCCATTCACTCGATGCAGTAGAGCAGATTGTCTGTAGACTTGAGCCTCAATCTTTTTGTTAGCACAGCCCTTTTGGGTTTCTACCACTTAATGTTATTAAGGAACCTCCCTCACTCCACCTGCCTTGGACTGGCCGGGCTTCCCTGGCCCAGGAAATATTTAGGTTTCCAATTACGTGTCCCCAGATACATCTGCTCTGCCTTAACTGTTTGTTCTTGCCCATCAGGAAACGTAATGTTTTGATCCATTGTGCTTTTCCTTTGTCGTAATTCCTTATTCAGGTTTCCAGTTCAGGGTTTCCTGATTTTAGTGTCAGGCACGCATGCCATCTGTGTGTGTTAGGGCATGCTAATGTCCTTATCTTGGCTTCCTATCATCTTCTTCTGATCTCGGGAATGGACGGAGCCCTTGTGTCTAATAAGTCATTTGCCTCAGCAGGTCCCAAATGACCAAGAGATGTGAGGCTGGGAGAGATTAGCATGGTAATCTCATTCTGATGGATAAAATTAGCAAAGCTATCCCCCACGAATGGAGAGCCGCCATTGGCGAACGGCTGCGCTTAGAATCAATTACTAAATTACTTTGAGCTCTAAGTTGACATTAACAGAAAAAAATTGCCATCGACCAAAGGGAAATAAGATAAAGAATATTCGATCATTAAATCTCTCGCTACCATTCACGACTGTGACTCACAGGAATGATACACAAAACAGGGCGGAATTTAATTTTTAACAGTGCCCCCTGTCAACATTTCATCCCAAGCTTCTCTGTGGCCTGGGAGTCTGCCCTGGCCTTTCCCATTTATTTGCAATGGAAGGAGAAAGAGAGGCAGGGCGGGGAGCGAAAAGGCTGCGTCAGCCTGCATCTCCAGCTAGCTCACCAGTCAAACAGAACTGGCAGGGTGCTTTCTGGGGCCCCAGAGACCTTGAAATGACACCAATGAAAGCCTGGTGTCATTCCCGATGCCCTCTCCTGACCCTCCTCAACAATAACAGGCCAAGCTGTCTCTCTCTCTCTCTCTCTCTCCTCAGTGTGCGCTCAGTCGGTCTGCCAGTGACGCGGTGCCTGTAATAGTTTCTTCAGACCACTGATGAAACTCTCAAGCTTTTCCTGGAAGATGCTTAACTTGCATGGCATTGCTAATTAACATAAGCATTCCATATGTTTTTTTTTTTAAAAAGGCCTTCTTTTATTCAGAAACAAATCCTTGTTTTCATAGAGAAATAGTTATAATGATGGCACGAGGAAGGAAATTACATAAAGGAAGAAGCTTTAAGATAGTTGTTTTTTGTTTGTTTGTTTGTTTTTTCAAAGCCAGGGCTCAGGGAATCCCAGTGGCATAGTAATTGTTAATATTATTAGCACAGTATACATATCAGCTGTCTAGATATTATGAGGACTTGAATTCAATCTCTGTTGGGGGAGTCAGGGTCAACATCATTAGCTATAGATCTTGTCTGGGTTTCCATATACATGCCTTAGGGCACATGTCTGCGAGATACATCTCTATAGATGGTATAACCATAGGGACGGACATGGGGCTCATCGTACGCATCAGCAACAGACAGCAAGCTTTTGTTTATCTGAAGGTTTACTGGAATTAACTGATTAGTGTCAACTTGACACAATAACTTTTGTCTACAACACAGTAGATCATTTTGATAGCTTTATTGATGGAGTGTGTTGTCTAATGTAAATTGTAGGGGAAGTTGAATTTAGATAAAGTCTGGAACTTTTTTTTTTTTTTTACTTAAGCATGAACTGCAAAGGCTGTTTGTAAATGCACCCTTGACAAGACACCCTCTGCAGTCTTATGGATGTTACAATAGCAATTGTGATATTAATATTAATAATTATGAGGCAGAGTGGTAATTGAAACGCATGCAGTTCGGTGGCTGGCAAATGCATCTTTAAGAGGACACAGTTTGTGCTCTTACAGATATTGCAACCAAATTGTGATATTAATAACAACGATTAGAAGGGAGATTTGTAAGCGAAATGTGAGCAATCCATTCTGAAATTAAACTCGGAACACAGACCATTAAAAGAGAATTAGAAAACAAGGCTGGGTTGTTTCGGGTGACAGGGCTTTTCTGGTAAAAACTGCTCAGGAAAGTGGCAGAGACATGAAATGAGAGCAAGTGGGAGTTTATACATGTACACAGAATTTTTAAATAACTGCAAATAAAGCGCATGCAGGAGCCAAGTTCTAATTTGGGAGGAATTAAAAAATGATCTTGAGTTTTGAGGGCTTGCTGATGAGACACGAGCAGCCCATTCATCCAGAGAGGCTGTGTGCACAGTTGATCCGGGGGTTGCTGAATCACTGAGTAATTAACCAAAGTGTTACTGGGGAGCTAAAAACCTCTACATCAAACAGGTTCTAGAAACGATTCACCATTTACAATTTTTTTCTGACTGCTCAATGAACTGAAATGAACAGTTGCAACTTTCTGAATCTAAATTCTAGAAAAAGAAATGATCTCCTGCTTCAGTCACAGGGGAATGATAGAATTTAATCTCTGAAAGAAGAAACTCAGTGAGCGGCTGGCAGGTGAGAAATCTCTTAAAAGAGTAAAACCCACACTTGACAAAGGGTGTTGTTTCATCCTCAAATCATGTCCTCCTATAAGGAGATAAGTCATTTATTGTTTGTTTTTTCATCCAAAAGACATGTTTTAAAGAAGCAAGATCACTTTGAAACTCAGTGACGTTATTGGTCCTCATATTTTTTAATCTCAGAATATTTCCCCTATCACCCTGGTTTTAGGAAAGTATTTTCTATTGTACCAATGAGAATATGCTACACACGTGTATGTTTATTATATATGTTTTTTTTTAGATGGAGACTTGATATGTAGCATGGACTGGCCTTGAACTTGTGATCCTCTTGCCTTAGGGTTCTGAGTGCTTTTGTCTGCATGCATGCGTGTGTGTGTGTGTGTGTGTGTGTGTGTGTGTGTTCCTAGTGCCCCTATAACTACACTCCATTGTAAATATCAACCATACAGACAACACAGAACTGCAGATTCTTATGGGGAAGACTCCCATGATCCCTCTCTTCTGTTCTGAATTCCCAAGATAGATAGATAGATGATATAGATATAGATAGATGTAGATGTAGATATAGATATAGATAGATATATCTATTGGAAACATAATATACACAGATATATATTAAAAATATATATGATACATATATGTCATATATATACATGTATATGTATATATATGAGAAAAATAATGACAACAGAATAAACTAGCTTGTACCTATGACTTTAAGCACACCCAGAGAGCCACCACAAAGGACTCCTGCCCTGAATGCTTTTCTCCAGCTAGATTCTCTGTCTGGAACAGAAGGTCACCTGAGGGTTGCTACTGCCCCATTATCCTTCAAACAAAAGGGTCTAGGTCGGTGAATCTAGAAAAACAAAAACTTCTGGAGAAAGGAAGAGGGAGAGCTAGCAATCCAACCTGGCCAGCATAAACGAGCCGGTTTAAATGCCAGGAGATCTCTCAAAAAGGGTCAGAAGTGTTTCCACCGCAAGAGGCTACATGGCTGTGTTTTCTGAGGAAGGCGCATCTTTATGGCACACGGGTTGACAGGCGGTCAAGGTACTCAACGTTGTTTCATTCTTTCTGCTATTCTTTAAGCCAGAGGTGATCATCACCACTTTCTAGATAGGAGAATTAAGTCCTGCCAATTAAATAGCACAGACTAGGTTACACAGGGCTTTATCCTTAGCCCAGAGTGCAGAGAAACACCAGCTTTGACTCTTCCACTCACCCTCCCTTCCTGTACCCTCCTAGACTGGGTTCACTTGGTCCCCAACCCCCTCTCCATCAGGGGTGACTTGAGACAGCAGGAAGAGGGAGCTGAAGGACTCTGAGTCAGAGCTCAGGTTGGGGGTCCAGCAGTCGGCCCTTGAGCCTTGTCTGGAGCCTTAGCATCTCTCTAGCAGTCACTGTCAGGGACAGAGGCCGAGGGTTTGTGAAGGCAGAAAGATCCGCACCTAGGCTATTGGGGGTCGGGGGGGGGGGAAGTCATGGAAGAAAGGGGCTGCTTTCATCCTTTGTTGCTCCTCGAGGTTCCTGAGATGACAGAGAAAGAGTGGGGGGGGGGTGAAGAGAGAGAAAGAATGAGAGAGACGGGGATAGAGGGAGGTTAGTGAAAACCAGGGTTCACCCAGGACCCACCCGTGTTCCCTCCCTGAGCCTAAGGTGTTGGCGGTTAGTGAATTTGGAAAGAACTGCTGGGCTCTGTGAGTGTTTCAGAGGGTGACAGGAAAGCACAAACCACAAGCCCTCCCCTCTCCTCTCTCACAGGCCTCTTATTAAGGTCTCCATAATTTCCACAGTGCTGGCTTGGAGCCCCAGCAAGGCCCATAACTAGGACCCAGCTTGTACCTGGTCCCTTTGTGCGAAGGAGCTTTGATTTTACCCTCTGCTGGGATCTTCCTGACCCTGCCTGAGTTTTAACTATTGGCTGTCGTAGCTCTCTTGTTCTCTACAGCACAGGTATGAACAAGAACAAGAGGATGGAGTGAATTATAACATCATTTTTGACATTTCAGGTGTTATGAAAGTCACTTAATAATTAGAGCAAATGTTTATAATACAAGGCCAAATATACAGAACAGTCAAAGTTAAGTATAGATTCTGATTATACCACTTCACTTCAAGTGATTGAAGTAAGGAATTAGGAGAGAAGGGCATGGCCTGGACTCTGCCCCTCACAGGCTGTGCGGCTATGAGCGGTCACTGTATCATCTATGCATTTACTTTCTTCCCTTTAAGAAAAATGGTAGCAAACACAAAGGGCTGTTGGGAGAGTTAAATAGGATGGTGTCTTTGAAGCTCTTTAAAGCATCAGGCCTACGAAAAGCAACTGAAGGGTGGAAAGGATTTATTTAATTTCTAATTCCAGCTCACAGTCCATTACTCAGGGAAACCAGGGCAGGAACTCAAGGGAGAACTTGAAGTAGCAACCATGAAGGGAAGCTGCTTGCTAGCTTGCCTAAACTTCAGTATATAGCCCAGGTCCACCTGTCTACTCACAGAGGACCAGGTCCTTCTCCATCAATCTGCAATCAAGACAATCCCTCACAGACATATACACTCACTGAACAAACTTAGGAACACAATTACTCAATTGGAGCTGCTCCCCATCAACAGGGGATTCTAGGCTGTGTCAGGTTGACAGATAATGCTAACTATGACACTCACCGAAACCTCAGGAGGAGGAATCCAGTGGCTCGGGAATTCCTGAAACCAGACTAAGCCTCTACTTCTCTGATCAACCTGAAGAGCCTTCAGGGTTCATTCGGGTGAGACAGGAGCACTGAGCGAAGGCCCACCACACGGGTGGAACAGGAACTGTGAGTCACCCATCTAGGATCTGACCTACTTCACTCATCGCTATGACTTTAGGTTCTGTGTTTTGAAAAGGGTCCAGTTAAGTGAAACAATGATAAAAAACAAACGACCACCCCACTGTCTGACAATTATAGTCCCAATGGGCAAATGTATCCTTATTGATGTGGTTATATGTTCATCACTGACCAGTTGCTAAGGTCTTGGAATTGACTGAACGTAGCCCTGGCTCGTTGTGCTCTTTATTCCCTCTTGGGCGCTATGGAAAACCTTGCAAGGAGCAACTGTAGGGCAGTAGGGCCGAAACGTGGCTTGTCTTTTCTATATGCAGTTGTTCTATGCTTTCCTATGCGTCTACAATAGAAACCTGTGGGTTTCATTCCAAGGAAAACTGTTATTGAAAGACTTCCTAGTCACAGGCATGGAAGTCCATATTTATAATCTCAGCATTTGGGAGGCAGAAGCAAGAAGATGGTTAAAAGTTCCAGAGCAACCTGAGCTCTGTGCCAGACACGGCTACTGAACAAGACCCCATTTAAAAAACAAACAAACAAACAAACAAAAACAAAGAAAACTACTTGCTATCAAGTGAAATTTAAATTTTCAATAGATGGATATCAATGAAGCCTACCTGTTTTCGTATGTTTCTTAAGACTGGGGCCAGCTACGCCTGGTTGTAACACAGCGTTTCCTTCCTTGGCTATCAGAAGCCTGTGCTTGCCAGAGAGCTCTGAGTAGGGAGTCTTGTTTTCATTCCCTTTCTCTTGCTTAAAAGATTATCACAAAGCTTGCCTGGGCTGGTACAGGGGCCATATAATGAGACCGTGTCTCTCACACACCCAAATGACCTTCCTCTAAAAAGCTAAGCAAAAGGGAGGCCTAAGTCAGAAAACAGGAGGAGAGATTTTGAACTATTTATTTTTTATGTTGGCATCAAGCCCCCAAAGTCTAGCTCATGCCAGGAAGGTGCTTTACCACTGAGCTGCACCCTACTGCAGAAATTACAATGGGCATGGTGGTACCCACGTTCAGTTCCAGCACCCAGAGCTCAGGGGGTTCAGGCAAACAGGATCAGAGGTTCAAGGTCACCCTTGGCTACTTAGCAAGCACATGGCAAAGCTGTGCTGCTGAATGTCTTCTCCCCCAGAAAAGTAGCTCTAAGGTTAAATGTATGGTGTCATTTAAGTGGAATGATGACTTCATCTGTACAAGTGTCTGAGCAAATGAGAGGGTCGCTTCTATTCTGCCCCATAGGTCTCTGTACTAGGCTACCCACTGGTGACAGAGTCTAATCTGGGGACAAAGGAGAAGCTTTTGAAGGTGCTGGGGTGTCTGAGGGACCAGAGTTCACGAGGAGAGAACAAAGAAAAAAAAAGGATTCACACCAAAAATAAGAGAGACCACTGAACAGAGGTCTTAAAGAGCTTGAAGAGAATGGAAAATATTGAAACCGGTTTATCCCAGCTATGCACTCCTCCTTTGTAGAAACACAAAGGAACGTGGAGTTTGGGGCTTCCCTTGCTTTGATGACCTATAGTCAAAAAAAAAAAAAAAATGGCGTTGTGGGCTTCTGTTTGGTTGGTTGGGTTTTTAATGGGGGTGGGGATGGGGGTGGGGAGGAGTTGAATGAAATCTTGTAAAAGAAGAAAATAAACAAGATATTAGTTAGGATCCTGGCAATGCTTTTCTCATGGGACAAAGCACACCTTGGAAGTTTCTCTTTCATTCTGTTTTGTGTTTGGTTTGTTGTTTGATAATTTAACAAGAGTGTACTCACCAACATCTGATGCTTCTCTTTTGGGGAAAAGAACATAAACTCTCCCAAGGTCACAACTGATGTAATTTGGGACACAACACCATCCCATCCGTGTCTGTGGCAGGTACATTTTGTTCTTAAATAATTAAAATGTTTAATCCCAGAATTCCCTTTCTGCCCCTTAATGTGTCATCTCATTAACCGGGGTCATGGCAGTGATAGAAAGTGCTTGAATCGGTTTATTATAGACAGCATCAAAGTGGTGTGTGTGTGTGTGTGTGTGTGTGTGTGTGTGTGTGTGATGGAGCACCATCCATTTTCTGTCAGGCATTTGACTTTAATGACATTTCCCTTTCTACTTACCCATTTCATTATCTGTTTTTGTGTCTTCAGCAGTACAATAAACCATAACCAACAACAGGAAAGACTGGGGCACTCCCCGGAGTAAGCTTCATTTTCCATCCATATTGGATCTCTTTGCAGGGTTCTCGAAATCAGTTGGAAGGGGAAGGAGACATTCCTTGCTTTCTACCAAAAGAACCGCTCATAAAGGAACTCCTGACTGCTAACGCTGAAGAAACAGAGTGTCCGGGGGGAGTGGAGGGGTGAGGAGAGGGGAGGGGATCTGTACGTGCCAATACTTTGAAGAAAAGTGAGTCCCTCCAGCCACAGACCTTGTAATTGCCACATGTTGGCCTCATTCCCTCCTACTTCCTCCCTCTGACTTCCTTTCCTGGGTACACTGATGTTTTGGGTCAATTCTAATTGCATTTATGCTGAGCATTAAAGCACACAGTGTTCTCTGTTTCAACAGGCATTATTTTCAAGAATATAAGGATGGTCCTCCCCCCTTTCTTCCCACTTCTACAGAAATTCCCTGAAGGTAAAGAAAGTTGAGATATAATCAATGGGAACCTTGGGCCCGAGGTCCCAGAACCACACAGGCTCCTGTTAGGGGTGCAGACTCAGGCCCCGAGACATCCAGCACCAGATTCTGCAATGTAATAGTCACCCCCTCTGTGAGCTTTTAAAACATTTCAGTTAAAAAAAAAAAAAAAGCACTGCCTTAGGTCAGACCGTGGAGAGTAAATGACGCTGTGTGCAAAAGTTTAGTTATAGACTCATAGTAATGCGCAAAATGACTCTGGTCTCCCAAGAATGCAGAAAAAAAGGCTTACCCGATGTTAAGTGATCACTATTTAATTCTTTTCCATGCTTCCCAAGGGCAGGACTTACAAACGTCCCAAGAAAATGTTGACAAACACACATCTGGCAGAGCTCAGGGGTATGGCTAAGTAGCAGCCTGTGGCACTGAACTCCCCCATCCACCCAATACCATGCTGGGACCTTCTACTCTTAGATAATTTCAAAGCCAACTGACCAACCAGGGAGGCCTGTGACCACTTTCAGAGGGCTGCCTTTGGGTGTCAGTCCCTCTAAGATTAAGGTTACTTCATACCACCACACTCATAAGCTCACAGTCACCAATCCGGTTGACAGACAGAGGGGCTGGTCAGAGCCGGATGCTGGAGAGATGGTTCAGCTTTTTGATGGCTGTTTTTTTGCAGAGGACCCAGGTTCAGTGGCCTGCACCCACCTAGTGGCTCGCAACCATCTGAAACTCCAGTTCTAGGGGATCCGACACTGTCACCTGACCTCTAAGGATACCAGGCATCCATGTGATGCACATACATGCATATAGGGGAAGCACTCATACATATATACTAAACCTGAAAAGCAGAAGTACTGGCTGTGATCTATGGGAATCCATGGGGTCTTCAGTCCGCATTATCTTTAGCGATTAATATGGTTCATAGGCAATGCCAGTTAGTTTGCCTAAAGGAATCTCTACACAAGAGTAAGATTAGCATCATTTCCCTACTCTGGTTTCCTGTCCTAACATGGATTTTGTCCCTCCAGCATACATTTCGAAACCCAAACTATTATCTTCGGTGGAGGTTGGGAAGGGATGGGATGGGGTGGAGTGGGTTGGGAAGGGATGGGATGGGGTGGAGTGGGTTGGGAAGGGATGGGATGGGGTGGAGTGGGTTGGGATGGGATGGGATGGGGTGGAGTGGGTTGGGAAGGGATGGGATGGGGTAAGGTGCAAGAAGATTCTCATCAGAATTCAGCCAATGATCGGGCAGTGGCGGCACATGTCTTTAATCCCAGCACTCGGGAGGCAGAGTTCAAGGCCAACCTGATCTACAGAGTGAGTTCCAGGACAGCCAGGGCTACACAGAGAAACCCTGTCTCGAAAAACAAACAAACAAACAAACAAAAGAATTCAGCCAATAGATTTTGGACTTTCAGCCTCAAGAACTGTGAGCTAAATAATTTTTTCTCTATTCATTATCCAGCCTTGAATAATTGGTTATAGCATCAGAAACTAGACTAACAGAATGCAGATAGCTCAGTGTTTTGATGAATTGTCTCTTTTTCCCTGTATGAAGAGACTTAACGGAACACAGCATTTTTCTATTTTAAAACCATGACATCACCAGGGTAACCGGGATGGTTGCTATTTTAACTCCATTTACGAAACCCAACTAGAATAATGAAATTGGCCCACAAAGAGAAATGTGTTAGAGGCAGACTATTTCATGGAGATAGTTTACTGAAACTACAAGCTAATCCTAGCCCTTTCTCTTGAAAGAGTTGACAGATCATCCAAGCAGATGACTCTAAATTGGGAGGAAGCACCTACTCTTAATTCAGCATCAATAAATATGCTCACTTTTAACTAAGCAGTGCACTAATTCATTTTTAAGGCAAGGCTGAAGGTATTAAGAAAATAACCCCAGAGGGCACAGAGACTGCTGTGTCTGGGGGCTGATGATTGACAGGGTGGAGGGGTAGCTCATTCTTGGGCACACCTCTGCTGATGCCACCCATCGCCCTTGCTATCCCAATGCTGTTGGTAGTGTTAACCTTTGGCCACCTGGTTGGGCTTGTTCTCGTCATCCCCTGTATCCAAGGGCTCTCACAAGATGCCAGGGGTACAAGTTGTTATTCGGGGTTCAACAGCTGCCAGAGCAGATGGCTGGGGACTTGTACACTGTGGCCCGAGCACCATCCTTTAGCTCTAAGGCACCAGAAACGATTTGGCAAATTAGATTAACTGAGGACAATCTGCTGCTTGCCTGGAACACTCACGCTACACTTTCCACACACTTCCGTACGCTCTTTTCATGGCCTCAGGATAGAAGATATTAGCCACCACTCTGGTCAGATGAAACCCTCCGAAAAGAACACAGTCACCCTTGGCTGCCTCTTTTGTCGTAGCCCTGAATGTTTGTGAGTCACACATGAAACCAGCTTGCTCATGGGCGTGGTGCTCAGACCATTCCTAGTCCCAGCTCCGAGAAGTGTGGTCTCTGGTTCCATGCACTTGGTGGCTCATGTGTGCATTTCAAAGTCTATCTACTTCGTGAAACAAAAATATAAGTAACAGATCTGCTGGCAAAACCTTATTCTTCCCTCCCAACTTGCCTCTGCTTGTCTTCCCAACTTCTAGTAGTTTCCCTGGTGGACACCACATAGATGGCTTTCGAAATTCCTCGTGCTTTGAGACAGCTGGTGTGTGGTGTGTGGTGTGTGTGTGTGTGTCCCTGGGTTTGTGAAGGGTGGCCGCTGCTAGGTGAAGAAGATAATGGTGAACCCTGGGAAGTCTGTGGGAGTTCCTAAGGGAGCTGCAAGTTGCTATGAATAGCCTAGCTTTCCCTGAGGAGATTCACAGAGGAGCCCCCTGCTGTGCCCTCCAGCTCTCCACTTGATGAAGGAGACAAGCCCATGGCTCCAGAGGTTGGGAAGGGCTCAAGGAGGAGGTCCGTCAAGGGACAGGCTTTCTTGTGTCCAGATTCCACTCGGGTGACCCTGAGGAAAGAGCCTGCTGGCTCTTATCCTGGACCACAATGCCCCATTTACAAGCTGCAATTAGTCTCAAACAAAATTTGTGCAATACACCACTAACTGTCAGCTCAAGAGGTTGAAAGTTCAATCCTGGGGAGGTCAGGATACCTTCCACAGAGCTGATGGTTTTGCACACAGTTTCCCCCGCCTCCACCACTGAGAAGGCCCAGTGGTGGGGAGAGAACACATTCCAGATTAGAGTGTCTATGAAGCTGAGTGACCCATGAGGGGGCTCATGGCTCTGAGGCAATTGGTACGGCAGGAAGATGTTCCCCTTATTTCTCACAGAATAGTTTATACTAACATATCAGCCACCAGAACAGAGCAAGAGGGGCAAAGTCTATTGATGATTAGGATGTGTCTGCTATCTGGAAACTTAACCAGTTTTCCTTGCATAGTCCATATAGATTTTTTTTAAAAAGCCAGAAGGATCTTAAAAAAAAAAAAAAAAAAGTGAACCATTCTTTGCCAAATCAAAATGTGCAAATAGTTCCTCTTCAAGCATAACAAAGAGCCTATTTGGCCTTTAAACACCAGAGCCAGAAACGGGCAAAAGGCTTCAGTTAACTAACTGATGAACAGTCGGGAGTTAATCAATAGTGGATGGTCATTAGGAAGGTGGTGTACATTAACCCTACCTAAGGGAGGGTGTGTGTGGAATGAGCTCTTCTCATTGGGATGCTGCACTTTAACTTCCCACTTTATCTTCGGCTCTGGGGTCCCTCTGCATCCCCACCTAACCTGTGAGTGATTCCCCCCACCACCACTTCCTTCCCCTGCACTCTGAGAATCCTGCAATTACATTGCACTTCAGAGAAATGGAGAGTGCGTCCACTTAGAGGTAGGGTTTGCCTTGTGTGTTTATTTATTGATTGATATGGGCATGTAATCGTTGCCAACTACATGATACGGAACTCCTTAGAAGAAAGTAAAATTAACGATTTCATTTTCCCGGAGAAGGTGTCCACATCACATGTTCTCATCCAGGGCACCCAATCACCAACACTGAGAAAGCCCGAGAGAGAGAATGATGGGCTTTGCACACTTTCAGTCCCTACTGAAGCTGACAGACCCTACTGAGGCCACCCAGAAAGGCACTCTGTGGAGGACGGAACATGACCCCAGGCAGGAGGGAGGGAGAGAGCCGCACCGGACACTCCATCCCTGGCCTGCCCGTAGGACCCTTGCAACATAGAGGCCCCAGAATTTTTGCACATCTCTTCCAGACTCTCAAATAGACAAAATCAGATTTCCAAATGTAAGATCATTAGTGATGGTGGTCAGTGTGTGATGCTGCCTCCCACAGAGCATCCTTCCTTCCTCTCCTCTTACAAGCATCCAAAGCCACATGGTGGTGAGCATGGCTCTCACTCAGAGGGACTTACCCAGGCTTCTCCTCCCAATATGTGTTCTTAGAGATAGCCTTTCCCCTTCCTCCCTTCCTATACGCACCTCAGCACTGTACCCCAACTCCTCCTCGGCAAACACAGCAGGAACTGTGCACGGTGGGCAGAGATCACGGGCCAGACTGCACCTCTCCATGATGAATTAACGTGATACCTCCCATCACCTGGTGGGTAATTTTTTTCTAATTAAGTTAATTGGATTTTTTTTTTATTATAAAAGGAGTGCGTGCTCATTATTAAAACATGTGTGAAAAACAGAAAAGTGGGAAGTTGGAAGGAAAAAAAAATAAAGCCCACAGGTGGGTAATTACAGTCCTAGAATTATTAGTCATTTTGACTGGGCTCTGGGTGATGCATGAATTAGCTTTCTACAGTCAACTACCATTCTAATTTCTAGTTTACTTCCCTGTGTCTCCCCTAAGTCAGTGCCCATGCTATGTGCCACCATTCCCTTGGAGGGGGCACGATCCTTTCTACCTGAACCTCAGAACCACTTAAAACTTCAAGAGGTGTCCTCCTCGGAGCTGACTGGCACGCAGCGGGTAGCACATGCCTTCAGCTCCTCTTCTCCAGGCTAGGCAAGTCCCTGTTGTCCACTTCCATGAGAGATCAGGAACTTGATCCCACTCCACCCAGTCAAACTTTGATTTCTCTGAAATATGATATCCTCGAGAATATCATGTAGGTCTGAATTTATAATGGATCTCTTTATGTCTCTCTGTAGAACACACACATTGCTTTTCCATATTTTGTTTGTTGGTTTAGTGCTCAAAATTGACCAGACATGCACATTTCTACAGAAAGACAGGAGGCAAATCACGAAGCAATGATCAGGCAAGATTTGCCTCTGGTACAACCATTAAAGAAGTATCAACTTCGCCTACCTGTGTGGAACACTGAGGAAACAGGAGACGCCAGGAGAGCTCCCCACAGGCAGAACGGTGTCTCAAAAAAGAAGACTCCAATGCCATATGCCCTCTTACTTCATCCCTTAATGTAAACCCCGGTCAAGAAAACAAGGGTTCTGGCTTCACTTAGCAGAGAGAAATGAGTTTAAAAAAAAAAAAAAAAAAACTATCCCTGAATTTTGATGAGAGGTGGTAACAGGTCAGCAGACAAGAAAGAAACAAGAAATCGTTGAGAGGTAGTTATCAGAATCCCAGATAAGTCTGAATTTTTATAGAGAGAGTATAGGTTATAGAACATCTTATTCTGCATTTTATTGGCTCTTGATACATTACTATGTCTCATTGAAATACTTAAACCTATTATGGTATCGATGACTAACTGTAAGAAGAACAAGGCTCAATTGTGTTCCGTACACCAAGAAGTCACAGGTTTTTGACCTCTTTAGAAATAACTTGTTAGAATCTTTCGGTGGAGTATTTAAACTCTCTGGTTAACATGGTTACTGGAATGAACCCGAGGCTGCACTGATAATTACTGTGACTGTCCAAGAACCCCCAGGGTCCATAGGCTCTCACAGAGAGCATGGTTTAGTTAACTTTATCCAGTAACACTGAGCAATGCTTTAACACAACTACTATCGGCAAGAGGCCTCAAATAGTGTTTTTGTCAAATACATGTTCAAATGTTTGTGGCATGTCCAGGACAGAGAACAGGGTGGGACCCAGGAGACTTCCTTTGCACACTTAGGGTAGCTTATAAGCTAACACTTGGATTCAGGAGAGGCAAAGGAAACGGCAGACACCATCACTTTTCTTCCTCCTCCCCACCACAACCCCCCACCTTTCCCTTTAGACAACATCTCACTACATAGCACCGGCTGACCAGAGCTCTCTGTGTAGACCAGACCGGCCTTGAGCTCAGAGGGCAGCCTGCCTCTGCTTCTTCTGTGTTGACACCGAAGTCCTAAATCTCAAATGTTATTGTTCCATTATTTCATTTCCTCTGAGATCTTTTTGGTCTTTTTTTCACCCTCCAATGACTGCATTTTTCAAATAGCTTAATTTCAAGGTCACTAATACCTCATTTTGATTTCTATTTCTGTGGCTGTGGATGACAGCATTGCGCTAAGTCTATTTAAAGTGTCTCTCTGATCAGGACCTTCTGCTTAGTCTTAAATAGTAAATCTCTGTCTCTCTCTGTCTCTCTGTCTCTGTGTCTCTGTCTCTGTCTCTGTCTCTGTGTCTCTGTGTCTCTGTGTCTCTGTCTGTCTGTCTGTCTGTCTGTCTCTCTCACTCTCTCTCTCTCTCTCTCTCTCTCGTGTGTGTGTGTGTGTGTGTGTGTGTGTGTGTGTGTGTGTGTGTGTGTGTGTGTTACTGGAGATCAAAGTATGTAAATGTTAGATAAACATTTAATCCCAGAACTACATACCCTATTTGATATTTTTAATTGTTTTATATATCATACCCTATTTGATATTTTTAATTGTTTGATATATCATACCCTATTTGATGTTTTTAATTGTTTGAGCTCAGGGCTCCTGTATGGCTGGCTCTCTGTTAAGTTTTTCCACTAAGAATATGGCAGTATATCTCTATGTCTTCTTGAAACCCACTGAGCTATTAAAGTAGCTGATTTCCATCTAAGAGTTTGGTCACAGTTACTACTCTCTAGTTGGGTCCTGGGCACTGCAGTTTGACCGTTAGGAGAGGTCACATCTTCTGAAACCATGCTTGGCTAGTGTACAACATCGTGTGGGCATTGAATGATTAGAGACCTCAAAGCTTCCTGTAACAAAATTCTTCCTCCAAGAAGGTCACAATTCCTAAACTTCCCCAAGTAGCAGCACCAATTAGGGATCGAGTATTCAGACATCTGAGTGTATATTCTCATGCAAACCAGCACACTATCAAAGAAAAGTAGACAAAGCCAGATGATGAGGTAGAGGTTCTGTGTATGATTGCCTGAAAAGGCCCATGCTGGCCGATATTGATATCCAAAGCTATGGGCTCCTGTATGGCCCCAGCACAGAAGCTGTTCCAAGTCTCCGTCTTAGGTAAGCCTGGGATGGGTACCGTCAGGGTCTGCCCAATGTTAGGTTCTTACAAACCCTCCCATGATTTCCAAGGTAAAGCCTTGTGCTGAGTTGATCCCTTGTCTTGGGGCTACAACAAAGTACCCCAACAAAAGAAGTCTCCAAAGCAAGGGTTGACTTTGGTTCACAGATGGATGGCATGGCCTGCCACAGACATACCCAGAGCGTGAGCTGGTCACGTTGTGTTCACAGCTAGGAAACAGAGAGCCATGAGAGCTGATGCTAGACCCTCTGTCTATGCAGTCCTGGCCCCTCGTTCACGGGATCTCGAGGCCCACACATTCAGCATATCTCTCCTCCAGTGACCTAATCTAGTTAATCATTCACTGACATGCCCAGAAGCTGGTTTCTTTGGTATGTCTAGATCCTGTCACATTGACAATCAATATTAACCACCACATATGGTAACTATCCTGGCCTCTCTTTTTCTATGGTAATGAGGACACAGGCAATTTGGTTTTTGTTTCAGCAGCTTTAACATTTCTTTCATACAAGAAGGTTCCATATTCAGAACTTAGATCTTGGGTAATACTGAATTTATTATTTTAAAAAAACAGTCTAATCTCTTGCACTTGTTACATGGAACTATAATATCACTGTGTCTTGACACAGGAAGCAAGCTAGAAACCATAGAACTGTACCCATTCATTTTGTAGCTAAAAGAAGTCCAAAAACCTTGATTAGCTTATAGTAGAACTTGAAGACACAAACTAATGATGACCGTGGAAGTGGGGAACAGCAACCCAACTCCCTGCAAACAGTTCATTATGCAGACAGTTTGTCTGGTGCAATCGCCCTGTGATATTACTCTACTTGTAGAAATATTGTCACCGACAACAATTAAAGTTGAAGTGATTGCCCTTCTAAGTTATTATAAATGATTGATTAGATGATCTACTCCTGTCATTGGGAGACAGTTATGAAAGGACAGTGAGATATTGTCCAGGGAAACAAGGGGGAGTCATGAAAATGGGGAGAGAAGAGGAGAGGAACCACGAAGAGAGTATATGCAATACACAACACATGCTGTACAAGAATAAAGCAGAGAGACTGTGTACCTTCCCCTTGGTTCTTTGTGGCCTTGGGACACAAAATGCAACTCAAGTGTTATGTGGAACTTGCAAGATTGGGTCCCACACAACCTGCAGCTTCTGAGTTTAGATACTGGGGCAGTCCTTCTTAGAATCACTCTTCCTTTCCCGAGGTTGGTGGGAAAGAGTCAAGGTACTGTCACCAAGGGAGTTGCCCCAGCTTCCACCCACAACCCTACTCACAGCCCCACCCACAGCCCTACTCACAGCCCCACCCACAGCCCTACTCACAGCCCCACCCACAGCCCTACTCACAGCTCCACCCACAGCCCCACCCACTGCTGACAGAAGTGAGAACTCACAGAAGATGTAGAAATGTCAGTGTGCAGGAGGTTCCGTGGAAAGAAAGTAATGTATAAATCATTGGCCAAATGATACCCCTGAAGTCTCTACAGAAAATAACACTTCCTTGGAAACGACACACCCAAAGCACAAGGAGCCCCAGATCACGCCCCGATTGCCCAAACCGTGGGTAGAGGAGAGAAAGTAGCAGCAAAGGAGATGGAAATGATCAGTCAACGAGATAGAAGGAAAATCAGGTTCAGAGAATAGTACCGCAGGAGAAAAGAAATCTTCCAAGGACAAAACGGCTGAACTGCTTGAGTTATTTTTAGAGTTGAGACAGAAGTCAGTACTTCATGATTCAGGCCAAAAGCCCGACTTGTTTCTCTCAGTCGCCTTGCCATGTGAGTTCTCCAGAGCCTGCTTGAGCGTCCTCCTGATGTGACAGCTGGCTTCCCCCGAGAACAAAGAAGGAAAAGAGTGAGGCAGTTGCCTGCCGACTCCATTTAACCTCCAAAGCCATACACCATAACTGCTCCCATCTTGCTTGTAAGAAGTAACCCACAGCTCAGTGATGGTGGTGCTGCTTTTAATCCTAGCACTTGGGAGGCAGAGGTAGGTGAATTGCCGCGAGTTCGAGGCCAGCCTGGATTACAGAGTAAATTTTAGAACAGCCAAGGCTACACACCAAAACCCTGTCTCAAACAACAACAACAACAAGCTAGCCACTGTGTTCACCTCATACACAAAAGGAGGGGATGAGATTCCACCTGCTAGAAGTGGTGCCATTCATGGTTTGGGACTTTAAAAGCAATGTACTCATATGATGTTTTTCTCATGCAGAAGTCAGACTTCATGGTAATAAGGGCATCCCGATGGCCTTGTGGAGCAAGGTAGAGGCCATCCTCATTGGTTGTGTCAGGCAAGTTGAATATGTCTTATTCTTGCCATAGTGAGTGCAAAAAAGGGAGTCAGCCTTGGACCTCTAGCTGGCCTTCTGGCCTGAAATCTTGTCGTTGCTGCACAGCCTTATGGGTCAGTGAATGGACACAGAAGGTCTGTGAAGGAAAGGGCTTGGCAACACAAGCTACAGGATACTGGCATCAGCTCAGCCTTGAACGGTGTGGCAAGGCAGGCTGCCCAATCTGGCATGGAGAGGAGTCAGCATGGCTGGCACAAGCCACCTTACAGTCTGCCCAGAGAGTCTAAGTAGGATGTACAATGACCCTAAGTCAATATACATCTTTGTAGGCAGCTCATAATTATTGGATCCAAAGCAGGGTGGCTTGTGTTTCATAAGTTCTCAAATTGCCTTTAGACCACAGGGTTCCAGAAGTAAATTCCAAAAGGAGCTGTAATGTTATCTGCATAAGACAGGGGTTTAAAGAGGAACTGTGTGTGTGTGTGTGTGTGTGTGTGTGTGTGTGTGTGTGTCTGCATGTGTGTGTGTCTGCATGTGTGTGTGTTAAAGACATGGTGGTGGTACAAGCCTTTAATTGGCATCCTGGAGGCAAAGGCAGAGGCAGGAGAATTACTTTGATTTTGAGGTCAGCTTGATATACATACTGAGTTCCAAGCCAGTTAGGACTACATAGAGATCCTATCTAAAAACAAACAAACAAAAAATAAAATAAAATAAAATAAAATAAACGATGACAAAGAGTTCATTGGATAGGCTTACCCTGTGCAACTGGATACCACAGCAGTCTCAATCCTGTGCTGAAGGTCTGGAGAATTTCTGGAGAGCTCTAGTCTCTAGTCCATGTTGCAATCCTGAAGAAGCTAGAGTCTGGTGTCAGTGGAGGGCAGTGGCAGCAGCAGCCCCTACTATGCTTTCTCAGAAAGAAATAAAGACAGACAAGCAAGCAGCCTTCCTTTCCCCTCAGATCTCTTTCTATGTGGGCAAGCCAGAGGGTCCCATTCACCCTGAGGGAGGGTGTTCTCCTTGAGTTAATCCTTTCTAGGCCCACAGAGCCACCCAAAGATGTATCCCTTAGTTATTTCCAAATCCTATCAAGTTAAGAATGAAGATTGAGTATCACAGTATCCTAAAGAGGGACCAAGAGTTGGGATCCTGAGCCTGTCTCTTAGGAATCGTGTGACCTTAGGTCAAAATACAGCTTGATGTCTTTCTCTGGGACGCCTCCTCAGCTAAAGAAGAGTCTAGTGAGTTCAAGGGTAAATGAAGCCCACGTTGCTCCAGAACAATCTGGAGCAGACAGTAGTGTTAACCAATGTTCCTTCACTTCCAACTACAGCTTTGGTGTTGTTTCCAGGTCCCCTGCCTGTGCGAGGTCCTGCTTTGCCTAGAACTGAGGCAAAAATAGAACTCTTGGCCCCAACACCAGGATAGTTTGGGCAAACACATGACTCCTTGTAAAAAACCACTTGAAACAGATGCTGCGCTTGACCACATCTTATCAGCCAGAAAAGCAAGCCACAGAGCAAGGGACTGACATGCAGAGTAGGTGTGGGAGTCAGGATTCTCGTTCCTCTTAGTTCTGGAGGTAACCCTCTAAACCAGTTTCTCAACTGTGGGTGGCCACCCCTTTGGGGGGTCAAACCTTTAGCCAGAGGTCACCTAAGACTACCAGGAAACACAGATATTTACATCATGATTTGTAACATAGCAAATTATAGTTATGACGTAGCAATGAAATAAGTTTATGGTTGGGAGATCACCACAACATGTGGCTTTGTCACAAAACTCAGTCAAGTTCTAAATATACGGAAGCGACCATATTCTCTGAAGGTCACTTTTATTGTTACAATGGTTAGTGAGCTATTGAATTCCTGAGAAATTGGTCAAGCCGGACTAAAATATTGAAGAAGATGGTCTTTGTCAAAGAAGGGGGGCACAGCATAGAGAGCTGCTGCATTTCACAGTTTCTGCTTCTAGAAGGCAAGTAACTACTGGGGGGATTGACAGCATCTTTTATTTTAAACGATCAATCTCTGGGAGCTTTTGCACATTGTGTTCAAGTATTTGTACATGCCTGTTTTGAACAGACCAAGTACAAGTGCTTTGTATTTCTGGGTCTCACTTTTCCACGTGGGCTAATTGAATGACTTCTGAGGCCCCATCTCTTCTTGCTCTAAAGTGACTCTCCATGAGGAACCATGACTCAGAGATACTGCAAGTTTACTGAATCAAGCAAAAAAACGTGTTTCATATTGTGTTCATCAAAATACCTCCTCTGGCCCAACATGTTTTGGGACAAGGACCCATTAAAATGTTAATTCTTTAACTAAGTCAAGAGGATTAACCTGGGTAACAATAGTGAGCTCAAGGCTACTTTTGGCTCAGGAAAAACAAAAAAGAAAGAAAGATGAAAAGAGCAATACCACACTTGTTAAATACACTTGCAAATGGATTGGACAGTGTCCTCTTTTCAAAGAGGGAGGTGTGGTGAGAGCTTGCTGCCTTGGGGCTGGACACTGTTGCCTTCTAATGAGAAAGGGCTGAAGTAAATAGTAAGCTGAGAGCTTCGAAGACAAGGCCAACACTTGTTACCGTGTGTGACTCAGAGACTGGCCGCTAGAGATCTGCTGGGGATGTGGAGAGGAGGGTGGAAAGGAAGAAAAGGCTGGATGGGTGAGGATGGTGTTTACCTGGCAGCAGGAAGGGAAGGGTCCAGTCATTGGGAGGGAGGGACCAGAGCACCTTCATCCAAACCTCCTCCAGCTCTGGCATCCTTGCCTCAGTCACCCACTGCGACTTCCTGCTCTGTCTCCATCTTTCCTCTGCTTCAGAGGTACATCTGGCACCCGGAGCTGCTGAGATTCTGATAAGGGAGCAGTGGCTGTGGTCTGGTGTACCCCTTCTTCCCTGGCACCGCATCCTCCAGTAGATGAGGCCAGCAGCGTTAGCTGCGCGCGCCTCCCAAGGACCGAACCTCCTGGTTCAGTGGTCTTGATAAGCACTCTGGTAGGAGAGGAAGCGGATGTAGAGAAGAGAGAATGAGCCCCAGAGAGAGCATGTGCAGAGATGCAGAAATCTGCTCAGTGCTGGACAGAGGACTACCCTGCCCCACACTCTTCTCTTCCGCACATGTAAATATTCCTCCCTTTTGTCCTGTGTGTCTTTAATTGATTTAGTAAAGCAAATGACTTGAACACTCTTCCTGTGAGCTGTCCTACTGTGTGACCTAAGAACAGTTTGTCCAGCAGGACACCTGGAGGTCACCACTGCCTAAAGCAACAGTCCCCCGCATGGTCGTCTCCTGCTTGAGTTCCACACTGACTTCATCTTGGTGCTGGTACTAGAGCAGTTCCTAAGAAGCCTATGCTCTTTTCTACGTGGCTGATTTTTTTTTTTTTTTAAGTATTGTCCTCTTGAAAAAGATTGAAATGTAGCTAAGTGGATGAGAAGGAATTACAAAATGCTCTCTGAGGCCAGTATGAAGTAATACAATGAGACCTGGGAAGCCAGTCTGTCACTCATTTGTGCTTTGTCTCCATCATTTGGACTCTCATTGTGCCAGGATGGGTAGCATTTAGGAGGCTCTAATGCCTCTGCTGTAGCACACGATACTGAGCGCATATCTTACAGTCTGTAGGTAGGGCTCAGGCCTGTAATTTTTTTTTTTTTTAAGTAATAAGGAAAGGAAGTGATTCTGACATCAATTTTCTGCTCGGACTCAATAAGACCAGGTGTTTCTTTCCTTCCTTTTCCATGCTCACAAGATCAAGAACCGCTTGCTGCCGTAGTCTGCCCACATAGATCTAAAAATAGACTCCTTCCCGGCGACTTACAGCAGGCCTGTCTCTTGCCATTAAGGACTGTTTCTGCAAACAAAAGCAAAATTCCTAACACCGGGATCATCCCTGCTTCTTGCAGGAATTTCTGTACAGAAGCCGAGTCATCATGGGCAGACTGTGTAAGCCTTCCAGGAGGGAAAGGGTGCAAAGAACAGCAATTAGGATGAAGGCCATCCACTTGCTTGCTTCTCTCACACCTCCACCTCCTTCTGAGCCAACCGGTCCACAGCAGTCCTGTCTGGGAGAACCTCCTGGGAGACTGAAAACGTGCTACACATGCGTGCCCAAGACACTGATTACTAGTCACGTGCCAGAGCTGCGTGGCTGAAAGGTAGCAAGTACAAGTGAATTTTAAATTTTAATTCATCTAAGTTTTAATCCCAACAGCTCTATAGGACTACATCTACAATGTTGGACAGTGTTGGGGGACCAGAACAAATGCTGATCTTTGGTGTCAGACAAATCTGGGTTTGAATCCTGGCTGTGTTGTTCACTAGCTGTGTGACGTTTGACAGGTCACTGAGCTCCAAAAGCTGTGTCTCCTAAGCCTCATCCATGATTCCTCCTCCTTCCTTAATTCTTGTGAACTTGATCTCTGCAGCCACCATTTCCTACAGAGCCTTCCATGGTCACCCATCCAACATCACCAAACTCAGTCATTCCCAGCCCCTCGTCCTGCCCCTAGTGCACCCTACACTCACACCGAATTCCATGCTTACTCACTCAGAATGATGGTCCTCCCCAGGGTTTTAATCATCTTCCCCTCCCTGAGGCCCAGAACTGTGCCTGGCATATAGCTGCCATTCAGAAGATATTTATTGAATAAATATAAAGAACTATTTCTATACCAGATCCAGTAACTCTTGTATTTCAAATAATACTATGATAATTTTCTTGAGTGTAAGAAATGTCTATAAATCTCTTGGTATTCTCTGCATTGGGATCCAACCCTTGTTAATAGCATACACATGGACTTGAACTTAGGGAAAATTAACAAAAAAAAAAAAAAAACAGTTTTTACTGTAGCAAAATGGCCCTCTTCTTTTGTTCTGAAATAGCAAATGTTCTCTTAAGGTTTTCTCCTAACTTTTCAGTTTTACGGAACTATGCATAGAAGTATGAACAATTTTCTTAAAATTGATTTTGAAACGGTGTACTTTTTAAACTAATCATTTTACAGACTACTTCCTTGACGAAGGAAACGCTGCCAAGTAGGCAGGATCTCCTCCCAGTAAGGAATGGCTCAAGGGAAGGAGGGAGGGAGGGAGGGAGAAGGCATCTTATTCCCTTTGGACTTCTAACACAGCCCAGGACTGCGGGGGGCCTGGCAACACCAGAGCCCTTGCCTCCTCTGCTGCCCTTTCTCCCATCTGTGAAACAAGGGACCGGATCCTGATGATCTCTTTTAGGGCATATGGTGATGAGCACGAAGCTTGCCCCTGCTTCTTCTCCATCCTTCTGTGTACTCAGAGACTCGGACAACTGAGTGTCTGAGCCCTAGGTCCTCAGCTGGTAAACCGTGGTTCAGATTGAGCCACCCCCACCTGCCCTGGAGAAGCGGTCCATGGTCCACAGCCCATGACTTAAGCTCTTCTCTGGGTCTTATTTGACTGTTTCTTCTGCCCTATCCATTTTACCTGTCTCCCAACAGCACTGGCTGTAGAGAAGTGAACTGAAATCAGTCTCTTTTTTTGTTACCAAGGTATCAGTCCGTCAAAATGCAAAAACTCCCTCTGCGGACAGTCCACCTTTGGTTCTATTCCAGTTTGAACTTACCTTGCTAGAAATTACAGTTTGTATAGTCCTTAAAAGCTGTCCTATTTATCTCCTAGAACAACCCTGATGCCTGCTGAGGGTTAATTAACTGCTCATAACTATTGGACTGATTGCATGGTTTTTCTTCGTATACGAGGAAGATGTTCTTGATTGTTCTAATTTTAGAGATCAGAGTAGGTCTTCTTTTGACATAAAAATGAGACCCGAATTATTTTTGAGTTACTAAAAGGGCCTGGTGCTTTTCAGAGCTAAGATGGAGATTGTAAGCTTTATATGGGCGGAGCTATCGTTATCTTCTCCATCACAAGTGAGATCTTTGGCTGTGTCTAAGTGGCTGGTTCCTCCTGGACTCAGAGGCAGCTGGCCTGATTTCTAATGCTGGTTTATTTATACTTAAGGTAACCACTATTCCAAAGAAATAAATTGTTCTCAGAGACCACTTAAACATTTCTAAGCAATCACACCTTGTTTTAAAGGCAAGGTCTCATGTGGTCCAGGTTGACCCTCAAAGTTGATATGTAACTAAGGATGACCTTGAGTTTCTGATCCTCCTGCCTCTGCCTCCTAAGTGCTGAAATCACAGGTATGCACTACCATATCTAGCTTATGTGCTGTAGAAATCAAACCTAGATCTTGGTGCAGGCTCTTCGGGCATTCTACCAACTGAGCTATATCCGGGCTGTAACCACACATTTTAAAGTAAAAACTAAAAAGTCAAAATGTTTAATGATATACGGTTTTACTTAGTATATGTCAAATCCACTCTTCATGCAAGCTTCTCACCATGCAGTTGATACAAGAAAGCATCGATAACGTTTTCATACCCTTTTGCTCATATGAGTCTTTGAAATTCAAGGTCTATTTTTAATTAATTATTTTATTTATTTACATCCCAATTGTTGCCCCTGCCCAGTCTGCCCTCCCAGAGTTCTTCATGCCATCCCTCTTCTCCTTGGCATCTGACCCCCCTTACTCCACATATACCCCTTCCCTGGGGCATCAAGTCTCTATAAGATTAGATACATCCTCTTCCACTGAAGCCAGACGAGGTATTCCTCTGCTACATGTGTGCTGGGGACCTCAGATCAGCCTGTGTATGCTATTTGGTTGGTAGTTTAGTCTCTGGGAGCTCCCAGGGGTCCCCATTAGTTGACACTGTTGGTCTTCCTGCGAGTTCTTACAATCTTTTCCCTAACTTGTCCATAGGGGCCCCCAACCTCAGTCCTATGGTCTATTTTATAGTTACAACATATCTCAATTTGGCCTAGCAACATTTGGAAAAATGGGATTTATTTATTAGAATGGATTTTGATTTTCAGTGAAATTAATCAGAAAGTACATAGACTTCTCATGCATCCCTCAGACTCCCAAATGCGCACAGTTTCCCTCTGTCAGCACCGCTGTAGTATGTCTGCTAGAGTAACAAACCACATGGGTTTAAATTTTCATTAGCCAGTTTACACCAAGCGTCCCTCTTGGTAGTGTATATTCCATGGATTTTGATGAATATATAGTAATATGTACCTATTATTCTAACTCCCAGCAGGGTAGTTTTACTATGCTAAAAATACTCTAAGCTCTGCGTGTGCATCCATCTCTCCTTATCACCCCACACAGCCATTGATCTTCTCATCTTAGGACTTCTGGAAATAAATCTGAAACCTCTACAAGTTGTCTTTTTTTTTCACTTATTAATATTTAAACATTTAAAATTCTTCCAAATGTTTCATGCAATTGTGTGATAAAATGTTTCCTGGGGAGACACAAAACACATGCCTAGTCACCCCAGATAGGCAGCCCAAGACAGGTCAAAGGAAGGAGACCATCAGAGTCTAACTTTGTGAACAATGAGTTTTATTGGAGTTGCTTACAGGAATATGGGTGAGGGATTACTTACAGGCGCTGAAATGACTCAAAGACAGGTGAATCACCAAAGGCCACCCCAGCATAGGTGACAGTTCATGGAACCTGGAGAACACTGCACAGCCTGCAGGCAGCTCAACAGGTTGGAAAATGTCATTTACTGGTGCCTCAGTAGGTCTAAACCTCTTCCAGGAAGAGGGGCAGGTCTTAAGAGACTTCTTTGTAGCTCAGCTTGTCTGAGAGTCGTCAACAGAGTTTCAGTTCCTCTGACAGGGACTCTAGGTTTTTAGTACTTACTCTGGCAGGGAGGTGCCTAGTGAATTTGGTCAACTTCAGGGACTTCCTGAAGCTATTTTGAGTTGTTTAACTTCCTGCTTGAGGAGTTTCCCTGAAAGATGGAATATTTCAGTCCTGGAGGAATCTGTTAACACAACACATGGCTCAATAGTTCATTTGCTTTTAACGCTGAGTAATATCCAAGCATCCAGATACACCACAACTGAAACCCTTTTACCTACCATAAGGCATCATGGTTGCTTTTAAGTTGTGAAAACTAGGAGTAAAACCACTGTGCACACTTATGTGTAGGCTTTTGCAAGGACATGATTTTCATTTGGGTAAATACCATGGAAAGCCATTTCTAGGTGGCATGGTAAGAGAATTAATTCAAGGGGAGACTCTCCAGCTCTTTTCCCCACCTGGTCCCTTTGCATTGCCACCAGCAGTGACCAGGAGCTCCCATTGCTCCACATCTTCATCGGCATATTGCCATGCAGTGATATCTTTTTAGGATCTATATTTTCCTAGTAACATATAATCTGCAGTATCATTTCTTGTCTTTATCGACTTTAGTGGGTTGTCTTTTAAGATCTTTGACCCATTTGGGGTCTTTATTTGCTTTCTTATTGTTGAGTCTTAAGGTCTCTTTGTGAATTTTTGATTCTTTACCAGGTATATCTTCTGCAGATCTTTTGCTCCTAGTCTGTGTCTTGTCTCATTATCCCATTTGCTTGATGGACCAGGTACATGTCTAGCATTCGGTAGCATCAAAGTCCTAGAAAGATTAATGGTCAATGTCCTGGTAACAGGAAGCAGTTATTTGTCCCTGAAATGAGACCTCCAAAAGAAATGATCAAATCTGTGGTTGAATCCAGGAAACTGGAGCTCAGAAAAGAGAGTCAAGATAATTTCAAAGCTTAGCGGTTCTCGAAATCAAGTGGTGTGGCTGATGTGTGGGTGAATAACACTGCAAAGAGGAAGGCTTTGACTGGCAAAGACAGTCATGAATGGACTTCCAGATAACCTGCCTACTGGGTATCTCCACTTAAGTGATAGAGAATAAACTTAAGATTGTCCCCAACTCAATTTATAATTTCCCTCCTGCCACCCCTTGTCCTCCTTTCTCATTCATAAACCGGAAATCTAGACTCCATCTTCCTTTAGCTTTCAGTGCCTGTCTGAGGCCAGCTCCTGCTGATTCTATATCCTAAATTGCTCTTGCATCTGTCCCCTATTGTCATCCCCATTTCATCATCTCCCACCTGGACCACTGCCACCGTGCTCTAACTGGCCTCTCTGTCTCCAGTCAGGCCTCGCTCCAATGCATTCTGCACACTGATGTCACAGTGATCATTTAAAAGGTAAATCTGATCATGTCACTCCTCTGACTCGAAATCCTTCAATGACTCACCATTACATTCATAATACAGTCCAACCTCAACATGGCATGCAAGGTTTCCTTTCTTGCCTCCCTAGATGCAAGAACACATCCCCCAACCACCCACCAGGTCTCCTATTGTTAGCTCCTGCTAGCTCATGTTTCCCCACTCTTATTATCAAATTTCTATGTTTCCCTTGGCCTTACCCTTCCCTCCCCCCTCTCTCTTTCTCTCTCCTAATTCCAGTCTTTTTTTTTTTTTACCATGACCCTATGAGCATACTTCTAGGACTCTGTTTTAAGTATTTTACCATCATTCATCTATCTTGCCCAAGGGGCTGTGAACTCCCCGTGGTCAGCCATTTTGTCTACCACTGGTGCCTGCCCAGAACTTGCTTTGTGTTTGGTAGAAGGTGCTAGGTAAATTTTAGGTGACGAATGGGCAACTAAAGAGCCCTCCATACCTCCATAGCCTGAAAAACCTAGACAGGGAGATGATAGTGTCTTAGCTAGGGTTCTATTGCTGTGAAGAGACACCATGACCAAGACAACTCTAATAAAGGAAAACATTTCACTGGAGCTGGGTTACTGTTTCAGAGGTTCAGTCCGTTATTGTCACAGTGGGAACATGGCAGTGTGCAGGCAGACATGGTGCTGGAGAAGGAGCTGAGAGTTCTACATCTTCATCAGGAGGCAGCAGAAGAGAACTGTATTTCAAACAGGCCAAAGCTTGAGCATAGGAGACTTCAGAGTTCACATCTACCATCACACAGTTCCTCCAACAAGGGCACACCTACTCTAACAAGAAAACACTTCCTATTTAAAAAATGGGGTAAAGAGATAAACAAAGAATTTTCAACTGAGGAATATTGAATGGTTGAGAAGCACCTAAAGAAATGTTCAACATCCTTAGTCACCAGGGAAATGCAAATCAAAATAACCCTGAGATTCCACCTCACACTAGTCAAAATGGCTAAAATCAAAAATTCGAGTGACAGCAGATGCTGGCAAGGATGTGGAGAAAGAGGAACACTCTTCCATTGCTGGTGGGATTGCAAGCTGGTGCAACCACTCTGGAAATCATTTTGGCAGTTCCTCAGAAAATTGGACATAGTACTACCTGAGGACCCAGCTATACCACTCCTGGGCATATACCCAGAAGATGATCCAACATGTAATAAGGACACATGCTCCACTATGTTCATAGCAGCCTTATTTATAATAGCCAGAAGCTGGAAAGAATCCAGATGTCCTTCAACAGAAGAATAGAAACAAAATATGTGGTACATTTACACAATGGAGTAATACTCAGCTATATAAAACAATGAATTCATGAAATTCTTAGGCAAATAGATGGAACTTGAAAATATCCTGAGTGAGGTAACCCAATCACAAAAGAACACACATAGTATGCACTCACTGCTAAGTGGATATTAGCCCAAAAGCTCCAAATACTCAAGGTACAATTCACAGACCACATGAGGCTCAAGAAAAAGGAAGACCAAAGTGGGTGCTTCAGTCCTTCTTAGAAGGAAAACAAAATACTACTCACAGGAGCAAATATGGAGATAAAGTGTAGAGCAGAGACTGAAGGAAAGGCCATCCAGAGACTATCCCACCTGGGGATCCATCCCATATACAGTTACCAAACCCAGACACTATTATAGATGCCAAGAAGTGCATGCTGACAAGAACCTGATATAGCTGTCTCCTAAGAGGCTCTGCCAAAGCCTTACAAATATAGAGGCGGATCCTTGCAGCCAACCATTGTGTGAGGTCCCTAGGAGAGGACTTAGAGAAAGGACTGAAGGAGTTGAAGGGTTTTGCAACACCATAGGAAGAACAACAATATCAACCAACCAGTCCCCCCTGAGAACTCCCAGATGCCTATGTAGCAGAGGATGGCCATGTCATGCATCAATGGAAGGAGAGGTCCTTGGTCCTGTGAAGGCTTGATAGATGGCCCAGTGTAGGGGAATTGAGGGGGGTGGGGTAGGAGTGGATGGGTGAGTGCAGGAACACCCTCATAGAAGCAGGGGAAGGGAGGATGGGATAGGGGGGGTTCCAGTAGAGGGGGAAACTGGGAAAGGGACTAACATTTGAAATGTAAATAAAGAAAATATGAAAGAAAGAAAGAAAGAAAGAAAGAAAGAAAGAAAGAAAGAAAGAAAGAAAGAAAGAAAGAAAAAAAGAAAGAAAGAAAGAAAACACTCCTAATAGTGCCACTCCCCGCGGGCCAAGCATTGAAACACACAAGTCAGTGGGAGCCACCTATTCAAACCACCACGTGTAGTACCACCCAAGGAGCGACCCACACTGAAAATTGATCATTATTTTAGCTTTTAATACTATTAGCATCTACCCTTATATTACATATTTAGCCTGGCGACTAGTCTGTGAACAGCTCCTGCCTTTGCTGCCTGGCAGGCTGAACAGATGAGAAGAGGAAGATCCAGTGGTTAGGCAGATAGGTGAGGAGATAGATAGATAGATAGATAGATAGATAGATAGATAGATAGATAGACAGACAGATGAATGCACAGTCAGGAACAAACAAACAAACACACCACCAGTCCTTTCATCTTTAGTCTTAATAGAAGGAAACCCATCGAGTAAAGTTAAAACAAAAAAATGTCCCACTATACCCCAAGGATGCTTGCTCAACTATGTTCTCAGCAGTTTTACTCATAATAGCCAGAAACCAGAAACAACCTAGATGTTCAACTGAAGAATGGATAAAGAAGATGCAGTACATCTACAAAATTGTATGCTACTCAGATATTAAAAACAAAGGCATCATGAAGTTTGCAGGCAAATAGATGGAACTAGAAAATATCATACTGTTTGAGTTAACCCAGACACAGAAAGACACCCATGGTATGTACTCACTTATAAGTGGACATCAGTCATAAAGTATAGGATAACCACACTACAATACATAAACCCAAAGAAACTAAGTAATAAGGGGGTCCCAGGGGAGACTGCGCGAATCTCACTCAGAAGGGGAAACCAAATAGACATCAGAGATGGATGGATGAAGGGAAGTGTATGAGAGAGGCGGGGTGAGGAGGGTAACGTGGATGGGGATCAGGTGTGGGGAGAGGGGGTACTGGGGAGGGCTGGGAAAGAGAACAGAAATGGGTGGTGGTGGGGGACTTCTCTTGGACTGGCTGGAGAACTGGGATGGGGAAGGCTCCCAGGAGTTTATGAGGATGACCTTAGAGAGTCCTAGCAATTGGAGATATGGAGCCTGAAGTGGCCACCTCTTATAGCCAGGCAGGACTTCCAGCAGAGGGTGGGGCACTGTGCTAGCAGCCACTTTCAACATTTAATCTCAGAGTGAAATGTCTTAAGTTATTATTCATCCCATTCCTGTCCTCATCCCCAGGGTATAAGATTACAGGTCACCAAGGCAGGGGAGGACCCATGCTCCTATCCTACCATCACCATAGTAAACAAACATTCACTGTCTTCAGTCGCATCCCTGTGCTGAACTTGAAGAGGAAAAGATTACTACTCTGGTCCTTAACCAACCTAAACTCTTTTCAAAGCGAGAGTAAGGTTTCATAAAATTAAATAACGTTGCTAGACAATTGAATGCGCCCCTAACAGAACTCCTGAAGTCCAGGGAAGGAAGGGGTAGAAGTTTCTACCAGTTGGGGTAGCTCATCTCTCTGAAAGCCCTTGTAAGCAGTCTAGCCAGCTACTTCGAACATGTCCAAGAGGGAGATGATTCCAAGCAAGAGAACTCATGGAGAGGCCTTAGAATCACTGTCAAGGAAGCCTGGGCCAGGGGCTTTTTAAATCAATGAGCCTGCAACAGGAAGTAAACATATTACTGCCTTCCCATTCATCATAATTCAAGGAAAAAAATGTTCCTACCCAAAGAAGAGCCAGTCCACCTATTGGGATCTGGTGGCAATCGTGCCAAGAACAACTTAATTTGAGACTAAGGCGAGTGATCTCATGCTTGGCTATCCTTCCTATAGCCGTATCCAGGGGAGGATGCTCTCTGAAAGAGTGCTGAGAAATGAAGTTCCTTCTCTTGATGTTTTAACCCATGTGTTCCATCTCCTCTGCCTCTGCCTGCTCCAGAGGAGAAAGGAAAGTGTATCTATCCCCTGAGTTTCCTCGTGTATTCATCCACTCCACCACCACTCGTCCGGTCATCTTTCATTCTAGACTCTGTGCTCCGGGAATTGACTGTGAGCAGCTCTGTTGAGTGCAGTCTGGGGGCGCGCGTGATGTGGAGCTTGCTGGTCAGAGTGGTCAGGAGAGACTGAATAAATAAGCTCCAAGCCGAGACCTAAAAACCAACAGGATGAGTCAGGATCCGCATGGGGAAATATAGGTAAGGGATCATCTTGTGAGAGGAGAGAGCCATTCACTTGGGGGGCCAAGAGAAGTCCCAGGAGACACGGACAGAGAGATGTGAGGAGTCGGGGATTAGGTTGGATGGAAGACAAGGCCTGACCGAGCAAAATTTGTAATCCTTGTCAAGGGTTTTGACTGTTAAATTAAGAATGATACGAACTCGGGCTGGTGAGATGGCTCAGCGGGTAAGAGCACCTGTCTGCTCTTCCAAAGGTGCAG
>NC_034602.1:58178536-58194423 GCF_900095145.1 Mus pahari
AAAAAAAAAAAAAAAAAAAAGAATAATACGAAGCCTTTTGCAGAAGGTGGAGACTAACATGGAGACCCACAACTGAACTGGTCAACACATAGTCAAGAAGAGACTTCGGAGCTCTCATTCCTCAATGCGACATCCATATAATACTCCCTCCACTCTTGGGATAGGGATCATGTCAGAAGATGGGACAGAAAGATAGTAAGAGGCAGAGGTCATGAGTAGCGAAAGTGGAACCGTTTTCTGAATACAGGGACAGTTGCCTGTAAAGGGTCGCAGAAATTATGCCTTTGAGCACAAGACCCAAGCAAGATCAAACCAGACAAAAAATCCCAGCAAGGGTGGGGGAGGTGACCACAAAGTCCCATCCCTGACTGAGGAGCTGCTAGTGGTTGAGGGCTAATGGGAGTGGAAGAATCAGAGTCAGTTTTCATCAGGGGTGCAGATGCTGAAGGGCTGCCCACCGTCCAGTAAATGGTCCTACATCCACGTGCAAACAGATAGCATCAAGTGAACTCGGTGGATTTAAACAATAAAATAAAATAAATTGGGAGGAAATAATTATGGAGATGGGAGTAATGAAGGGGGGCGAGTGGGGAGTATGTGTGATCAAAACACATTACATGCATTACAACACATTACAGGTGTGACATTCTCAAACAATTAATGGGATTTTGTGAGCTTTTTGCCTCATATTGCTTCATTTGGACATTTTTTTTTCTTTCTTTCTGGTCTTTCCCTTGTATATTATGGTTCCAAATTGTGTTTATAATGAGTTTGGGGGGGTGTTCTGTGGTTTTTCTTTTTCTTCTTTTTTTAAAAAAATTCTGGTTTATTTGGATTTGTTGCTTGCTGCTAGAGAGAGAGAGAGAGAGAGAGAGAGAGAGAGAGAGAGAGAGGCAGAGAGAGAGAGAGGCAGAGAGAGACAGAGACAGAGAGACAGAGACAGACAGAGAGACAGACAGACAGAGAGAGGTGGTGAGGAGTTGGGTGGGTAGAAAGGGGCAAGCTAGGATGAATTGGGGGAGGGGAAACAGTGATCAAAATACATAGTATGAGAAAATGATTTTCAATACAAAGAGTTGAAATAAACACATGAATATACATTCTAAAAAAAAAAAAAAAGATTGGAAGCCACCATATAAGTGACCTAAATGGTAGCCCTGTCATCCCACAGGGCTGGCTAGGACATAAGCTAGGACAGGTTTTGTTAGTTTGGAGAGTTCAGGTATCGGTTTTTGTGATAGAAATTTTTTAAATTTAAATATTTTTCCAAGTTGATTAGACACTACAATTCTTAGGTGCCACAGTATAGGCCTGGAGTATTATTGACGACTTCATGTCATGACTCTCTTAAAAGTGAGCTTGGTAACTCCACACTGAGGGGGATCAGTTTCGTTTATCATGTGGTTCTCATCCTTACGTTCCAAGGCTGTCTGCAGAGACAAGTTGAAGTACCAGCAGGAGAGGGGGGGACACGAAGGTACACAGCCACTCTCCAAGACTGTGACATTGGAAGTGAACTCACTATTTCTGATCATATGCAGTTGACCCTACTTACCAGGAAAGCAGTTTTTCCTCTCAGTAGCCCTGCATGTACGGCCATAAGGTCTACTTCTCCTGTGGAAGAGAAGACTGTACTGGTCCAGCCAGTACAAAATCAAGCAGTCCTCTGAGGTAGGGGTGAGGATGACTATAGGAAAGACAGAAAAGACTCAGAGACAAAGGTTAGAAATCGGGAGGGCTATCCAGTCAGTACTGCGGCAGCCCCGAGTTCAATTCTCTTAGGCTTTATATACTTTACAGTATCATGGGAAACAAAGTCACAAGTCAGCAGGGACGGCGGGCTGACGTACATTCAAGATCTGGACCCATCCGGAGGCCTCCCTATTGCTCCTTGTTTCTTCCTCCAAGATGAAGAGAACATCCAGCCCCTTTCCTTAAGCTTCAAGAGTATCCCCTCTTCTCGTCCCGTGCATGAGCAGGCCGAGAGATCTGCCAGCAGACCCTGGCCCGCCTGGACTCTGCCGGACATGTAGGCTTTCAAAGAAGCAGGCAAAATGGCTCCCGACGGAAAACTAATATTGGGAGTAAAGCTTGCATTTTTCTCTCCTGCAGCCCTTTCTCATCGGCTAGGAATAGACCGACGAGTTTGTTCACTAAACACCTCCCATGCGCCGTGTGCTAATGCTGAGTACACAGGTACAAAGAACAAATGAGAAAAGCAGTGCAGTCAAATACATACAGTCTGGTGCTGCGTCACACGGGAGGGATTAACCTCTCACCCCTTCCCACTTAAACGCCAATCACTCAGAGTGAGAGGCTCAACTCCCGGTATCTGTTTAAGACTCCCTGAATGATTCCAGTGTGCATACAGCAGCTTCCCACGTGGAGTTTTATAGGAGAGTGATGGGTTCTTGAACAGCTCCAACAGGAGACTGTGATAGAGGAAGGCATCACCCTCCCTGGGAACAGGGGAAGCACGAGATTTCTTCAGCAGACAAAGGATACATGAGAAGAGAGAAGATGAATGCCAGTGCGCCAGCTAAGATGTGGTCAGCAAGGGCACTTGCATACAGAAGGGAGCATGTGCAGAAAGTGTGCTGTGAGCCTCTTTGGAACTTTGGATAAAACCTCTTTTTGCAAATCACATCGATCCATAGAGCAGAGTCAAGCTCACAGTAAATGCCCCAAATCAACTCCCAATGCGCAAATCACGAAATATTTAACATCTCACAGTTGGACTCCTCAGACTTTTATATGTATCCCTGAGAGACAGAGAATATTTCTGATGGAACATACAGACATACCAACCCTATAGAATAGATGCCAATCGTATGCCAAGGCAAACAAGGTCTTGGAGATCTCTGCTATGTCCATCTTTAACCCTTTAGTTCAGTGTTTTTCGTCCTGTGGGTTGCTCTCCCATTAGGGGTCGAGCAACCCTTTCACAGTAGTCACATGTCAGATATCTTGCATATCTGACATTTACACCACAATTCGTATCAGTAGCAAAATCACAGTTATGAAGTAAAAGCAAAAATAATTTTACAGTTGGGGTCAGCACAGCACATGGGACTGTCTAAAAGGGTTGCAAGGCACTAGGAAGGTTGAGAACTACGACTTTGGTTGACAACAAAATGGAAGGTCCAAAAGTGAAGAATTGTTTCCTAAAGGCTGAGCACAGGAGAGAGCAGGTGAGCAGAGAAGCAGGCGGGCGGCTCAGGCAGCTAATGATAACATGCACGGCTGCCTATTGGTTTTGTGTCTGTCATGGTCCAGGTGCCCCATAGAGCCCCAGAATACCAGCTCTAGTCACATGCACCACGATAGTGATGCTCAAGTGAGGTTTGAATAAGGCAAAAGAGACAGGAAAGACGAAGAAATACTAAGGCACGGGAGTGTCGCGGCACACAGGGTAAGAGGGGCAGGAGCTAAGGCATCAGGAAGTCAAAAGGCAGAGTGTAGGCCCAAGAAGCGGCAAGCCTGGAACTCCGGGCATCAGATCCGGAAATATTCCAATTTTTGGCATCCTCTCCAGGTTTATCTCGCCTTTGACCCTGGTTGAAGTTGTGCGAAGCGACAGAGCCAGGCTTCCCGTATGGCCAGAACTTTTCTAGTTCAAATCTTGATTTCTTGGGACTGAGCAGGAATGTGCTAAACATGGCTGTCACCCATGGAAGTTCACAGCTGGCCCAGGAGAAGAAGGGCCAGGCGGGAGCTACTTATGACAGACTTGTCTGTGGCCCCTTCTCCAAAATGAGAAGGAGACAATGGGATGCCATTGTGTATCCAATCAACTCTCAATTATCCAGGGGCAGAGTCTCCACTCTGTGGGTCCCCGGCACTCCCTTTGACTTCCCTCCAGCTGTCTGCCCTTTGACCGGTCTCCTGCCCATCAGAGCCCCTGTCAGAGGGTGGGCAGGTGGAGGCAGGGGGAGGAAGTGAAACTCAGATCCGTCATTTTATGGCTGTTCCTTAGACATCCTTGCAGAAGAAGAATCGCTGGTTAAACCAACATTCGGTTTATTTGGGGTTTTAATTATCAGGGCTCTGCCTCGTCCTGCCTTAGCATGGATAATTGGTAATTGGTTAAGTGATATTTATTCTATCTGTGGCGCCTCTGCTATTGTATCTGCCTCGTTTCATTTTTAAAATACTCTGCATTAGTAAAAGCCACACAGATGATTTTCTTAATGCACTTGGAGTCCTGATGCTTGGGCATAAAACGGACATCTGTATTCCCCACTTGTGAGGGGGCTCAGGAGTTCCAGTGACTACACATATGTAGGAGTTATGTCCACAGGAAGATTCTGGCAAATGCTTTAAAATTACATTTCACAAACAATCTAAGCCTGAGACAGACACAGGGGTCTTTTTAAAGCTCATCCCTAAAATTCTGTGCAGTAAAAATAGGGGGTGGCTAGAGTTCTCGTCCTGCTCCTTCCAATTGGCCCCTTGAATTTGAACATTATAGTTCATTCACAAGAATGAAACAAAGTTCTTTACTATATTGAAATGAGAAAAAGTTGAGCTAACGCATATCTATAGGGAGGAAGTCTTTCTGTTTGGCGGTCACAGCAGCATTGAAAAAGAAAAGGGAAAACTATAGAAGGTGGGTGGTGCCAGCACAGCCTTCAATCCCAGCACTCAGGAGGCAGAGCCTTGTGGAACTTTGTGAGTTCAAGGCCAGCCTAGACTACATAGTGAGTCCCAGGACAGCCAGGGCTACATGGTGAGACACTATCTCAAAAAAATCCATGCAGACACAGGGCAAGACAGATGACTTCATTTTATTATCAGCTTATAGTATGCAATGGGAAGAGTTTACATTGATATTCAGTTATAAATATATTTATACTTATACTTATTTCCATGGTTGCTTTGTTTCCTAGAGCTTTACATTGATACCCCTCGTGTTTTGAGTTGTTTCCAGTCAACGCATTTTCTAGAAGAGTGAGACCTGCCACAACTAGGAAGCACAAAGCAAGGCTGAGAGGTGACCTGGCTGAGGCTCGGGCTTTAGGGTCAGAATAAAGGACTCCAGGTTTGAATAGGGCAGAAGCCAAGCACATATATAACCAACGAGTGTGAATCTGCCCTCCAGAGAACCCGTGGCTCTCCCACAGGGGCCTGGATGTGCTCCAAGACTGGCTTCATCTCCCGACTTGGTCACATAGGTGTAAACTGTGGATAACTATCCCTGAGCCTCAGTTATATAATCCAGCGAATGGGAACAGCAATGTGGTCTCATCTCAGCAGGGATAAAATACACGAGCATGCTTAGCTCACACATAACAATAAGCCAGCAAGGCTGCTCAGTATATCCAAGATTTGAATGGAGAGTGGACTGAAACTTATCAATTCCTGTCAGAAGTCCATAAGAAGTAGAGAAAAGTTGGAGAAGAAAGGATTCCTAGAACATGGAGCGATCTCCTCTGCATCAGCGTGCTGGCGTAGTTATTCCCAGATGAATAGATCCACCTGGGTGTACTGAAGGGAGACTCTAAGCTTTCCCGGGGCAGAAGGGATTTCTTACAGAGATCTGTCTTCTCTCCAGTTGGCTTGACAGTGCAGATGCTTTGCAAAGACAAATTTTGGCAAAGGGTCCTAACATGGTTTATGCAATCTTAAGGTTCTCCCAGTTCTGAGCTAGGGCAGTTTGTGGTATATTCAGAAACACAGCTGTCCGGCCCACAGTCAGTTCTGCATTTGCCTGCTTCCACGAGGTATAGAACTGCCACCTCCTGTTTGGGCTTTGCAGAAAATCTTTGGATTGCTCTGGATGTCTTGCCATGCTAATTAAATAAGCTATGACTAATTAAATGTCATAAGGCATGATGTAAACCTGTTAATGTCAGGGGAGATCTTTAAAAACAACAATGGGGAAGGGCAAATTTGTCACATGTCAACATTTTTAGCTAATTTCCAGTAGTAAATAAGCAAATTTTATTTCAAATCTAAAACCCATCTGCTGATGTGATTAGGGGGATCCTATATTTTGTGCCTGATTAAGCTGTGGCTTAGACCAGGCAGGGGGTTGGGGGTTCCTGGAAAATCTAGCCTCTGAGTAGTTAACTACCCATTTTTTCAATTAAGCATAATGTTATGTTAACATCCTAAAGAGGTAAATGATGGCACAGTAAATCCAATTAGAATACGTACTTACAACTGGATTCTCTTGCAATTTTCAAAAAGCGGACTGCGTTTTCTGTCTTGCCTGCTATTGTCGAAGCAGTCTGTACCACAAGTTGCCGCAAACCCCCCCCACCCCACCCCACCCCCCGCCTGGTGTCTGTGTCTCTGCCTGGTGACCTCTGCTGTAAGAGCCGCTGCAGAAATCACAAACTCTCACATCAATTTGCCACAATTGGATGTGGCATCTTGCAGCTAATTCGATTTGGGAAGAAACGCACCTGGCTCTGTTTTTTTCCCTATAGAACATGGAGGGAGTTTGGAGTCTACACAGACGCCATCTAAGCGAGGAACCCATGTGCTTTTCAAGGTCTAAGCAGTTTGTCTTCCTCTCCCCAATACAGCCCATGACAAAGGGAAAGGAGCTGAATTATTTAATGCAAATAAATAAATAAATAAATAAATAAATAAATAAATAAATAAATAAATTAGATTGGGGTCAGGGAGGGAGAGAGAGAAACCAAAGAAGGAAAAGATACAACTGTTGCTCTAACTTCCAGGTCCCTCCCCTTACAAGAGAAGGTTGCCCTTCTGGTTTGTTTTGTTGCAACTCTTTGTTTCCATTCTGATCAGTTCAATGCAACATCTCCTGTGTCCCAGCCAGGAAGAAAAGCCATTAAATCAGTAGTATTTGAGAAGAAACACACACACAAGTTAAGCTCCATAGGGTGTTTTCAATGTTTCAAACCGGTTTGAGGATGTAGAAAACAGCCAAAATGGTCATGTGTTCAATAAATATATTATTGATACATTTCAGGGTCTGAAGGCTGCTGTTGAATGAGAGCTGCAAGTCTCTGGCCTTTTATTCAGTGACCCACATTTTATCTCAAGCATGCTTCAGATGTTGAACAACTAAATAATCAACAACAAATCCTACCTCATAAATAAGATGTCGGCTGAATATGTGAGGGTGCTCTGGAGGAAGGGGGAGGGATAATTAGGGACTTGGCACAGTGGGCTTTCCCTCTACGTTGCACTAGGCTGCATTTATACAGAGAAGGACATTTCTGTAGAGAAGTAAATGAATGTTATGGCACAAGTCTTCTCTGTGCCATGTTGCTAAGAAATACATAAACCATGTCTCATATAAAGGTAAATATTCTCTGGAAAAGCAATCCGTTGTTTTAATTTATTTTATTATTCACTTTAATTGTATGTGGTGAAGGCACACATGTATCATGGTATAAGTGTGGGGGCCAAGGACAGCTTGCAGGAATCAGTTCTCTTCTTACATCATGTGGAGTCTAGGATTCAAACTCAGGTCCTCAGGCTTGACAGCAAGTCACCTTACCCTTGGAGCCAACTTACTGACCCTTAATTCTTTCTTTCTTTCTTTCTTTCTTTCTTTCTTTCTTTCTTTCTTTCTTTCTTTCTTTCTTTCTTTCTTTTTTCAACCTGTTACTTTTAAGTAGGAGGCTATTCTGAGTCAAAGGTCACATATAATTCCCACCATAATGGTCAGGCTTCATACCATAGCTGCACAATTTTAAAGTAAGGGAAGGATGAAAATTTTATTTTTGTCAAGGGCAAAAAGGGGGGCAGCTATCTCTAACTCTAAGCAACATGGGGGCAGGGACCACTCTGACTTTCTGTCTCCCTTCTCCTGTACTTGGTACCAAGTCAGTAACTGGGACTAAATTGTTTGGTTGAGTGACTGAGCCTTATGACTTCAAGTCCAGGTCTCCTTTGCATAGATAGACCTGGCTTCCCTCTGTCTAGGCAGCAGCCTGACGTGTCATGTGATAACCCAAGCATTTATGTGCCTGGCAAATTCCTGTTTAAAGGTGGAGGACCTGGGATTGTTGTTGCCATGGTTCCTTGCTATCTTTTTGCTTCAGCTTCCCCGGTATCTCAAGGCTAGCCAGCTTGACAGCGACATCCAGTCACAGAGATAAAGGACAACTCATTCGAGGTCACCGCTCATGAGTGGTATCATTTCCAACAAAAGGTGAAAGGAAGAAAAAATTTTGGAGCTAAGGAGCAGGAAGCAAAATCAAAATAAGTTCCCAGAACTCTCCCCATCCTACGACCACCATGGCTGAAAGCAGCTCAGAACCGCCTCCTTGTTTTCTCGAGCAAGTGTGAGTTCGCAGGTCACTAGACAGTTCCATCCTCAGAAGCAGGACGAGACTCCAAATGCTTACTTTGCTTGATTTTCCATTTGAGTTTGTTGTAGCCTCAGCCCATCTTCATGAGTCCCAGTAGCCTGGAGAGACCATTATTCTCAAGGATTGCCTTAATCACTCAGCATCTACTCAGAGCAGGGGACTTGGTAAGCGGCAAAGTTAACAATTAGTTAATTAGTGGGCACAGATATATATGTATATGTATGTGTATGTATAGTATATGTGTATGTATAGTATATGTGTATGTATAGTATATGTGTATGTATAGTATATGTGTATGTATAGTATATGTGTATATATAGTATATGTGAATGTGTATGTATGGAGAGGTTGGCTTCACACAGCTGAAATCAAAATAGCAGGAGCTTAACCAGGAGAATTTGGTTTCACTCCTATGTTCTTGTGGTTGTGGGCCCCAATCCCAGTGTTCTCAGAGACCCAAGTCTTTCTGCAGCTATTCTCAGAATGAGATGTGTGTGCCTTCATAATTTAGGGTGGCTGGTGTGGCCACAACTATCACTTCTAAGGCTAGAAGGGAAGAAAGCAAGGAAGCAAAGAGGAGCCCAGCACCTACAGGGCAGCTCATGACCATCTGTAACTTAAGTTCTAGCGCAGCAGTTCTCAACCTGTAGGTCAAAACGGTTTGGCAGTCTTATATAAGATGTCCTGCATATCAGATATTTACAGCTATCAAGTAGCAGCAGAATCATTTTATGACTGGGGTCACCATAACATGAGGAACTGTATTAAAAGGTGACAGCATTTAGAAGGTTGAGAACCACTGTTCTAGGGGATCTGGTATCCTCTTCTGCCTTCCACGGGCACCCTCTCATTCATTTGTACACACATACACATGCACATATCGGGCACACACACACACACACACACACAAATAAATGAAACATTTAAAAGTAAATATTTTGCCTATATTAAATAATCTAATATTCACAAAAGCCCCATGAGAAGGTATTCTTATAATCACATTTCAGATAAAAGTTTTATATACAAACTGCTGAAGTGACTTATTCAGGGTCACACAGCTAATAAGTGGCGGAGTTAGGGATCAAATACAGGCAGTCTTACACTGGATGGAGTGATCAAAAATCACCAAAGAAAGGTCAAAAAAAAAAAAGGCCTGGAAAATGACACACGGTTGTTCTCTGATCTATACAAACCTATACACACACATGCATGCACACATACATTTGCCAAACAAGCCTGAGCAGTTTAACATAAAGACAAATCATCAGGCTTTCACAAGAGCAAAACTTTGGGTTGCTTTGTTTTGCTTTTTAAAGAAGCCCACCTCAAGATGTAGACCCTGCCCCTCCTCGCACCCTCTGTTGTGGTTAGCTACTGTATTTGTCTATTCTTTTGTCCTTCTTAATGTAAAACCCCTAAACGCTACCCTTTTCTAGTAGTTTCATTAGTGTTGGATCATTCAAAAAGCTCAACATTAGAAAGACTTTTTGAAAAGTGCATATTTGGGACTGGGAGATGGCTTAGCAGTGAAGAACATTCGCTGCTCTTGCTGAAAACCCAGGTTTGGTTCCCAGCACGCACATGAGTGCTTACAACCAGCTGTAATTCCAGTTCCAGGGGGAAATCTGATGCCCTCTTCTGGTCTCCTTGAGTACTGCACACACACATGCATGCACGAACAGGCACACACACACACACACACACATACACACACACATACACACACACACACACACAAACTAACTAAATGAATGAATGAATGAATGAATGAATGAATAAACACTATTTTAAAAATAAAGTACACATTTTTTGAGTAACTTATATAATTTTGTTCTCCAGATCATAACCAGACAGTTAGGATTAATCCCAGAGCAAAACACTAAATAGCCAATTTAGAAGTCCTACAGATCTACTAATGCAGGACTTAGTTAATGGCTCTACAACCTGATGGGCTAGTGTCTGGTGGCTACATGCTGGCTTCTCCCTCATTCCTCTGTTCATATCATCTCTCCAGGCAAGCAGAAGGCATTATCTTCTAAACACGACTGCAGAACGTTTGAAGCCTTGTCTCCTTCTTCAAAGGCAATCCCTCTTTCCCTTTCCCTGTATGATTTGACACTAGCTTTCCAGCAGAACGTAGCCCACAGGCCTGCACACTTCAGGGCCAGAATGCTTACCCACAACAAGGAAAATATTAAACATCTGAGATCTGTACATGGTCTATTAAAAACAACAACAACAACAATAATAACAACAATAACAAATATTAGCACATCTCAGGGAATCAATAAAATCATATTGCTGTCATTTATCCAGGGAGCAGCCTGGCTGCCTCCTTAGAAGTGCTGGCTCTCTTCAGCCTTCACAGCAAACCTCCATGCCAGAGTTCGTTTCCTCGGGACTCAGCTAGCTAACTGTGGGAAGAGAGGACCTAGGGATCAGCCTCAGAAATGACATTTTCGCGTTAGACCACCCATCTGCTGGCTGACACTGGCGAGCGCCATGTCGGTGGTAGGTGAGTGACTGTAGCAGCACTATTAGTGACCTGTGGTAAGAGCTCCTGATATGAGACGGGAGCCTGGTGGACGGGAATGCCTTTGTGGGCTCCTTATCTTGAGAACTTTGGTTATTCAGGGGAAATGGTAAGAACACACACCAACGAGTCAATGCTGGCTGCTGAATGACTAACGGGGTTGGAAAGCAACAGCAAGAGCCTGAGGGTGACGAGCCACCAACTTCCCCAAATCCTGAAAAGTCAAAGGGTCTGTCTGGCAGCATATTAAATAACTATCATTTCCTGCTAATTCTAGGGCCCACACCTAATGTCTCCTGAATAAAGGAGGCTAGATACTTGGTCTTCCAGCACACATCTTCGGAAATTTATTCTGAACATTCAAGAGTAGATTCTTGGGAACTTTGTTAGATGACCCTATAAAAAAAGATTCAAT
This sequence comes from Mus pahari, assembly GCF_900095145.1. Lineage (NCBI taxonomy): Eukaryota > Metazoa > Chordata > Mammalia > Rodentia > Muridae > Mus > Mus pahari. Next base: position 58,189,782 of record NC_034602.1, read on the forward strand.
GGGATCCTATTTGTTTTTGTTTTTGTTTTTGTTTTTGTTTTTGTTTTTTTTTTTGGTTTTTTGAGACAGGGTTTCTCTCTATAGCCCCTGGCTATCCTGGAACTCACTCTGTAGACCAGGCTGGCCTCAAACTCAGAAATCCGCCTGCCTCTGCCTCTCAAGTGCAGGGATTAAAGGCGTGCGCCACCACTGTCCAGCTTCCTATGTCCTTTTTAAACTATCAATTAGGTGCTGACTTTAGCTGACTTCTTTTACAAAGTTTCCTGGTGCTTGTCTCTTAAGCGGGAGTTTGATGTAAACAAACCGCTAATTACAGTTACCATATCCTTCTACTGAACTCTGGTATCCAGCCAGTTCTACAATTGCATTTAACCTTGTGCTAACTTTATATTTAATCTTATATTAACTTATCTTAATCTAGATGTAAAATTTTTCCTCATTAACTTTGCCTCTTAATGTTCCCCATAGGATTTTACAGTTATTACCTTCTGATGTTGGCCCGCTGTTAAGTCATCCCTTGGATGGACCCTCTTCTGAGGCTCTTCTGAGGCAATCTGACTGCTGACCACCTCATCAACCATGTGTCAGCTTGAAGCAGCTACTGAGAGAACAGCACCCCCTGAACCTCTAAAAGCCATTCAGGTGACCTCTGAAAGCAGAATCAATGACCCGTGGGCCATCCAGCTCAGGACTCTTTTTGCCACTCTTTGTTTTAGATTCATAATGGAAAACAGCTGGACCGTAGCGTCAGCTGACTTCTCTGACTAGCTCTCAAAAGGCCTCAGAGAAAGTCAAGGTCAGCTTCACATCCTTCCTGACCGGCTCAATTCCTTGACTGCTGCAATACTGGAAAATGACTGGAAAAATCGAAAAGGCCTCGACCTGACTACGGCTGAGGCTAGGATGTGTGCTTTCCTCTGCAAATGGTGATTCTTCCACACCAACAAATCCTCGCTGGCTTGAGATAGGGTCCTAGGCACAGGACCAGATAAACATTCAACTATAATCCTCCTCCTCCTATGTCTGGGTTTCTGGTTCTTTTCCACTCTGGCTCCTCCCGTTCGTCATTTCTTTCCTCTTGATTATTGTCAAACTTATCTTCTTATTCTGTGTTCCACTTACTGAGCTTCCCACCACACCCAAACATAACGTCCCACCTAGACACTCCCAATGGTTCTCTCTACAAGGTGACCAAAGGGCCCCCTCCTCAATGGCTCAAGAACTACCCACCTTCAACAAAAACCCTCCCCTGACTAAAACAAATAAGGGAAAAAAAATCTACATTCCTGCCCCACATTTTTCTGTATCCCTTTAAAGTTTACAATGGTAAAACTGTTAAAAAGACTACACTTCCCAGCTCCCCTTGCTGCCAGGCAATACTTGCAAGGAAGGAACTATGGGAAGAAGTATAACTGTAGCTATTACTATGGCTACAGTCATTTCAGGCTCTTTCAGGGAGTTATCCTATCTCCCAGTCTGGATCTCAGATCAAAATCATATCACAGCACAGACACTACCTAGCTAATGCTAACCCTGTTGAGGAAAGCGAGGGACAGTTCACTGACGAAGCCACCGAACTGGACAAGGGTTCAAGCCTCAAACTCACAGAGATCTGCTGTACTCTGAAGATACTGAATCAAAGGGGTGCAGACAGTAGAGCTAGGAGGCAGGGGGGGTCAATTAATATAAACTATCTGTGCAAGGAAAAAAATTAAAAGGCAGGAAAAAAATGTCTAGCACAGCCAGTACCAGGGAAGTCTCAGTCTCAGCCACAGACTGAGTAGATGAAAAAAATAACTTTATCGACAGTAAAGGGGTACACAGCAGGGAACACAGAGGACATCGGCCAGACAGAGGTGGGACTTGGGAAGGCAAAGTCTGACCCCCATAGGAGTGGGGGCATTTACTTGGTTTCAGTGGCTTTGGATGAGGCCCCTGCCCTAGTTTTGGACTGCTTAGCTTAGCAAAGAAAGGAAAAATAACGGTCCCACAACTTTGGGTGAACATGTCCAGCTCAGGTCTTAATCTTATCTGACTGGCCTGGATTAGTCAGTTGAAGGAGCCAGCCCTGCCAGGCTTGTGTTTCAGATCAGGAGGGTGAGGATGTAGCCAGAAATTTGCCACCATTATTATTATTTATTTATTTATTTATTTATTTATTTGCTTTGGTTGAGACTGGGTCTCTCTTCATAGCCTGGGCTGTCCTAGAACTCACTATGTAGACTAGGCTAGCCTCAAACTCACAGAGATCTTCCTGCCTCTGCCTCTCAAGTGTGCCATCATGCCTGGTGCAGCCTTTATTATTTATCTGTGTCCCCCTTCCCTATCTGTCTGTCAGGAATCCAACTCCTCGTCTCTCCCTTTGACTCAAAATCCATGGGTCTCATGGATAACCCTAGCAAGTTTGCTGAGAGTGATAGCTCATATCAGGGTACCAGATGTTAGAGGAACTAAATCTGAAGCTCAGAGAGGTAGACATACTTGACAGATGGGCGTGCCACCTAAGACTGCGTAACCTACCAGCTGGCCATGTTCCATGGCGCAGGAATAAATAACAGACCCTACATTATGGAAATGGCTGTTCTCTGTTACAGAGATCAGTAAGCCTTTCCTGGAAAGGGTTTGAGAACCAATGTCTTGGGCTATGCACATCCTGTGGTCCTCTTGCCCCTGCTCCGTCCCACTATCATATCTCCAAAGCATCCTTAGACGATGTGTAAGGGAAGGAGCGTGTGAGTGGAACAGATGGGTGGAGTTTAGGAAAACGTAACAGAAGAGTCATCACATTGAACCTGGTGATCCAGTGAACGATGGGGAGACGGTAGCATAGGCATGGCGGATGAGGAGAGATGGAGACCAGACAGTGCTAAGGAATCGGTTCGTGTAATTGTGAGGCCTGGAAGAATCTGAAATGTATAGGATAGGAGCCAGGCTAAAAACTCTGGGAAGGGCTGATACCACAGTCTTGACGAGTCTTGAGTCTGAATCCCATAGGGCAACAGGCAAGGATTTTTATGTTGTAAATCCTTACTGTGTTCTTAAATCCTTCTGCTAATGTTATAAGAGCCACATACACCAAGGAGAGGAACCTTTGTTACTGAGTGTCTGTCTACTGGTTCATGTGTTAATCACATCTTTGAAACAGCAGATCCTGGGGCGTAACCAAGCAACAGGCACCAGATACTGTCTACACCAACACCCAGAATTAATCACTACACTAACATCCAAGACTCCTGCCAAGTGTGACAGAGGCTTCAGTTGTCACCGTCTCTGTCCAACCCTCTCTCTGTGTGTTTCTCTGCATCTTTCTCTTTGTGTCTCTCTATGTCTCCACTCTCTATATCTCCATCTCTTTTTGTATTTATCTCTTTTTCTCCCACTCTCCCCCCCTCCCTCCCTTGTCTTTTTCCTGAGAATATTTCCAAAGAAACCTCTTAAACATGTGTCTCCTTCCGAGAGTCCATTTCTGGACTTTGTGATATGAGGTAGAATATAGCCCACAAAGTATGATAGCCTGAGTCATAAACCAGCCCCTCCCCACCGGGGTTTGGTTGTTAGCGTTGGTTTCTATTCATATTTGAAATCACTCTGGTGCCTTTGGAGGGATGCACCTATTCCATTGGTGCGTGTTAGAGAGCGTTATTCAGCTCCAAAAAGAAATCAACTGATCCGTTAAGCAGAAAGAAAAAGATGATCCCGAAGAGAACCCTCTTGCTTGTTCTTTTCTGTGCCTGCTTCATGTCTAAGCAGGAACTGCTCGGAGCTGGCCAGCTCCACCCTGTCAGTCTGCTGCCCACGGTGTTGGGCCTGTTCTGGAGTGTGTGCCCACAGACAAGCAGCAGATGGTCTCAGCCTGGACATCTGGAAGGCTCATCAGATTATAGGGCACACATTTGTGATAATAGATTTAATTCAGTTTTTACTTAACATTTTTGGCTGGTTTAAAGACCCTGAGGTCAATACGTAACTTGGCAAGAGTTTTTTCTGTTTTTGTTTTTTTTGTTTTTTTTGTTTTTCAAAAATGGCCCCGAATTTACCCTCCGTGGGCTGATCTTATACAATCTTTTGTTTGTGCAACTCAGAGCAGCTGGGTGAAAACTCATGAAAGGGGCCCCATTACGGGGAGGGGTCTTCGGAAGCCCTGGGAATGCATGAGTCACTCTGTGGACCCTGGTCCACCCCACAAGGCTTGCTGCAGGGAGAGCAGAGGGTGCTGTGGGAGAAGCGCCAGTTCCTTGGGTTCTCTATTCTCCGCCTCAGAACACGCACTGTATTTGGCTAATTAAGGGGCAATACAACAGTAATTATAGCCAAGTCATTTTGTATTTTCATTAGAACCTGATATAAACCTTGAGAACAAAATGTAAATGAAGTAGAGCTCCCTTACTACCGTGCTGGTGCATGGTTACATAATTTCCTCAGTTTATGATCAAAAATTAAACTTTCAACAAAAGCCTACATGGATTTTTGACATGGAAGCTTATGCATTTTCTTTTTTCTTTTTCTTTTCTTTTTTTTCTTTTTTTTTTTTTTTTTTTTTCTTTTTTTTGCTCTCAATTTTCACTCAAGAAAAATATGTAGAATAGATGGAGTTTTCTTTTTTCTTTTTTCTTTCTTTCTCTCTCTCTCTCTCTCTTTCTTT
>NC_034602.1:58195233-58205417 GCF_900095145.1 Mus pahari
AAAAAAAAAATCTAAAGACCATAAGATAGGAAAACCAATGTTCAGTATACAATTTTCTGCTTTCAATATATTTTTAAAATGTTTTAAAATCTATAATGTTTAGAATATAAGGAACAACTCCTATCAGGAAACCGGAAGTTTTCATCCCTCCTCAGCTCTGTTGCTTCAACAACCCAGTGATATGGAGGCACCTATCTCCTTCTAACAGCTGCCCCACTCTGGTGGTACCTAGCATTCCCCCATCTGCCCATGTTCTTGAGTTCCAATAGCAAATCATCAAAGAAAACACAGTTTTCTAAGAAGAGCTAACATCACCTTCTCCCCCTCGGTTATGCTACACCCCAGTATGCACAAATGAAACTTGGAAGATCAAGCTACCTCTTCAGTTGGCCTAGTTCATCAGTAAAGTGCATTACTAGAAATCAACTGCATTGGCTTCTCTTCTCGTGGTTGTGAATTCTGAAAGAAATAACTTAAGATAAGGAAGGCGACATGTGCCACATGCCCAGCTTTTTCAGGTGTTAAAACATAAAATGAGCAGCGCATCGTGACTCACACCTTTAATCCCAGCACTCGGGAGGCAGAAGCAGCAGGATCTCTGAGTTCGAGGCCAGCCTGGTCTACAGAGCCAGTTCCAGGACAGCCAGGGCTACACAGAGAAACCCTGTCTCAGAATAGAGAGAAGGCTCAATCAGCGAAGCATTTGCTTCACATGTGTCAGGACCTGAATTCAGATCTTCAGAACACAAGAGCCAGGTAGATGGCATGTGCTTGCGATCTCTAGTTGTAGGGAAATGGTGCACATATGTCTATCCCTACACATGAACATGCACGTATGAACACATACATGGATGTAAACATTTATGCACAAACAAAAGCAAAACAAAGAAGCAAAGTCTCCAAGCCCTCTCCCGCTACCTTCTGGTACACAGCTGAGATAGCACATCCCTGCAGAGACGTTAAATCCTGAAAAACATCCTCCAACTCTGGTTCTGAAGTTACCAGGGTTAGTGTTCTTTTCCCACAAACACATGTACACATATTTGGGATATTCTTCTCATATAATAACATATTTAACTCTATTTTCCTTCTGGAGTGTTCTTCTGGTACACAAGGAGTGTCCCCTTGTAGGGACATTCCATAATTTATTTTAAAAATTCACCCATCAAAGGCATTGCCATATTACCAGATTGCCATTCCTAAAAGTCTGGGTCAATTTAGGTGCCTATCCACAGTGTAAGGGTGTGGCCATTTCCTCGTTCCTTTAATTATACTACGGACAAAGTTTTTTTTTTTTTTATTTCCTTCCTGGAAAGATAACAAAGGACCCTTTTTTGGACATAGGAATTTAAAGACAGAGATTTACCGAGTGAATAAGACATTGTTTTTCAAGACATGATTTCTCTGTGTAGTCCTGGCTGTCCTGGAATTCGCTCTGTAGACCAGACTGGTCTTGAACTCAGAGATCCGACAGCCTCTGCCTCCCGAGTGCTGGGATTAAAGATGTGTGCCACTACCGCCAGGGTCTTTTAAAATGTATATCTAAGCTAAGAATGGTGGAGACAGGAGGATTGGATTCAATGGGCTATAAAAAATAAGAGCTTGTGTCAAAAAGATGTGTATTGAATTATTATTTCATTTCCAGACTATGTCTCTGCCGTGACTGGAAGACTGAAGAATAGTGGTCATCCTTATGACTGTCAGAATGTTCCTTTAATGAAAAACTTCTCTCCCACTGTCGAAGCTCCCTGAGGCTGGACACTAGGGTTGCTTTATCATTATCTCTGGGCTCTCACATAGAAAAGACTTCCCAGAGATGTCAATCTAATCCATGAATCCATGCAGAGTGAACAAATAAGCATGCCATGAAAATCACTTACATTAAAGCTGTTTCCGAGGTAGGCAACTTGGCCTGACTTCTCTGAGTTAAATTTTCTAGCTTTTCCCCGGTCAGTCTCCCACTGGTTTATTTGTCTTGGGACAATAAGTTTTGATCATACTTATGCTGGAGAGGAAACTCACAGTCAAGTAGGAAGAAGATGCCTCTGCTTAGTGGCTTAACTACTCGGTAGATGGAGAATGCTTCCCAGTGGCTTGAGTTGTCCTCCTAGGTTTCCAGTGGGAGTAATAGGAAATTATCTCCGCAGCCAGGACAGGTCCCAGTGATACCCAGAAGAGCCCGAGCAGTGGTAGCAGCCCCAGTGACTGACCCTGCAAGTTCACCTCCACCACAAACCAGATGGGGAACAATCCTGTCTCCCCAGCAACTCCCAGACCAATGCAATGCCAGGAATTTCTTTTTGGATGGATTTGTAATAAACTCCAGAATGACTGTGGAAACAGCCACAATTGGTGTTCTATAGCAAGACGTATTTTTAGACTCAACCCAGCTCTGGTCACACAGAGCTGGGCTCTGGACACTGTCCTCCAGGATTTCACAAATTGCGGGGAGGGGGGGGTGTCAGGTCATGACCTCACTAGGGTCACAGAGAGGAAAACAGCAAAGCTACAAGAGGAATTTTCTTGAAGCTGCTCTGAAGGGCAATTCTATTCAGCTGGTGACTTCATAGCCATCAAGGAGGCCTCCCCAGCTACCTCCTCATCCACTCGGAGCAGTGGCAGATGCCTCTGGAGCTAAAACAGATTAAGCAATAAAAGAAAAGAAAAGAATCTGGGCGTTCCCGATGCTTTTAGTTCATTCACAGAAAAGGTGATAATATTACTGACATAGTAGCACAGACCTGTAATCACGATAGCTGGGAGGTAAAGGCGAGAGGGTCACAAGTTTAAGGCCAGCCTGAGCTACATTTGAGACTCCAACTACTTTCTCCTACACAGTGACATTAAAGTTAAGAGGGACAACAAGGATGGCAGAAAGGAAATTAAATTGTATTCCTAGCACTGTGAACACACAGGTGAGACCGCCTGCCCATCAAGGAAGTTACTGGCTTCCCCTCTCTGAGTAGCTGAAAACTACACACACATACACACACACACACACACACACACACACACACACCAACCCAACTAACTGATTGGTGGGTTTCACTAGTAGAAGAAACCTAGTGTTAGACACCAGCAAACACTACATTTCCCATGCTCCCTTGTAAGCAGGTGGCCACGTGGCTCAGGTTTAACCAATAGAATGTGAACAATTTCCAAGTTGTGCCCTTCAAGAAAAACTAGCATTCCTTCCCCTTCCCCTTTTCTCCTTCTCACTGACTGGAGTTGGACACAAAGGCAATAACTGAAAGAGCCATGTTACTATAAGGTATGAGCCCAGTGTGAAGGATGGAAGCACAGCGAGGTACCTAGATGGTTGTATCCCCTGCCATGCTAGTCAGAACTGCTTAGCCCTCAGCCAAAGAGGCATGCACCCAATCAGTCTTTGCCCGTAAATGTCATAGGCATCTGTAGTCTTTCCTCACACGCCCGCTTGTGGGTACACATTGAGACTGCAGCATTGCGTGTGATCAGTTCTGTGTATTAAGTATTATATCTCTATCACTTTAAAATTTATTCTTATTATTTTTGTGCCTTGATGTTCTGCTTGCATATATGTCTGTGTGAGGAGGGTGTTGGATCCTGTGGGACTGGAGTTACAGAGCTGACGTGTGGGTGCTGGGGATGGAACTAGGATCCTCTGGAAGAGCAGCCCTTACTCTTAACCACTGGGCCATCTCTCCAGCCCCAATATTTTTAGGTAAACTAGAAAAGTAGGAATGAAGCTTACGAGAAGCTCACAGACTGGGTCTCATACAATGAAATCTGCCCTCCCACCACCACACACACACACAATGTGACACTTGAAAAGATGGGAACCAGGCATTGTGGCTATAATCCCAGCACTCAAGAAGGTAAGGCTGGAAGACTGGGCTGAGGCAGGAGGACTACAAGTTTGAGCTAGCCTAGGCTATATACGGAAGCCTGTCCTAAAAAAAAATTAAATTAAATTAAAAGGAAGAAAGGAAGGAAGGAAAAATATCTAACATGTCAATCAAGCCACTTTGAAATTATCAAGAAGTTACCCTAATTGAAATATTAATTATGTCCTATTCTCACTAACAATGAACTTTACCCTAAGACTGAGCCCTGAGGTATTGGCTAACAGTATGAAGCCATGACAGTTGAAACCACATCTTATATGGTGAGTTACTAGCCTTGTCTCATCTTGTCAATACAGCAGGGCATAATTCATAACTAATACCACATAAGAACACTAGTGTATATGTATACTTACATATGGATACTGAGTGTATGTAATATGTTCATATTTGTCTTGAGAATGCCTGTTCAAATTGTTTTCCTAATTAAAAGACACAATGAAAATGTAAAATATTGCATAAAGGGGCAAGCATGTTCCGGCCTTAGATCTGGCCGCACAGACCTTGGGTTCAGTCAGCTATGGAGAGAAGAGACATTATACGTGAGTCCTCGACTCTAAGTCTCCGAGAAGCGGGATTTCTTTCTATGTGTCATATCTTTTCCTCGGTGCAATACCTGTTAGATCGCGGAATCAAATTATTTCACATTGGACCAACACAGACCGGATAAACTGAAACGGGCTAAAATGAAATTTCTGGATGATAAGGTATTGTACTTGTGGAAAGTGTCAAGCAAAGAGTCTGATTTTTGTGTGCAAAAGAGTATTGCCAAACATCTCTGAATGGCACATTATTACCATTTAATGAGTGTCTACAACGTAGGAGAGCATTTACTGGCATTCTACACTTAAGCACTGAAATGACAAAAATATGTACATCTTTATGGCAAGCTCTGTCCTACGTACTTTGCGTGTGTGGTCTGCTGTTCCTCATTATCTGAGGGTGATAAGTTCGAGAACCTCCAGAGGTACAAACTCCAGGGATGTTTGTCTCTTACTTGATAAGCTACATAAAAGGATGCATTATTTGCACATTCTCATGTATTTTTAAGGAATCTCTACAATCCTGATATAACATAGTTGTCACAGTCAGTTGTTTAGTGGGCAAGAAAAATGTCTGAATATGTTCTCCATGAGTGAAGGGTGTTTTTTTTTCTAATATTTTCAAGATGTGTTTTATCAGATTCACAAGTGTGAAGCCCAGGAGCACGAAGATGGCTGCATGAATGATAAATTCTCACAGTAACTCTCTGAGGGAGGGATTAGTACTTCCCTCTCATAGATGAGGAAATTAAAGTATAAAGAATTTAAGTACCTTTCTCCATATGCCTGCACTCAAAATAGCAAAGCCAGGATCCAACTCTGGCCAATCCTAACCCCAAATGATGCACTTAGCCATTGTCTTTGACTGCTGATGGCTTAGCAGGAGGATACTAGCTCCATCTTATAGATAAGAACTGGAGAGATAAGGGCTGGAGAGATGGCTCAGCGGATAAAAGCACTGACTGCTCTTCCGAAGGTCCTGAGTTCAAATCTTAGCAACCACATGGTGAATTACAACCATCCATAATGAGATCTGACACCCTCTTCTGGTATGTCTGAAGACAGCTACAGTGTACTTACATATAATAAATAAATAAATCTAAAAAAAGTAACTAGTAAGCACCTCTAACAGCAAAAATAACAGGAAGAAACAACCACTTTTCTTTAGTATCTCTTAACATCAATAAACTCAATTCCCCAATAAAATGACATAAACCAACAGACTGGATACCTAAACAGGACGCAGCGTCTTGCTGCATACAGGAAATGCACCTCAGTGACAAAAACAGACACCATCTCAGAGTAAAAGGTTGGAAAACAATTCTCCAAGCAAATGGTCCCAAGAAACAAGCTGTAGCAGCCATTCTAATATCGAATAAAGTCAATTTTCAACCAAAAGTCATCAAAAAAGATAAGAAAGGACACTTCATACTGGTCAAAGGAAAAAAATCTACCAAGATGAACTCTCAATTCTGAACATCTATGCTCCAAATGCAAGGGCACCCACATTCATAAGAGAAACTTTACTAAAACTGAAAGCACACATCACACTCCACATAATAATAGTGGGAGAATTCAACACCACACTCTCAGCAATGGACAGATCATGGAAACAAAAACTAAACAAAGGCACAGTGAAACTAACACAAGTTATGAACCAGGTGGATCTAACAGATATTTATAGAACATTTCATCCTAAAGCAAAATAATATACCTTCTCAGCACCTCACCATACCTTCTCCAAAATTGACCATATAATCGGACACAAAACAGGCCTCAACAGATACAAGAAGATTGAAATAATCCCATACACCCTATCAGATCACTGTGGACTAAGGTTGGTCGTAAATACCAACAAAAACAACAGAAAGCACACATATACACGGAACCTGGACAACACTTTCCTCATTGATAACTTGGTCAAGGAAGATTAAAGGTTTTTTAGAATTTAATGAAAATGAAGATGCGTCATACCAAAATTTATGGGACACAATAAAAGCAGTCCTAAAAGGAAAACTCATAGCTCTAAGTACTTCCAAAAAGAAACTGAAGAGAGCTTACACTAGCAGCTTGACAGCACACCTGAAAGCTCTAGAACAAAAAGAAGCAAATACACCCAAGAGGAGTAGACCACAGGAAATAATCAAACTCAGGGCTGAAATCAACCAAATAGAAACAAAAAGAACTATACAAAGAATCAACAAAACCAAGAGCTGATTCTTTGAGAAAATCAAGATAGATAAACCCTTAGCCAGACTAACCAGAGGGCGCAGAGACAGTATCCAAATTAATAAAATCAGAAATGAAAAGGGAGACATAACAGTGAAATATATCTTAAAATAATTATTCTGTTTGTTGAATATTAACAGTTGNAAATATTAAAATCATGTTCTACAAACAAACAAACAAACAAACAAACAAACAAAAAGAACTTGGAAGTGCTGGGTAGAAGAATGAAGACTTAACCTTGACCTAAAGTCATCCAGTCTCTAGCCACTGATGTTTTCCTAATATCAGAGTCATGATAGTTGGTCCAGTTTCTGAAGAATATGCGCATGTGTGTGTGTGTGTGTTCATGTGTGTGTGTTGTGGGTAGCCTTGGGGCTAATTATATTTGATGTTCTCCAGGTGAGGGGTTGCGGAAAAAGTCAGCACTCAGGTGATTTCCTGTAAACCCACCTTAATTTGTAAAATAAAGGAGAGCAGATGATTGGGTGGAAAGAGGAAAGGTGGAGCAGAAGGTGCGGAGAGAGAAGGAGGAGAAAAATGGAAGAGGGAAAGGACACAGAGGAGGAGGAATAAGAAGAAGAAAAGCAGAGCAGAAGCACATGGCCTGGAGAAACTGCAAGTTCTAAGGGGTCTCATAAATGTGGCAGATGGCAGTGTGGCAGTAGATCTGTCCAATCTAGGCGCACAGCATGTATTCATATTAATTGTGTTGAGTTTTCATTGCCAGGGCATATTTAGGCTGGAGATTTGTGTGTGTGTCTGCGTGTCTGTGTGTTCATATATGTGTGTGTATGAGTTGGCAGGGGGCTGATAGCTCATCTTGCTAGCAATCCTGCTCTTCACCAAGAAATTACAAGGAAAAGAAATGTCCACCTTGCCTTTTTCTTACTCATTAGGTCAGTATTGTTTTTCTTTATCTTTGTGCAGTTCTGGGGATTGAACATGCATGCCAGACAAAAGTTCTTTATTTAGGCTATATTCCCTGCTCCCTTCTTACTTTTTTTATTTTAAGTTACTAGGCTAGCCTTGAACTCACTCTGTAGCACAGGCTGGCCTTAAACTTGCAACTCTCCTTCCTCAGTCACCCATAGTTTGGATGATAGGCTTGAGCCATCAGGCCAAGGCAACATTGGCATTTCCTGCCTCTATTTTTCTGTTTTTAAGTCACATCTCAATTTTCTAAGGGTTTGTCTGGTTAAAGAAACAAACTATAAGCAAAACTCAAATGATACAGTAGATCAAATATGATGCTTTCTTCTTGCTTATGGGAAGTCAAAAAAGTGTTCTGATTGGTCAGCAGTTGACCAATAGAAGTAACTCAGGGTAGAAATAGCTCCATCGGTGGGCCTAATGTTAGAATGAGGCTTCGGAGACTCCATGTTGTGGAAGGAGGGAAATAGTCCACACAGGAGCATACCTCAGTGTGAAGATGTCAGGAAAGAAGGAGATAAACAGTAAGAAACAGAGTCAGGCCACGTCCTCATGAAGAGGAACAGAGACAGGCTCGATGGACAGCTAGCTATCCATTCTCTGCCGCCGTGAGTTACCAAAATTCAGAGTTATGTGCAAAGAACAAGGACCCAAACTCTGAATCACCTTTAGCCCCTTACGAGGCTTTTACTAAGCAATGTGAAAGTTATCATTATGTTTTAAGCCTGAAGCTGGTAGACCACTGGGCTGGTTAGTTTTGCATGTCAATTTGCCACTACCTAGAATCACCTTGGGGGAGACTCTTATTAAAGAACTATCTCCATTAGGATGGCCTGTGAGCTTGTCCTGGGGGGATTGTCTTGAGGGTTAATTGAGGTTGACAGATCCATCCTAAATGATGGGAGGCACTATTTCATAAATAAGCTTTGACTAAATAAGAGGGAAGAACACTTAGCTGAGCATACCCAACCTAACCTCCAAGCGAGGAGGATATGTTTATTCTCCTTCTCTTGACTATGGCTATGACCTGGCTAACTGCTTGAGGAGTTCCTTTCCTGGCTTCCCTTCTGTGATGGGCTGTAACCTGGAATTGGAAGCTGAACAAGTCACTTCCTCCCCTATGCTACCTTTTGTCGGGACATTTTATCACAGCGACGGAAATTAAATTAGAACACCACCTTTCCTTCTTAATGACACAGATTTCATATTTTAAAGTAATTCGGAAGCCAATTCTCCCAACAATTACATAATGTTACACAATCATGGGGATTTAAATTGGAAGGAAACCCGTTTCCCATTTTGCAAATGAAAAACAAAGCGGGACATGTGAGGTTGGGTGAGGCTGCACAGCTCCATGCTGGCACATCTCTGTAAGGTGACAGCATAACTCCGTGCTGGCACGTCTCTGTAGGGCCCCAGCAACTTCTGCTCTGAGCGCCAGCCTTCTCAAGCAAAATGCCCTTCATGTTCAGACATAAGCTAAACTTTTCTAAGACTCTTTTTTTTTTTAAACCATCCTTCCCATTACAGAAATTATATTTTATTATTGTTCAGGGAACTCACATCTTAAAGGCCAACACATGCAAAATACAAATAATATATACTTACAATTGCACATGCACACACACACTCATATTCACTCATATGTGGCCTAAATAAAAGAGGCCGAGTAGAGCCAGGAAGTACAATATAGAGATAAACACAATTTCCTTTCATTATTTGCTCCTTGGTAAATTACTTATTCTGACCATTTTTTTCTCTAGAAAAACTCCTAAAAAGATGTAAAGTGTTTTTCTTTTTTAGAAAAGGGCAGATAATCTTAAGCATTATACTTGATCTTGATGAATTCTCACTATCTGAACAGATCTATTTAACCAGCTCCCAAAAATAATATAATATATAATATATAAAATATAAATATATAATAAATAATGTATATATAATATAAAAAATAATAAAATGTCTCCCTTGAGTTTCCTTCCAGTAACAAAGATTAGAGACCACAGTGATTTGCCAATTTTGGATAGCATAGAAATAAAATGTAGTGTGCTTTCTTTTGTGCCTTGGTGTTTTAGTTATGCACTCATCTTATTGCATGCAATTTTACTTTGTTCCCAGTCTCTGTGTCATAGTATAAATATTACACACAGCACAATTATGCTATCATCTTTGTAAACATACTCTTTTTTTTTTTTTTTCGAGACAGGGTTTCTCTGTGTAGCCCTGGCTGTCCTAGAACTCACTCTGTAGACCAGGCTTGCCTTGAACTCAGAAATCCACCTACCTCTGCTTCCCAAGTGCTGGGATTTAAGGCGTGCGCCACCACTGGCCGGCTGTAGACATACTCTTATTAACAGTGTTTGGTAGTTTCTAGTTAAAACCAATGTCTTAGTTTCTTTTCTATGCCTGTGAAAAGACACCAATCAATTTATAAAAGAAGACATTTAATTGGAGATTTGCTTACAGTTTCAGAGGGTAAATGTATAACCATCATGGCAGGAAGTATGGCAGTGGTGAAGTAGGCATGGTGCTGGAGCAGTAGCTTAGAGTTTACATCTGATCTACAAGTTGAAGAGAGAGAGAGAGAGAGAGAGAGAGA
>NC_034602.1:58205522-58217428 GCF_900095145.1 Mus pahari
GAGAGAGAGAGAGAGAGAGAGAGAGAGAGAGAGAGAGAGAACAAGCCTGAGCCCAACATGGGTTTTTGAAACCTTAAAGCCCACCCAGAGTGACACACCCTCTCCAGTAAGGCCACACATCCTAATCCTTCCTAAACAGTTCCACCAACTGGGAAACAAGTTTTCAAATTTAGCCTATGGTGTGTGTGTGTGTGTGTGTGTGTGTGTGTGTGTGTGTGTGTTTCTTCCCGTTGAAACCACAGCTAGTATGAATAAAGCCACTGTGAACATTCTTATAAATGTCTTTAAAATTGGGGAATTTTTCTAGGTGTTTTTCTTGTCTGTGTACCTAGGAATGCAGTTGTTGGTCGGTCGTATGTAAGTATCAGTCCACACTACCACATAAGTTTACACTTACTTCAACCAGTTATAAAAGTTACTTTGTAAGATATTTCTTTAACTTAAAAAAAAAAACATTAATAAATAATCAAATGCATCAAGTAAAGAAGGCCAAGAGACCCAAGAGCAGCCAAATAGAACAAGAATTCCGAAGACCACACTGGGAAGCACTTGCTGAGTGAGCCCTCATGATGTGGGGCTTGAGATTTCATGGCCTTGAAAGACACTGAGGATGAGAGAGAACTGTGGGGTGAGCTGGAATAAGCCTGCATGTCCCCCCAAAAAAGGATGAAGAAACTATCTTTCTTAAACCCTGGCACTGAGTGGAGGATAGGAGAGATGACTACACCAGGAGAGTTTATAATCACAAGTCCATCCTCATAAGAGTCAAGACTAGAATTCCACAAACAAGGAATGGCTACAACCAACGAGCTAAACCTCCTTGCTAGAAACTTAATTTTCTAATCTATGTCTCTCAGAGAACAAGACACCCTCCCCTGGACCCGAACCACCTCGAGGACAAACTGATCCATTCGGGTCCCATCTACAACACGTATCGCCATTCTCAGGAATACGGAGATAGCTGTTTGGTTTGGTAACTAGGTTCTCTGACTATATGAAAGAGGCGAAAATGGAAGAACCAGGCTTTCTTTTGTTCATTGACTTCCTCGGCTGGGAGGTTCCAGCCTTTTCAAGCTATCTCCTCACAGTGGCTTAGAAAAGTCTGCACAGAGTGGATGAGACAGTGCATGCCTCGGTTGATGGAGAAAAGTGGAGCCAATGGGGTTTTTCCTATTTCTTTCTTATTATTGTCTCTTTTGCATAAAGAAACCTAACATAGATGGTTCATCCACCGCTTTCATGGGACCCCCTAAGTTCCAGGACACCTGCTCCCACGGCATTTGAAGAAATGGCTTCCAAGAACACAACTCCACACATACGACAGGGTCCCTAGAGTTATGCAATATGACAGCCTCAGAATTATTCAGGGTATAGAGTTTTCCTATGGGGGGGGGGATGGGTCTGTCTTGGGAAAATCACCCACCATAGCAAAGGCCTAATTTTTCTTCTTTATAGCAACCAAAGTCTTGCTCAGTCCCAAGGATCAGTCTGCCCTTCCTTCCGCAGAGCAAGTGTGTAGTTAATTGCATTTTTTTTTTCTGAAGCTCAGTTTACAAGACTTGAAGTGGCCAGGCTACTTCTCAGCATCCCACACCAAAGCTCAACTGCCAAGGGCACCCAGCCATGGGAGGCATCCTGGTTTAAAGCTACCTTTCCGATGGTCCACAGGAGCCTCTTGCTTCAATCATAAATTATACATTTCTAGGAATGCAGCTTTTCTCATCGACTGCTGTTTCCAGGAAAGATCGGGAATCTTTTTTTTTTTCTTCTTTTTTACTGCACTCACTGGAAGTCTTTCTGCTGACATGGTCCATAATTAAAAATCAAAGTAATAAAGTGACATTCTCAAATTTGAATACCCGGCACAAAAAAAGCTTAATTGCCAGACCTCCTTGCCAAACAGCACAGTGGCTCCAACATTAAATCACAGAGATTTTCAAGGGCGTGATTTGATAGTGCTTTGAAAGTGCACACATTTAATTTTATTAGAACAAGTCAGAGACCCTTAAGACAAGTTGCAAATACCAAATCACATTTTTTTTTCTTTTCGTATTTCATTTATTGGAAAGTTATTTTAAAGTGGTGACCACATCCAAGGGAAAATATTGTTCAAAAGTCTAAGTTAATAAAGAATGTCTGTTAATGTTTCTCAAGGGTTTGTGTTCCATCCTTCTATGAGGATGTAGAAAACTGAAGATACACGGGTGCTTTGAGCACAGCACATGACTGGCAGCTAGTGTCTAACTTCCTGGAGTGAGCATAGGTTACTAGGTAAACTAGGGACCTTCTGACTAGAGTTATCCAAGTCAGTTTTGTTTCCTGTGTCCTTCTCTGTCCCGCAATATTGCTTCAATTAAACAAGTGAAAAGGAAAACATTGCGTTTGACATTCTTCTTTTTTTCTCTTGATCTCCAGTATCCCCCAAATTAAGAGGAATAAACACTATCCACTGTATCAAGATATATATTCATAATAAATTAGAACTTGGTAAGCCCATGCAATGTTGTTCCTGATATGACTAATGGGACATAATGGAGTTTTGGATATCAATAATTTAGTCAGATGATAGTAAATTGGTTTTAAGAAAAAAAAAAAAGCATTTGAGACTGTTAGGTACACTCTATTAGAATGTGAACAAAAAAATTCAAATTTTCATAATCTTGAAATCATGGTTATTTATCAATGGTGATGTCTCTTTAGTGATTTATCTTAAGCCAGGGAAAGGATTTAGGTGCACACTTATTGTATTTTCTAACTGCAATGTCAGGTTGGGCCACATGATTGAGTAGTTGGAATTGGTTTTATTTCAAGCACGGAATCTGTATTAAAAATAACACCACTTCCTGTCCTTCCTTCTGCATCTTCTTCTAGCACCAGGGAAAAGCACACTCCCTAATATATTTTCTGGGCTCACTTTCTTTGCAATATTTCCTTTGCAAAGGTCCTGTTCATATTTGTATCTTATTACTTTTCTTATACTGGATTTATTGATAGTTTCTAACAAAAATATGATTTCAGTATATTTACTGAACAAGATTCAATAAAACAGACCCCAATTCAATTTTTTTCATCAAAATGGAGAACAATAAAGAAGGTAAAGTCCGCAGTTCAGACACATGGCATCAAAGAAACTTATATTGTTTAAAGCAATAACTCAATAAAGAGGAAGTGATACATATCACTTAAAAACAACATTAGCTTTGTTTATTTATCTGTGTTCCTAATAATCCTGCCTCTAACTTAGTCAGCGACAAACATTTTTGGTGTTCTTTGGTTATTGGATCTCACATAAATGTAGTCATTTTCTAAAACCAAAGGGGGAAAATGTGCTTAGACATTGTGAGATAGCCACAGTCCGTATTTACTGTTAATCGTCATTTTGTGTTTTCAAATTTAATTTCCCTATGTCTGTTTCCCAGATTATTTTGCTATTGTGCCCGTATTTCTCCTAAGTTAATAGTGTTTATGCTTTTGCATGTTTACCAAGAGTTTGTATTCTGAATTTCTAATAGCCTGCTTTGGAAGAACGATTACAGAGGGCTCTCCTCATTGACCATTAGGTAAAGGGTTGAAAAATAACTTCAGTTTACAATGGATTTTTTTTTTCAGTTTAATGGATGGGCATATTCATTATTCACCTGTTTTCGGTCTCCTCATGTGTCGCCAAGTGAGGATTATAGTTGTTTTAAAGATGATCCTTATTTATAGTCTATTGCATCATGCCAAGATTTAGTAATGATTTTAGATTTTCCACCTAAATTACAGGGCACTTTCCACTGAAAATGGTAAACAATATTACAAACTAAAAAAAAGAAAGTAATCCGATTTCTGGGAAGAGGCAGCCCAGTGAAGGATGTGTGCTTTTATAAGGATGGACAATGGAAGGCAAAATAATAACTCCTAACTTTGATTGTTCAAATATATTCTGCAATACAGAAAGCTGCATGCAGGCTGGAGCAGGCATGGGGCAGGAAGGTTAAGTAGAGAGGAAGGCACAATACTTCAGATTGGCAGTAGACTGCAGCAGGAGTAATCTAATCAAAACCAAATTCAATTATCTCGTCCCAGGGCAGGCTCCTGGGACGGCTGCATTGAATGCTAGCCGAGCTGCTCCTAGACATTTCTTCCCCAGTCAAACTCACATGATGAATGCAGATGAAATTTGAAATATGAAAATCTGAAGTAATTTATGGAAGTTGTCAGAAATTTGGCCCGCTTGTGGTGTAATTTCCTCGGAGACGAGGCAGGCCGGCTCAGTGCTATGAGGCTTGGAACGGCTGCTGGCCCTTCCCGTGGATGGATCAACCCCTTTAAAATGCTCTTCCAGACAAATTACAGCTCATTACGCACAGCCTTGCACCAGGCCATTATGTCAGAGGAAATCTTTTTTCATTTGCACAAATTTGCTTGGAATTCTCATATTTATTTGAGCATCCATTATCGAATCTGAACATTGAATTATCCACAATTATTTTCTGGGTACGCGGATGTTTGTGTATACGGAATAGATGGTGACTGCGAGGCTATAAAAATATTACAGTGTGGCTGAAAACCCCACGTACTTTGCAGCTCTGTTACAAAGAGCACTGTTTGATTGCTGAAAGAGGATTGACTTTTGCGAAGATATTAACAAGACTCATTTTCTTTCGGAACATACTGGGAAGGAGACGGACTCGGCTTCGAGCGGGCGGCTCTCTCCACTCCGTGGTGTATAACAATTACCAAGAGTCTGTTACACCTCGGTTCCCGTGTCCTTCCCTCTCTCTCTCTCTTTCTTCAGTCTGTGTTTTGATCCTCCCTGTCGTTCTGATTCCACCCGGGCACGCACTCTTTAACCACGGCTGTGTTCTGATTGCCTCAAACCATCTCTTCCTTGTCTCTCTTCCTCCTTTTTATTTTATTTTATTTTATTTTACTTTATTTTATTTTATTTTATTTTTATCAAGTTGTCATGGGCAAAGGAGGTTCTTTATTGCTCAAAAACACTGCAAAATCATCAGGAAATGAGGCAGTTCTCTGAAAACATTAACAGTGTTGTTTGCCTACTAGCTTCATACAAATCACGATGAAAGTATTTGTGCTGTGGCTTCTAAATGTTTGCTGTTGTTTCTTATAATAAATCTAGGCGTTGTGTGATTGTGCTAAATTGAATGCAGTCCTTCTCAATATCATTTCATCCTGTCATCTGGGCGTGGACCTAAATGTCTAGGCAACCCACCTAGTGACTAAAGAATTAAATGTTCTCTTCTGACTTGTTGACATTTCACGACTTACTGCAGGTATAGCTTCAGGGGGGGAAATGTCTCATTCCCCAAAGTCAATTCCCCCCCCCAAGCTTTTATACAAAGATTGAAAACAACTTGGAAACAATTCTAAGCCGAGCACATCTTTAACATCATATTATGATTTTGTGAATCGTACTCTATTACAATAAAACAAGATACAGTTTGGCAAATTGGATTTGGTTGGGTGGAAGAATTCATTCATAGCCCTTTCTTGAAAAAAAAAAATCAAGGTGAGTTAAATGCTATTTATTTTTTCTAGGATACATAAACATCAGCATAATTTACTTTCCTGGGTGAATCAGAAAATAGATTTTACATAACATAAGCCGGGTTTATTAGAATTTAGGAAAACAAATTTGGCTATTTAAAATGCTGGAAACCTCACATCCTCCGTTAAAGCCAAGGCAAGTGCTGTCTCTACTTCAGCCCTCTGAGCGTGGACTCCTCTGAGATCCAGTGCAGGCTGAACACATCGCAGCTTCCCCAACCTCTCCCTACTGCAGGAAACTTTGTAACAGCACTCAAATAAATAAAGAAACTGGGTTGGAGATTATTGGTTTCATTGTGCCATTGTATATGTGCATTATATAGTGACTCCATAGTTTGACACAATCAGTTGAATGTGGGACAAGACGAATGTTGTATATGACAGTGGGGTAGTATTGAAAGATGACCCCATATCTGGAGGGCTAAGAGTTATGGATGCATGGATAGCTGCTACTAACATTTTGGAGCGTGGCTTTTAAATCTTGCCTGCTGACTTCTGGCTGGAGGCCGGCCTGCCTGGGCAACAGAGCAATTGAAAGGAACGGCAGGCAGCTATTTTTCAGTAGACATCAGGGAACTTTGTTCTGCCTTTATTATAACTGACCACTGACAGGAATGGCTTGTGAAGAAGGCAAAGCTAATCTTTTTGTGTGTGCGTTATTCATTTCCATGGGTGTTTTTCTTTTCCCTAATTTTTTAAAGACACATTCTTAAGCCAGAATAGATATTGAAAGTCACAGCAGAGTCACAGACTCTATAATGAGATATTTCCCATGATAGTCGAGGATCTACGAAGAACAGTGTCATGTATAGACAAAGTGAAGTTAAATACTGAGTTTTATAAAATCCTGTAGGGACAATTATATATTAAAGAATCTCATGAAAGTATATCTAGAATGTATGCAAGTCAAGGAGACATTTCTAACATAAGCAAAAGGGGGTGGGGGGACAGAGTCATGTGATTCATGAGGTTTCCAACTTTAAGTCAAAGGTATATTTTAGACCACTGTATAGCGAAGATCTTTGAAAACCACAATTAATGACCAACCCCTCTTGTAAATTAAACTGAGCATCCATTTTAATAGCTGGGAAGAAATCTTGTTGTTCACAAACTGGAAAATACATTTGACTCTAGGAGTCTAACTCTCATGTCTTACTGGGATCTTTCATTTAAGAATCTCAAAATGTTATCAGGGCGTCTAAGGAGTGTGTGCTTGTGTGGAGGCTAAAGGGTGAGGTCTTTTAGTTTTAACTTGTTTTCCCTTTAAAAGATGTGTTAGATGTGCAAACAAAAATCAGGACGAGTGCAGCCAGCTATATCCTCACTTAAACTCAACAAACCAACTGCATCCTTATCAAAGAAATGTACCAAAACTACCGCTGTGTCAGTATCAAACATCAATACTGGCTGCTTATGAAGCTCAAGAGTCATATAAATAGTTATGTAAATCCCAATGTTTATGAAATTCCATCCCGCCCTTGAACAAATGCGATTTTTCAGGCTATGGGCGGTTATTTTTGTCGTTTCTTTCCAGATTTCCCTAGAGGCCCCATGAGAACGAAGCCCATAAAAAGTTTCATCAATTTTTCTTCCACAGCTAGCTACTTCCCAGAGAATGAGAAAATAATTTCACCATGTACTTTTAAGTAAATAGAATATTTCTGGAATAAATATGCGCAACGAAACAGTTATGCAAATAGGTACATAGGGCTTAGTAATAATGCTTGAAGAAGCAAATAAAATAATATTCTTTATTATGGGGAGGGGGGAGAAGAAGTAAGTAAAAATGCAACTCCTGAAATTTTTAAATGTAATTTTAGGTGCGTCCCCTTGACCTTCCTTAAAACAAAGTAAATGAGGAGGCATTAATCAACTATTTTCCCTTTAATGAAAAAAGTGAAACTTGCATTAAGGGGAAGAGAAGGCATAGAGAGATATCTTTATAATATCTAATAGAGGTTTTTACAAGAAAAAAAAAACTCATTCCCAGAAATTTTTTTCTCACACTTAACATCTTTATTATGAGTACAGTAAACACCGCCCACTTTCACATGAGCACCTTTCTACCTATTTCCCCTACTTTGAAATCATTCCAATCTTTCATGTTTAAACTGCAAGAGTTCCAGTTTCACCCATCCACATCTAACCTCCTTGGTGATTTTCCTTAAGATCCAGTTCAATAGAGATTTAGAAATGCAATTTAGCAGTAAGAACTTTTCCTATATAGCATCTAATTACAGACTACCTAGCAGATACATCCATTTCCAACTAATATTAGGAAATAATTGCATACAAAATTAACTGTGTTTTACCCCCCTCCCACAAGTAATTTCTACAAGCATATTGCCTACAGAGGGTCCCATGAAGAGGTTCCCTTGCCCTTCAAGGTTCTTCAACCAGAAGAGACCCTCAACCAGAAATTTAAGCCAAATTTGGGGAAACTCAGTATGCTCTATTCTTAAGATAGCAATACTAGATTCTCTACTTGATAGAAGAGACACAAGGACACGCTAGCACTTTATTCCAAAAACCTCACATTTCTCTTTTGTTTGCAAGCAAGAAGAGAGCTAAGCAGTTATTTAATTAGCAAAATCAATGTCATGGAATAAATTAGACAGCTGGCGCCTGAACTCTTTTTCTTCTTAAAAATATTAACACTCAGAGATACATTAGTTACATCATCTCACCTTTTATTAAAATAATTTAGGGGAAAAAAGTGTTCAATTTGTCTAAATGATATGAATACTGACTTCAGTTCTACAGCCAGGCTTGACAAATGATGTGGCCACAAAGACTTTTACATAAATGATTCTAAGGTTAAAATTTTATAGACTACGGCTTTTCTGAATTTCAAACAATCTTCTATGCATGGTCAGGATTAAAATTATCAGACCTACACAGACCTGATTTATTTTCCTCCCTAGAAGATTTTCACAACCACAGGCTATTAGAAGCCAAGAAAGAAAGAAAGAAAGAAAGAAAGAAAGAAAGAAAGAAAGAAAGAAAGAAAGAAAGAAAGAAAGAACTCACTATAATACAATATACTAAGGATGTTTTTCAAGTGAAGTCACAGATATGAATGTATTATTTTCAAATGTGATTCTAAAGTATTCTTTTGAAAGAATCATAAAAATAATATATCCAAAAACTCTTTAAAACATTGCTTTTTAATCAAAGAAAATATTAATTTTAATCTTTTCCTTTGACAGTTTCATACATATATACTATGTGTTGTGATTATATTTGACCCCATTATTCCCCCATCATCCCCCTTCCTTTCCCTCTGAACCAGTTCTTTCTCATAACTGATCTCCCAGTGTGCCCTTCCTCCAGCAGCCACTAACCATGGCTGGCGCCTCAGGAAGGGGTGAGACTTCATGGGCTCCTTCTCTAGCCATGATGGAATGTTGCTCTAGACCCCAAATTTGCACAGGTATTCACCACAGCTGTGTGCTTATGGTTGTAAGGGCTATGTTATATCTGAATGGCAGTGTTACATGGCATGCACACAGACACACAGACACACCTACACATCCATATACACACACATAAAATGTTCTCAGCAGTAATTCATTCCCTCATTCTCTCTTGTTGCAATTAAATAAATTATATGGATGCGTGTGTGCTTGTGTGTGTGTGTGTGTGTGTGTGTGTGTGTGTGTGACAGAGAGAGACCTTATCAAGTACAATACATGGGACTGAGAACTAGGGATGCGTGTGTGCTTGTGTGTGTGTGTATGTGTGTGTGTGTGTGAGTGTGTGTGTGTGAGTGTGTGTGTGTGAGAGTGTGTGTGTGTGTGTGTTACAGAGAGAGACCTTATCAAGTACAATACATGGGACTGAGACCTAGGCAGTACCAAGAGTCTGTCTGACACCTCATGGTTTTCTCTTAAGTAATGAACTCACACGGTGTGTTTAATTCCTGCTTGCTTATAATGCAATGTGTGTTACTACACAGCCAGAGCAGTAGCTTAGCTTCTAAAATGAAGTTAGAGGGACAAAAGAAATAGAAGTGAGCCAGGCCTAGTGACATATGCTTGTAATCTCATCACTAGGGAGACAGAGAGAGGGAATGGAGAGTTCAGGACAAGCCCGGGATATAGTGTGAACTTGTCTTCAAGAAAATTTAAACAAAAATATGAAAGGTGCCCTGGCAAGATGACAAAGCAGGTAAAAGTGCTTGCTGCCAAGCTTGAACCTGAGTTCAACCCCCCAGGACCCACAGGCACGTTGTCGTTGGACTTTGTGCTGTTTAGTTTAATGCCAGCTGACACAAACTGTAGTGACCTGAGGGGAGGGGGACTTTAGGTGAGAAAATGTCTCCATAAGATCAGGCTGTGGGCAAGCTTTTCTTAATGACTGATGGGGGAGGGACTAACTCATTGTGGGTGGTGTCATCTGTGGGCTGTGTGCTTGGGTTGTGTAAGACAACAGGCCCAGCAAGCCATGGAGGGCATGCCAGCAAGCAGCACCCCTCCATGGCTCAGTCTGAATCAGCTCCTGTTTCCAGGTCCCTGCCCTGTTTGATTCCTGTTCTGACTTCATTCAGTGATGAACAGCAATGTGGAAGCATAAGCCACATAAACCCTTTCCTCCCCAAGTAGCTTTGGTCATGATGTCTCATCACAGCAATAATAAACCTAAGACAGACCTCTGAACAAGTACTGTGGTACATACATGCCCAAACACACACATACACACATACATACATACATATATACATACATACATACATATATGTGCATACACTCATATGCACAATATGAACAAATAAATGTAATAAAATCTCTTCAAAGTTAGAAATGATAGGCACAAATCTTGAAAACAGAGTTAACATGCTCTGTTATCTGAAAGGAAAAAGGGGATTTAGTGTTGAATTCTTAATACAAATTTCAGAACTAGTGATCTTTCCTGCCCGTCTCCTTTATGGGATACTCACATTTCCACAGTGACTGACATCAGTATTAGCCATTGTTGAAGGACAGAACATAAAAATACAGACACAGACGTGAAGGAGAAATCGAAAGCAAGTTCTAGGCAGTGACGATAACAAGTGGAAACTGTGCATGAATAACGGTGTCAAAATCATTCCACTTCCCAAACCCCAAATTTGCAGGCCATGGTATCACATGCCTGCCCTCTCAGCCCTGAGGAGATGAAGCAGGAGGGTAAGGATCTGTAGGGCATCCTGGGCTATACAATCGACCCTGTCTCAAACATACAGACAAAAGCTGGAAATAGGGCTCTCAGAGCTAGAGCGCCTGCTGAGCGTGCAAGAGGTTGTGGATTTAATCCCAGGCACAGGACAAACCAGGCTTGGTGGCACACACCTCTAACCTCAGCACTGAGGAGACAGAGGCAGGAGGATCAAAAAGTTCAAGGTCGACCTTCAATACATACACAGTGAGTTCTAGGTCAGTGTGGGGTACTTGAAACCCCACTTTTTAAAAGAGTACCACCTTGATAAAAAAAAAAAATGTTTCCTGTCCTTCCCATATCTGCAAGTGCTTCTCAGTTGATGGTGGTTTGCAAAAGAGCAGCGGGAGCTCTTCTTGCTATGCCTGCCCAGTGGCCTCCAATGGCCCCGCCGCGTAGGCTAAGACAGCCAGCTTCCCTCTCTCTCAGTGGGCCTAATTGGCTTAGCTGCCAAGCAGCACCCGCAGAAAGGTAGTTCGGGTGCTGGGGATTGAACCTAGAACCTCGCACATGTGGGTGCTGGGGACTTAACCTAGAACCTCGCCCATGCTAAGCGCACTGAGCGCCATCTCCACCTGCCATACTGATATTCGCTTTCTTCTCTAACATAGCTTCTCCAGCCACAGGGCGCTCTAATTGCATAATTAACTTCCAGCCTAATAGTGGTTGTGCTTCTTATTTGTGGTGAGAACCATAGTACACTGCCCCCTTAGAAAATAATATAATATACTGCGTAGATAAAAATATTGCTAGAGTCAATGCATCTTGTTTTATTTTAATTGCTTATAACAGAAAACTTAAGGGACTTGTTGGGCCGTTGTCGGTTGGTTGGTTGGATTTTTCCCCTCACTGAAGTTGTGAACTGGCTCTGTGTGTGTGGGGGGGGGGGGTTCCCTCCTCTTTCTCATTGGTATTACAATAAAAGGCTTCTAACCCACTGGGAAGAATAAACTATGTGCTATAATACCAAGGAAGCTTCATCAAAGCAAGGTGACTTGTGACCCTTCTCTCTGTGCCATGGAAGGGAGTGCCCTCATTCCAGGTTGAATGCCCTGTTATCTGTGGTGGCTAAGGCTGATCTAGGCCTTGTCAACCAGAAAGGGGGAAGAGCTTCTCCCTCTCCCTCTCCCTCTCCCTCTCCCTCTCCCTCTCCCTCT
>NC_034602.1:58218222-58233222 GCF_900095145.1 Mus pahari
GGAGGGAGGGAGGGAGGGAAGGAGGAAGGAAGGAAGGAAGGAAGGAAGGAAGGAAGGAAGGAAGGAAGGAAGGAAGAAGGAAAGAAGGAAAGAAAGAAGAAAAGAAGGAAAAAAGGAAGGGGGTATTAAGGTGGTTAGCCTGACACTAAATTAAAGAGCTCCTCAAGCAAAATGAATCATTCAGGTACCATCGAGGTAACTTGTATAAAATCCAACTGTTTATGTGACAAAAGAGGTTCCTGTAATTTTCCAAACTCTTCTAGTTTTAGATTTTTCAGGATTTTTTTTTCTAAGTGTGTCTAAGCAACACACTTGACTCTCACATACATTGCTACACCATGGCTTTGGGCGTGAAGAGGTCACCAGTAAGAAGTACTGCCTTCAACCAAGGTCACATGGCTAGGCAGCCCTAACTTTTTTTTTTTTTTTAACATAACTTTGTTTGCATAGCTGTTCAGGGTGACACCAGTGTACACGTATAGAATTCTGTATCATAATGTCTGAGATATGACATCTACATGCAAAAAAAAAAAAAAGAAAAGAAAAACCAACAACAACAACAGCAGCAGAACGCTTCCCCTCAGCAGACTAGAGGAAACAAAGTAAACAGAAGACTCTGAGCTGTTTCTGCTGTGGTGAAATCAGTCTCTTTTACCACCCAAAAGGATGCTGAGGAGAGCATGCGCTGTGCTTAGAAATGGGCAGTGGGAGACTAGGGAGAAGGGTTCAGATGAAGGAAACTAAGCCTTGTCTTTGGCTACCAACATCTAGCACCTACTTTGTACTTCTGCGACAACCAAGTTAATCTCCTCCAGCACTTGAGCTCAGTACTCATTTATGGACCAGGCATGTGCACGCACGGTAAGCCCTGTGCTTTTAATATTACTGGGTAGTTTAGCATAAGGAAGTCAGCTCTCAGTGTAGGCCCAGCCCACCATTATACCACTGCCTGGCACCAGGTTGCCCAGTCTTACAGAGCCTCTGTTCCCAGGCAGCGGCTGCCCGGGTTAAGGATAGGATTAGCAAACCCCTAAACCATTTAGGCTGTGTGTGTGAATCCTGGTGCTGGCCATCGGGTCCAGCCAGCATCCCAGACTCATAGAAACCTCACATCACCTCTCCTGTTTGCCTCCCCAAGAGATGCGCACTACACAGATCACCACACACTGCGGTTATTAATAATCATAAGACACCAGGCCATTACAAAAAAGAAAAAGCGTTAAATGTCAGGACCTGGGGCAAGATTTTTTAAAATGGCAACGCACCAAACCCAAGTCTGTAACTTTAACTTTTTTAATAACGATTTTTTTTTTTTTTTTTTTTTTTTGCCTGAGCTGGAAGCTCACACCGAATCCTGGAGGAATTGCTAAATCAGATTAAGGTTATATTTTGCAACAGGCTGGACGGAGCAATAAAGAGGAGCACGCGGAAATGGGACTTCACCCATCAATTAGATCTCTATTAGCAGCCAATGCAGGCTTCACCACAGGAAACGTCAAGTTCCTACCAGAGCGGACCCTTGCCCTCCCCACCCGCTCTCACCTCGCCTCTCCCCTGGAGTTAAAAAACTCCTCTGGGCACACCAGAGAAACTAACCAACCCCTTTGGAACAGGTTTTTGGTTGCTGTTTTCATTTTCCTTCCAAGCCTTGCTTTGAAGCTGGGCTTCACCTGCCTTCCCCATCCCCTAGGACACTGTTTATAGCCTGGCTGAACAGGTTCCTGAGCGACACCTGCACTGTCCATCGGGTCGCTCGGACTTCGGTGAAGGAGCTGATGATGCACTGGGCCTTATTAATATTAAAAGCTTTAGGACTGGTCCGAGCCGTCGGTAATTAAAGGTGATTAACAAGACAATGGACAGGACTCAATGGTGGAGCCACTCAGCTGCTGTCATAGATCAGACCTGCCTCGGGGGCCTCAGCGTGCCAACGCCGCCTCAGGATCCCTTGGAGTCAGAGTGCGTGTAGCGATGTGGCCTTCTGGGGCTCAGACTATTGAAGTGGCCTTCCCTGTGTGCTGCGGAGGTGACTTGTAGGCTGGATCCAGTCTGAGCTGGACATCATCTTCTCTTCCCGCCCTAGATTTTCAGAGGTTGGAATCTGAGAGCTGATGGGAAAACTTCCCTAATGGTGGCATCTTTAACTTGGCACGTAGTCAAGAAAATGGGGCCAGCCCTATACCCATTCCATTCTTGCAGCCTCACAGAAATGCACTCAGTTCTTGACTCTCAGCTCCTTGGGTCCTAAAAAGCCTGATTTATCCTCCTCGTGTGAATCCAAGGGCTTCTTGTCCCAGATGACTGTGAATCACCCCCACAAAACGCGCGCGCGCGCGCGCGCGCACACACACACACACACTTGCCTGCCCATGCCCCTCCTGCTCCACACCCTGCCTGTAAGGCGACAAGGTGCCCAGGAATGAGAAGCAGAAGTGGCCAAACGCATAAAGGAGGCACTGTTGACGTTGTTGCCGCTGCTGTCCCCCACCCCCCATTCAGGGACCGAATTCAAATGGATATTTCTCTCCTCGGCCCAGCTGAACCGGGCTCAATGCCTCAAAGGTGCAGAGCTGCCTCGGTGGACATGCTCTGTGGCTGATATTATAATTTTCATAATGCGCTTTTATGTTGCTGCAGACTCCTCTGGTGAGGAGCCTGCAGAGCTGCTGAAAGGGGCTTTGAGAGGCCGGGGCTCCCGGCTGCTGCGATCTGCGCGCCCCCCGCGGGCCTGAGTGGCACCGCGTGCCCCCGCCGGGGCGCATCCCCTGCGCGCTGCTCATTAGCATGCTCCCCGAGCGCCCCCGGCCAGCTCCCGCCCTCCTGCAGCCTCGCAGCGCCCCTCGGGGTCTCAGCCACCCGCCTGGGTTGCGAGCTCCAAGGGCCTCGCCCTTGCTCTGCCTCGGTTCAACCCGCGCACACCCGACCTGTGGCCAGCCAGAGCCCCAGGGAAGGTCAAGGTGTTAGGATGTGAGCGGAATCCCTCGCAACAGCCAGAAGGGGCACAAGCTGATGGCCCGGCTAGAAGGATGCTACTTCCCGGAGGGGCCAAGAAGAGAAGGACCTGCTATTAAGGCAGGAATTGAAGATCAAAGATCGAAGGGAAGGCCTCTCCACAGTAATGTATCTCCGGACAGGCCGTTCTGTACTAAGCACTAAACGGAAGTCCTTGAATCACTCCACCCAATAGGAAAACTGATCCTCAGAGTAGGTGAGAGAGTAGGTTGGGAGGACTCAGGTTTTTAGATCTGTGTTCTCAGGGTCCTCTGAACTGAGCTAACAGCCCAAATGCCTTCCTGGTGTTTGCTGACTTTTGAGGCAGCACGCAATTCACTGGCCATTGGCCAGATCTGTAAGGACAATGCAGATCAATTAATCCAAACTCCTTGTTTACACTTGTGTTGCCAAGTCATAAAGGCTTAAAACTCAAGCCCTTAAGGCTCAAGTTGTCTTTAATTAAAGCCCAGGCCTTTAATCTCAGCACTCACAAGACAGGTGGATATCTGTGAGTTCCGGGCCCAGCCTAGTCTACAAAGTGAGTTCCAGGATTATTACAGAGAAATCCTGGAGAGCAAGAGACAGAGAGACAGAGAAACAGAGACAGGCAGAGACAGAGACAGACAGAGAGAGGAAGAGGAGGAAGAAGAGGAGGAGGAGGAAGAGGAGAAGGAAGAAGAAAGAAGAAGGAAGAAGAAGAAGAAGAAGAAGAAGAAGAAGAAGAAGAAGAAGAAGAAGAAGAAGAAGAAGAAGAAGAAGAAGAAGAGAAGACCTACAAAAAGCTCAAGTTATCTCCCCTTCCCCACTTAGTCATCAATTAATACACTAAAAATATAG
Organism: Mus pahari; assembly: GCF_900095145.1. NCBI lineage: Eukaryota > Metazoa > Chordata > Mammalia > Rodentia > Muridae > Mus > Mus pahari. The sequence goes on from NC_034602.1 coordinate 58,222,054, forward strand.
TAAGTATGTGTTACAGTGAGACTTAAAAAAATAACTTCCCAAATAAAGTAGTTTTTATTGGGCCTTTCTAGTTAAATATGTAATTTTAGCTCAACTTTAATATATATTACTGTAGGCCATTTCCCATAGACCCAGAGCTACAATTCTGAAGCAACTCTCTACCACCAAACTTGGGAACTGTTTATAAGAAGAAGCAGGTAGAAGCTGTGAGACTGTAGTTAACTCTACCCTCAAGGCCTAAGTCGGAGAAAAGTCCTATATATTTTTTCTCTTAATTAGGGCATCTATTAGGAGGGTGAAATACTAATTGTGTTCTTTTCAAAGAGTCCCAGCATTCACTAATGCTGAGGAAGAATAGTCAGCACATGTCTCTAGTTCATAATTGCCCAGAAGCCATAGTTACACCAAAAGAAGTAACCATAGTCCATAGGAGACCTGACTTGAAGTAGGAGTAAAAAGAACTATGCACTTAAACTGGTTGTACCCTGCTGTGGGAGTGTATACTCCAGCCACTCCACAGCTCCAGTTCTGATTGGCTCTGCTAGACCAGTATTGAGATGCTGACAATGCCCACCAATGCACTGGGAAAGCCAAGTTAGTGTCACTCATCCATCTGCAACACCCCCACAAGTCAGTCAGAACTGTGTCAGGGTGGACTTTTATTTATCTATATAAAGGGTGTTAAGGCTTAATCTAAACTTGAAAGCATGTATGACCCAGAAACAAAGCGATAGATCCCAGAACACAACCCACAGACTTCACCCCCAGGGTTATTATATTTGATTTTCTTCCTTAAACCAGCCTCATTGTTCTTGTTTATGAATCTGGTGGTGTAGCCCTACATATCTAATAGAATAGTCCCAAATTACAGCTGAAATCTGTTCTTCTTCCTGGTTTGTTGCAGAGCAATGAGAGCTAACTACATCTGTAGATGGGAAATGGCAGCTGCTCACACATTTCCTCATTAAATAAGCATCGGGATACCTGCTGATTGAAGCCATTTTGGAGTTTGGATGGGAATGGATCGTTAAAGCCCTGCCCATATGTTAGCCTCTATTCAATTCAACAGCTTTGCTCTGGCTGTCTCTAAATCAAAGGCTATTAAATTCTTATTAAAACTTGAAGGTAAAATGGTGTTGCATACCTGCAAAGAATTGGTGATGTGCCATTTTTAGCAAGCAATTTGAAAATTACATGCAGGGTAGATTGGGACCAGAGCACTGGGGCACTCAGAACATTCACAATTCCCTCCTAGATAGCTTTTTGTTTAAATCGCCCAGCTAAATAGGAACACGAGATAGGATTTCTTTAAATTATTTACTTTGTATTGCCATTTAAACCCTGGAAAAAATTCCTAGTAAACCACATCATTTTCAAAAATGATAACATTCGACAGTAACTACCAAGATAATCACCATCGTAGAGGAGGTAATGACAGTAAGTTAATGGTGCTGTTATTGAAAATAAAAATATTATCATTCCTTATTGCACATGTTAACATAAGCCTTAAAAGACTTTTGAAAAGCACACTTGCTCACTGTGCAATGGTGGATTTAGGATGAATGGTGGATTTAAAATATGATAGCTATTAGGATGTGTAGTGTATTCTGCATGACTTGCTTAAAATATGTGTAGTTGTCCAGAGAAGGACAGGGATAGGTGGATTACACAGGGCTGGGGCTATAGAACTCAGTCATAGCACATGTGCATGGTAAGTACCTAGGACCAAGAAGTAGATGAAGGAAAGAAAGGGGGAAGAGGAGCAACTGGATAGAGAGGGAGGGAGGAACTCCCAGTATAGGCAGACTGAACACCTGAAGGCTTCCCCCCCCAACACTTCCCACCGCAGCTTCCCTCTCCCTCTCCTTCCCCTCCCCATCGCTGCATGTGCTCCCTCAGTTTGATGGGGATTTTACAGGTAACTCTCAAGAACAACAATCCCCCATGAAAAAGAACTCCTGCTGTCTAACTACCCAAGGAATTGCCGGGCGTCAGTTTAATTGACCTTGAATTTACTCTGGCCTGTGCAGGCATTCGCTCATCAAACTCTGTGCTATCCTTGGGAGGAGCGATCCACAAGAACTGCAGTAGACACCTTTAGGGTTTCTTTTTTCTTTTCATTTCATTTCTCCTTCCCTTCCCTTCTTTCTTTCCCCTCTTTCTCTTACCTTCAGTTCTCTCTGTCTGTCTGTCTATCTCTCATCTCAAAGAAAATCAGAGAAACACCTCACTGATTTAGAGAGAGGAAGGAGATGAAGAAAACTCTTGTTCTCTCTGCCTTGAGTGTAGCATGACTACCCTATTATCTAGTCAGCCTTAGTTTTCTCCTCTAAGACATGGAACACTAAACTAATCTCAAAATTCCCTTCCTGAACTGTAATTGTGAGACTTAGAAGGATTAGCACCTGACAAGGCCAAATGGCTTACATCTTGGATGTAAGTACCCAACTCACATGGGAAGGCTTAAGTGTACATGAGCCTATGTGTCCTGTAGGCTGGACTCTATAGACCATGGCAGACCACGTGGGCAACAGAAAGGCTTTGCCCCCTCCCTTAATCAATAAGGTCTGCTCATATCAACAATAAGAGTAATCAGATAACTTTACTATATGTCTAGAGCATGTTGAAACCCTGAAATAAAAATTTTATCAGTGACCATTTGACGTGGTTGATGGGGTTCTGAAAAAGGTATATACAGCACACTTCAGTGGTGAACACAGTTCTATCTACTTATTGATAGAAACGTCTTCAATGTGCTTTTCATTTATTATGATTGGAAATGAGTAAATAAATTTCATTTATTGGTGTGCTATGGTGAGGGGTGTGTGTGTCTGTGTGTGTGTGTGTGTGTGTGTGTGTGTGTGTCTGCTGCTGATTTAGACCCTCAACCCCACAGCTTCCAAGCTTTCCTTCTTCATATCTTCACATCTTCCTTCATCTCTGTGTCTTTACTCAGTAAGTAGACCTCATGGGCACCATACAGATTTGTAAGTTAAGTATTGGGAACAGGAGAAAGTAAAAGAACAGTTAGGAAATGTATATGTGCTTTGTTTTACATAAATAGTTAGGATAACTATTCTTCACAGATTTTCTGTTTGTCATGGTCTACTTGAAATTAGGCAAATAATTTAAAATGTCTGACATCACTTAGGCACACCGCTGTCAAATAGAATAAGATAATAAAATGGTACTGGAAGACTTAAAGTGTTAGGCAACCATACATTATGTTGAAATGTTTGGTACTTGGAAGCCAGATTTATTAAGACAAATAATGGAGAAGCAAGAGTTTCCTAAGGTTCCAGTTGCCATTTTAAATCTTGTATGGTGAGAGAATGCACAAAATTTGCAAATTATTTTAGCTAATAAAGAGTGCTTAAATAACTGTAACCACAGCTTATGTGCTTCATTCAAAACTAATATAGCCAGTAAGTTAATAACAGTAATTAACTCCCACTGTACCGTGCTCTCTCCTATACATAGTTCACAGCATACATTTGATACTTAGCCAGTTTGGAAAAGCCAACCACAGAAAGGAGCCGGTGTTCTTGTAACAGATATAGGAAGGAATCTTCAATCAAAAGAAATAAATGTACTTTTCTAGGTACTTGTGTATGCTCCCACAAGATCTATGAGCTCATAGGACACCCCAGATAATTCTTAAGTAGCCAAGAAGGGCAGCTGTGATTTCTCCATGAAGAGTCCTCATGAATCTTTCAAACTACCAGGTGAGTCAAAAACACTGGGTAAAGGGATTATCAAAAACTGAGCACATTTTTGAGAGTGGGGGGGGTCAAGAAAATAGAAAAGACGATTAGTCAGTGTGTAAAAAACGTGACATGCTGCACATGCTAAAGAACTATGTTTAGCAATAAGGAGGAAATGTTTAAGTTGCATTTTTTCACTACGAAATTGTGTCAGCTAGCATTCTGAAAGATCTCTGGGAGTATGCGGGCTCATACTCTTTTGCAACTTCCCGTCTGCTATTTCTTTTAGTGTCTCGTTTTGTTCACCTCATACAAAAGTCCATTCGTCAAGTTCAAGAATAAGGACATGGTGCCAGTGAACATGTGGTTGTTAAGAAAGTGAGTTCACATCCCAGCATGGCGTCCAAAGAGGTACTCCCAAGATTAACTGCAAAACAGATGGAAATTCTGCACCAAACTCATGGGTCTCTGCAACCAGGCTATTTGTGGAGAATTGTCTAGATCCGACCCATATTCTATTAATAATAAAGCCTTCTTTTCTTCTGTGCTTCTTAAGAGGAAGCACGGACACCCCCAAGGGGGAAAAAAAGTACCCAAAGCCACTAACACTTAGCCACTCCATGGGGGAAAGGTCAGGCTACTATTGACAAGTATGTAAAGACACCCCCTAAACCATGGGAAAACATGTATAAATCGTTTCGACTCACTGCATTCACAACCCATGGAAGGGAATCACAAAACTGCACTTTAGCATTGTTGGCCTGAAAGGATATCTATTTATCATCTTATAAGACAGCTCGAATGATCTTTATCTACTTTGCCCACTTTCTGACCCAAATTCAGGGTTTTTATGGAAAATTGCAGTCAGTTTGATTGATGAAATCCAAAGATGTCTAAAAAAACGGCACCAAAGATCTCCAACTGTGCAGACTCCAACCGAGGGCTTCAATGTTGGCATTGTTCCTGAAGGCAGGAAAAAGAAAGAAAGAAAGAGAAAGAAAATGTTGAGAAAAACAGGCAAAAGTTGGGGAATTTCTGCTTTTAAAAACTTCAAATTTCAATGAAGATGCCCAAACGCCATTATCCCTGTTCACACGTGCGAACCGAGCGGACATCAAAGTATTTCCCACACGTCTCAACAAAACCGGCTTCCTCTTGAACCAATCAACCTTCTTTGTAAGCCGCTGAATGGAGGTTGTCTACCGAGCGAGCAGGTCTCAGAAAGGCGCTCGCAGCATGTAGCCCGGGAATTGGGGAGCCGGGTGGGAGAAGCTGATCTATATGATCACCCCTTCCACCCGCATTTTGGGACTTTGAAACGTCCTGAGAAGTCGCAAAGGACTCTGAAAGCCTCCTGTTCCGGGGAAGGGCAGCCAGAGCGCCCTCTGCTCTCTGAGTCCCAGCCTGCCTACGGCGCCACCATTAATCCAGCGCCAGACCCAGGCAGAGAAGCACCGGCGCCCGCCGGATCCCGCGGAAGCAAGAGACAGCGGTCGTGCTGAGCCAAATTTCCGTCTAGTTTAGGGGTCTATGCCCTGTAGTGAGATATTGTCACCTGCCTAATTGTTCTGAGAGCGCCTCCTCCCCTCCCCCATTAGCAATAATAGCGAGATCGAGCCTCCTATCGGGTTACTAGGCCCGGGAGCTGATGAATGAACCCCCTCGTAGGGAAAAATCTTGGGAGCTGTCTTCTGTCCTATTACCCAAGGGGGCGGGCTATAAATCTTCCTTCATTTTAACCACATTTACCCTCATCCTCCTCGGGGCTAGGGATGCTGCGTTAAGATTGCACTGATGTGCCAACGCTCTGGACCAGCTGCTCCTAAATACAGACAGGTCCTTGTCAATTAAGGCTTTGAGAAGCAGGTCCTCGGGGGCCCTGGGGCATTGGAGCAGCCAGCAGTGTGCAGCCCCCACAATTAGTATCCATTTGGAAGGGACCTTCGGGGCACAAATGCACAGGCAACGGAAGAATCAAAACACCAGGCAACTTCAATTCTGGAAATTGCTCTTGTAAGTGTTGTGAAACTGAACAGACGGCCCCCAAGAAGGGAGCTAAGATTTCTGACGCGGAATGAGCCTCTCCTGCCCCTCTTCCCAATATTTTCCCCCTTTGTCTTTCTCTTAGCACCGCAGTAGATGGGGTTAGCGGATGGGGGAGGGGTGGGGCGGGGAAATAAATACGTTCATTTGCCTGCTCTAAGCTAAAGTTGTCCGTTGATGTCTTTTTGCGGTCACCTCAAGCAGCTGGTCAATCTTGCCCGGACCCTGGCCTTTGGCCCAGGGGGCGCTGGACAAGGCCGCGCTCCAAGGAGAAGAGCTGCGATGTATCAGGTCAGAGGGGCCAAGCCGCCGGTGGGCCAGGCCGAGCATTGGTGTCTGCTAAACAAAACCCAAAAGGCTCAGGGGGCCTGAGCCACCACTAGGAAAGGTGTTTGTTTAAGTGATTAGGGGCAGTTGGTAGTTAGGGGCGGAGAAAAGGGCAGAGCTTATGACACAGAGCAACTTAGCTGGACAGCAAGGGTGGACATTCAGAGACCATCACTGTTTAAGAATGTGTGACCCCCCACCAAGTTCAAGAACAGAGCAAACAACCCAGGCCATTAGGGACAGCCGTCAAATGAATGGCAACAAAGCCAAGAGGAACACTGAGGGGAGAAAAAATGTTTCAATATTAAATATGGGAAAGTATTAGGGACTGGGCTGGGGTGGGTCAATGAAAGTCAGCAAGAGAATAGGCTCAAACAAAGAATTTAATATAAAAAATGCATAAATCTGCAAAGGAGGCAGCTCCGTAATGAAGATAAAAGAACCAGCTCGGTCAACATTCTGTGATAATGGCACCATAATAGATAGGATCGGGTCGCTAACATTTATCACAAAGTTAAGAGAATAAAAGGAAAGGCAGCCAGCCTCCTTAATTGAGAACCTGCTGGAGGAATTCCATGGGCCACACGGGATGAAACCCCATGAAGCTAGTGGCCTTGTCAACCTTGTCTGTTTCTAGGAGAAAAGTGAGTTGCTCTTCCTTGGGGTTGAATCCCATCACCCCCCTCCCCCAACGTTCCACTTTTGATATACAGACCTTCCAAAGTCTTTTCTCCCAGCATCCACTGGAGCTTCCTCCATTTAGGCAAAGAGTGACCCTTCTTAGGAAACGGACTTTATTTCCCTAATCCAACTAAGCTAACAGGTCTCTAGCAGTGAGCATCCTATGGAAAGGGTAGTTAGGGTTTTCGTTATCTTTTTCCTACAGAGAATAAAAATCAAGCATTTCTTCAAAGGAGAGGGCCAGCCAAACAATTTCAAAAGCTTCTTGCTTTCCTCACTCCCCCCCCTCCCCGAGTCAATAATGCAACTTATTTCTAATGAAACTCCAGAAAGTGGTTTCTTAAAGTTCAGTGAAGGTGACCGGAACAGTATCTCCACATTCTAGATTCCCCTGAGACCTTACCTTCTCTTTAGTAGCCAGGGTAGGTGCTGAATTCCAGAGAGAAGCTGTGCGGTCCTGACACCCAGCAAGTGTACCACTATTCCAGTTGGAGACTAACAACCACCCTCCACGGGTATTCTCTAATTCCTCCAGAGCCACAAATACACACATACATAATACACACACAGACAGACAGTCAGACAGACAGACAGACAGACAGACAGACATGAAATCCTACAAGAAAGAGAGAGTCAGGCTGGGAGAAGGCTTACCCATTATGAGAGAATTCTGCTCTTACAGAGAACCTGGCTTCCAGTCACCAAATCCCCAGAGAGCAGTTCACAACCACCTGTAACTCCAGATCCAGAGAGCCAAAGCCCTCTCCTGGACTCCATGGGTACTTGCATTCACGCACATGAGCACATACACGCATGCGCGCGCGCACACACACACACACACACACACACACACACAATCTAAAAGTAATTTTTTAAAAAAAAAATTAAAGAGCAAATATATCCCTGGAAAGCAAGAGAGTAGAATGTAGAATCCTGGATTGTTATTTGTTATTAACCACAGTGTTTGTTAGTTTCCACACATGATCAGCATTGGTCATTGGAGCCATTTTGTAAGTGAAAGGCAGGTAATTTTCTTTGGGGGGAGGGGATGGGAGTGGGGGTTGGTTTTTGGTTTTTTGGTTTTTGGTTTCGAGACAGGATCTTACTCTGTAACCCTGGCAGAGATCTGCCTGCCTCTGCCCCAGCACATAGGCAGGTATTTGATATGCCTTCTGCCTTCTGTGTAGGACAGGAAATTGGTTCCCAAAGAGTAAGTAAGCCAACTGAGCTTGTGGTCTACAGTGACACGCAGACCCCTGGTCTGTAATGTGTCCATCTACACACCCCTTGTACTTTGTCCGCTAATAGCTCAGAGTTCAGAGGCCCAATCAGAAAATGATGTCTTCCTGAAGTCCGTTGCAGGCACTCATGTGCTCTCTCACAGTTTGCTGGTGAACAGTCAGTCCATCCTTCGTTGCCTCTAAAGAACATAAGGAGACTTCTAGAGCATGGCACTTTCCAACTTCCATCTCATAGAGCACACCACGGAGGCTCAGAGTCTCCCCATGCCTGACCTAGGCCCTACTTTGGAAAGTTTGGTAAACTCAGGGGAAGTCTGCATCTTGGGGTTCCACAATGAGGTTACACTGAAAATCCTCTAAGAGAACCAAGCCCATGAATGCAGTATTTCATATGGAGCTATCACAGGGCACCTGTGGAATGACTTACAAGATGACTAACGACCGGTAAGGAATAAATAGAATTAGGAACACTCATCGGTGAGTCACTGCCATATTACACTTACCTTCAATGACATGGACGATGACAGTGTGAAAACTATGCAACAGGTTTTTTGGACTGTTGCTCACTCATTCGCGTTATTATTGTTCTGGCTGTTTTTTTTTGTTTTGTTTTGTTTTGTTTTGTTTTGTTTTAATGAGTCTCACTATAGCCCAGGTTGGAACTTACTATGTAGCCTACAAATTCCTGCTCATTCTACCTCAGTATCCCAAGCACTGGGGTAGTAGGCTCAGCACATCTGGAGAGATACAGGACCATTCCTTCAAACACAAAGTGAGCACAGCAAAGGACAAACCGGCTGACCTCTTGGAATCCTAAAATTATCCCGTGTGGTGTTGTGTGTTGTGTTGATTGTGATACAGCTGTAATGTCTAAGTCTTAGCAGCTACAACTCTGAGAGGAGCAAGCCTGGGGTTGGGGGTGGGGGGTGGGGGGTGGGAGCAGTGGGACCTAGGCTCAACAAAGTAGCTTATGCTAACAAAACCTAGCCTTTATTACAGCCTTCTCTAAAGTGGTTGGGGTGTCCAACCTCTCCAAACACAGCTAAAGCTGTGAGGTGTGTGTGTGTGTGTGTGTGTGTGTGTGTGTGTGCCTGTGTTGCCTCTTAATCCTGGCTAGGCAGGATGTAACTGGCAGAAAGCCAATGGCAAGATACTGTTACCTCCCATCAACACCAATAGGGTACCTATTGTACCACAGCACAACAAGCACTGACTTCCCCAAGCTAGCCTCTTTCCTTACTCCAGTCTTGGTGCCTAGCAACCAACCAAACAACACCAGCCTGGCACTGCAAGGCCATGCCCACCCCTTACCAACCCAAGTCAGTGAGAGGTATGCTTTCCCTGCCTGGTGCCCTGAATGAACAGATTAAAAAAAAAAAAAAAAAAAAAAACCTCAGCCAGGCATAAGTCTGCAGGGATGACCTTGCTCCACATCCAAGCACTGTGGTTAAAATCCAGTCCACCTCCCCCACCCCACCCCACCCCCCACCCCACCCGGTCCCCATCCCCAGACCATTCCACTGAGAAGCTTTTGGAAACTCCACCCCTACCTGCATGGAGCATCAGTGCTAAGGATAATACCGGGAAGAGCCAGGCTCAAGCAAGGAGAAACCTATCCTGGCAGAGGCAAAAGCAAAACTCATTTTTGTTTCACTAAGATGAATGATTCCCACCATCCACACGAATTCATCTATACAAGAGGGCTAACAAGATAGGGAATTAGAATTTGTAGTTTCCAAAGCTTTTCAGGTTCTGTTTTGTGGATTTGTATTGTTGTTGTTGTCGTTGTTGCTGCTGCTGTTGTTGTTGTTGTTGTTTTGAACGGGGGGGGGAGTAACAGCTAATTTTCCTCGAGTTGAGGGCCTCAAGCAAATGTGGGTAAGCGCATGGGAGTTATTTATGTCATGTAGGGTTACTGTAAAGGCAAGGGAAAAAAACAGAAGAGCAGGCAGCCAGTGGGCCCTCAAGCTGGGGTCAGGGTGGCGGCCAGTGTGTCCATCCTGGCGGGACAGTAATTGCCCGGGGTCTGACATGACGCCGGATCGGGGAGGGGGTGTGCTCAGGGCGCCTCCATCCATCTCCATCGTGTTAGCAAGGCGCCCCCCAACTGAGCAGGGGGCTGAGCCTGGGCCTCAACTCCTAATAATGGGAACAATTGTCCCTGCCTGGCACAGCTTCTCAGCTGTTAGGCATTCTCTGCCCCTATCATTTCTCTGGCGAAGCACCTGTGTCCACCGGCCTTGGGTTCGCAATGGGAAAGCGAGCTGAGCTGGAGACCAGGTGACTCGGCTGAAGTCCGTGGGCATCCAAGAAAGAGACCACGGTGGTGGCGGCTTTGGTGCCCCGTACTCTCTACCCCCACTTTGCCTCCGCAGGCAACTACCTCATCTCTGGCTCCAGCTTGCCTGGCAGACCCAGCTCCTGGCCTCTCTTTCCCAACCAAGACCCATCGGTGGCTGTCTCTAGAATTTTTTAGCAGGGCTGGTGGTTGATAAAGATTCTCCCTCCTCTGACAATTTAATGGTTTCAAGTCATCATCTGTATGACACTGGCCATCCATCTTCTCCCAGGGGAGGACAAAGCCCAGCCTCCTGGACCCCAGGCCTCTCTCTCCCCAGCGGTTTCTATTTTGGGATGGCCTCCCCACAATGGCGTTCTTATAAACCATAATGACGATGTTTATGAATGCCGCAATACCAGTGTATGAACACAATTTTATGCCTAATTAGAAAATGATGTAACCCGAGAGAAGACAAAGGAGAGCTGTCCCCTCCCGTTTCTCTCTCTTCAATCACACGCCCTCCCCAAATTTCCTAGAGTCAGTCCCCTCGCGAGTGCCTGAGGCTCCTCTTGTTTTGACAGTGGCTGGGCTCCCCACGCTTGGCTGGCCCGGGTCTGTGGCGCGACTGGCGGCGGCCCACACGTCCCGTCCCGAGGCTGGGGGCAAAGGCTGGAGGGCATGACGCCTTCAGAGAAGGCCTAGGCAGGCGCTGAGACTTAAAGAGATTTGGGACTCTCACTCGCCCGAGCACTGCTTGCCTTTCCCCACGCGCCCGCATCCGAGGGGACTTCACCCCTGGGAAGACTCCAATAAATGCAACCCGGCGCCACTCGATTCCGGGATAATTTTTAATATATATGCAATAAATGTTCACTTTGTTAGATTGAATGAC
>NC_034602.1:58238222-58259006 GCF_900095145.1 Mus pahari
AGTCTCACCCTAGGGGTGTGATTAGACTATGGTAGCCACACCCACCCGTCATGCTTTATTTCTTAACTAATAAATCACTACAAATGATGCAATCTGCAGAGCTATCTATCTCGGGGCCCCTCCTTGGACACACAAGCAGCCCCCTCTGGTGAAACCAGTGGAGAAGAGAGACATTCTTTGGATCGATGCCATTCTGCCCTTTGAGATAGAAATTTTAAAACTGGGGTGTGGTTTAGACATGCCTCTTTTCCCTTTCAACCACGAAGCTATTGTAAAGGTCCACTAAACACTTCGTGCCATTCGCGATTCTACCCATATTTTGGCATCCCAGAGGAGCGCCCATTCTGGCATTTAGAGGACTCTGGCTAGATTGAAACCTGACTTTTCCCTGGGAATTCTGGTCATTTCTGATGTAGGGTTAGCCAGGAGCAGGCCTTTGTGTGGTCAGTCTTTATCCGGGCATTGCTGGGACTAGCGCACGTGCTCCTAAAGGTCTCTGCATAGATTCCATGTCACTCCTATTGTCCTTTATTCCTTTGGCCCCATTTTCTCTCCCTCGCGCCCTGTTCCATCTTCCTCAGGGAAGCATTCAGTTGTGTTAGCTTTACCTAGTCTAACTGACAGGCTCCATTGTTGTGTTCCTAAAACTTTTGTTCAGATGGCCTTTATCCCTCCAAACTGAGAATGCTAGGCCCATTTCAAAAAAGAGAAGAAAAAAAAAAGATTTCTTAAACTGACCCCATACAGGGCAGTGCTGAGAGAGAGAGAGAGAGAGAGAGAGAGAGAGAGAGAGAGAGAGAGAACACACGCAATGATTAACCCAAGAAGACAGGGAAACTTACAAACACCATTCTCTTCAAATTGCATAGGGACAAGAAGAAAGACTCTTGCAATTTGCAAAGGGAATAAATGGATACATTAAAACAGTGATACAATCTGTTCTTTTGGTCACTGCCGGAAAAATTTGAAAATCTTATGCCAAATATGGGGAAATATTTATAGGGGTAGAAGGTGTACATTGATAGGGGCAGACGGGGTGAATCCCAGCTTCAATGTCACCCCTGGAAGGTTCGGCAGGGTTATCTGGACAATTTCACTCAATATCCAGAACTGATTTGGCAGTTCTGAGCAGGGCTTACTTAGTAGGGCTTCCTACTCACAGGAGGTGCCCACTGCCTTTTGGAGATGAAGCTAAGGGGACCAGGTGAATTGTCACTGGAGGAGAACCAGTATGGACCTCCATGTTTCACAGATAACTGGAGAATTTGGCCTCAGGGTTACTTGAGGGCGTTTTGTTTTGTTTTGTTTTGTTTTGTTTTGTTTTGTTTTGTTGTTTTGTTTTGTTTTTTGAGACAGCGTTTCTCTGTATAGCTCTGGCTGTCCTGGAACTCACTTTGTAGACCAGGCTGGCCTCAAACTCAGAAATCCGCCTGCCTTTGCCTCCCAAGTGCTGGGATTAAAGGCATGGGCCACCACCGCCCAGAGGCATTAGACTTGAATCGGAAGGTCACACCGCTGGTTTCACTAGTGAAATATTTTGGCTAGCAGATGGCACTGTGAATTTAAATGTTGATTATTGCTTATTTGGGGTCTTAAATTATATTCTAAGTGCAAAAATGTGCCAAAGGACCCTCAGGCTCAGAGGCACACATCCATGCGTAACAGTAACCACCATCAAGGAACTTTGAGAAGTGAGGGTCACACCTATTAACCTGTTATGTTTCCATGGAGATGGAGTGGCTAGCCAGTTCACAAAGTACAACAAAGTAACCTATTGTCTTTGTCTCTGTGTCGGAGGGGTTGGGGGAGCTCTCCATTTGTAACTCCGATGGAAAAGTGAACATGTTTATATTCCTTCTTCTTTGTTTGACTTCTCCTAGGGTACCTTGCCTTTTAACCTCTGGTTTCCTAGAAACATACCTCTTCTCGTACCTTTTGTTTAAGGTCTAATTTTTCTGTAACAGGTGCCCAGCTGTGACCTTTTGTTTAAGGTCTAATTTTTCTGTAACAGGTGCCCAGCTGTGACCGTGCTACATCCTTCCTGGGACCAACAGTGTTACCCATGGCAACATAAGGGACACTTCCTTTGAAGATGGGAGATAGGTTCACTCACATTCCTTCAGAGATCAAAGAGGAAGAGGACTTTCATTTGATTAGCACTGGTTTGGGGGGTTCCCTCTCAGTACAAACAAACAAACCCCTTCCCAAGGACATGACTCCACTCAGTGATGATTCAGAGCCACACTGTCCTGAATCTACTGTGGCAGTTTATGTGTTGGAAGGTGAAATTGGGAAGATCAGGAGTTCAAAGCCATCTTTAGGTACTAATGTGTTTGAGACCTACCTGGGCAACATAAAACCCTGCCTCGTTAAAAAAATAATAATAATAAAAAATAAATGCCAAGCTGAAAACAAACAGCAAACCCTTTGTCTCTACTTAGGGGTGGTGAGACCCAGCCAATGGTGGGGCACCTAACTTGGCTATCACTTTGTTATCTATAAAGAAAGCAAAAAAAAAAAAAAAAAAAGCCCAAATGCACTCATAGGATGCTATTTATGGATGGTTCTGTTATGGAATCTTGCAATATGCACAGAATAGGGGAAACATACCCAGGTTCAGGGTGTAGCTCCCGACATTGCAGCTTCATGATTCTGAAAAATCTGTGGTGGTTTGAATAAGCTTGGCCCATAGGAAGGAAGGGTCACTATTAGGAGGTGTGGCCTTGTTGGAGGAAGGAACTGTGTAGGCGGGCTTTGAGGTCTCCTAGCGCTCAAGCTCTGCCCAGTGCAGAAGAAAGTCTCCTTCTGGTTGCCTTTGGATCAAGATATAGAACTTCCCATTCCCTCCCCAATAACGTATCTGCCTGCACACTGCCATGCTTCCTGCCATTATGATGATGACTGAATCTCTGAAACTGTAAGCCAGCCACAATTAAGTGTTGCTATGGTGGGCATGGTGGGCATGTGATCATGGTGTCTCTTCACAGCAATGGAAACCCTAAGATGAAGTCCCGCTCTTTCCTTGAGACTTTATCGGTTTTGGTTTTGGTTTGTTTGTTTGTTTGTTTTGTTTTTGTTTTTTTTCCAGACAGGGTTCCCCTGTGTCTGTAGCCTTGGTTGTCCTGGAACTCACTCTGTAGACCAAACTAGACTCAAACTCAGAGATTGGCCTGCCTCTGCTTCCTAAGTGAGCCTTTATTCTTTTTTTTTTTTTTTTTAAGATTTATTTACTTATTATATGTAAGTACACTGTAGCTGTCTTCAGACACACCAGAAGAGGGCATCCACTCTCATTACAGATGGCTGTGAGCCACCATATGGTTGCTGGCATTTGAACTCAGGAGCAGTCAGTGCTCTTAACCACTGAGCCATCTCTCCAGCCCCGAGCCTTTATTCATGAGGGAAAAATAAAAATAAAAATAAAAACGGCAATGTGGAGAAGAGAGTCTCTATAACACAGGATCGAATTACAACGCTGACACCTCCCCTTTGTTACCTGTGTATTCTGATGCTCAGGCACCTTCCATGTGCTGTGTGGATTATCTTATTGAACCTTTTCAAAGCCCATTTGTAGAGTTCTTAGGAAGAGACCCGTGTGTTGAGAAGTGTTTTGTAAGCCCTGTGACTATATGATGTAATATGATGGTGCTCTCTTGGTGAGAAGATCCAACTTGAATTGTTTTCTTCCTTATTAGCCCTTCATGGTTCTGTAAAGCTCTCCTACGCACATGATGCCCACAGCTCATAGCCGAAAAGCAGAGAGACTCTAAGATTTACATTTTGCTCTTTTAATATCAAGGTCTTTGACTTTTCTTCTATACCGAAGGGGTCCTAGTCTGTTGCTAATTATGTAACACATTGGTACTCAATTGACCTATAGTTTTTTTGTTTTTTTAAGATTTATTTACTTTATGTATGTGAGTGCACTGTCTTCAGACACACCAGAAGAGGGCATCAGATCCCATTATAGATGGTTGTGAGCCACCATGTGGTTGTTGGGAATTGAACTCAGGACCTCTGGAAGAGCAGTTGGTGCTCTTAAACTCTGAGCCACCTCTCCAACCCTTCCCTTTGTATTTTCTTAGTCTTCCTATTTTGCGATCTTCTAGCTTCCCCCAAACTAGGGAAAATTTCAGAGTTGAAAAAAAAAAGTCCCCCTTTTTTTTCTATCTCTAAGTATGGTGTCTATATCTTGACCACTATGAGGCACATCTCTTCCCAGGCCAGAAGTCAAACCCAGAGCCTGTGAGACGTGGTCATTTATTTAGCTATAAAGGCCCCAGACTTGATAAAATGTGGGACGCCAATTCTAAACTTTCGAGTGTATCTCCTGAGTCGCTGTTTCTACAGCCATTGCTCTCTGTACCAGTTTTTTGAAAGGGACAGGACGGGTATAAGTCGTCCTCTGTACCTCTGACCAGTACCACCTGTCTGAGGGTTTAATACTGCTGCTAATTGTCGTGGTTCCCTTGCATCTAAATCCTGTTCTGAGCAGTAAATTCAGTGCTTGTCCTGTTTGCCTTACAGAGGATCCCTCCGGACCTTGCTCATCTGCCTGACCCTGAAGCAGGATTATAGATAGAGGAGTACTCTTGGTGTATTCTCTCTCTCCGCTCCATCTGACAGAGGTCAAGAGCAGTTATGGTGTGTGGTTGTCGCACTAGTGTAAGTTTTAGTGAAATTAAACTTAATTTTTTAGAGGAGTTTTTTTTTTTCTTTTTCTTTTTCTTTTTCTTTTTTTTTAAATGACAGATTTTTAAAATTTTTTTTAGGCCTGTTTGTTCTTGGTTTCCATGAGAGGACTGCCCCCTGGTGGACAAGAATTACCAATTCACATGAAAATTTTTGCTTCAATCACCTTGAATTATTTTGTTTGCTTAATTGTTTTGTTTGGGGTTGATATTAATTATATTCAAATGAACAATGGGAATTGAATACATGGTGTGTAGATTCCATCAACATATGTCTCAAATATCCCTGTAAGTATTCCAGAACATCCTCTGATAGGAGGGTCTTAAGATCTTTGCACAGGAAATTCTCGTGGGAATGTCATGACTGGAGACTTATGAGTTCTAATCTGTAGGTCAGTCACAGACACTTACGTAGTCTCCATAGATCAACCATTGTCGCACAATCAGTGCACGGTAGGGGTGCAATGCATATGGATGCCAAATGCTGCTTTTTTGGAATAATCATACACCAAGTACCTTGGGCATCTAAATTTATTTCCTTTTTCCTGTGAGACAAGCTTGGCAGCCGTCACTCTCGTGTGGTTGAAGAAACCAAGAACTGTCACGTTAGGAAATGATATCACTGAAATTTAAGGCTGGGTAATTCGGTTTTACAACACGTACTTTTGTCTTTATGCTCAATGTCCTCTCTCACGAGTCTCAGAGCACTTCAGGATTTTACAGGACCTGCATGAGAGGATTGCTGTTCATTAGGCTGTATGTACCATCGGTGTCAGCAATGTGGCAGAGTGGAACTTAGTTAGCTATGGCAGACCTCCCCTCTGCCCTTCCTAGTGTCTCCCACCATCTTCTTCGCTACTTGTCAGAACACTGTACACATAAGGAATGCCGAGAACTGATTCTCATCTGTGAGGTTGGGTTAATTAATAGGTTTTCCAAACATCACATCTCTCAGCTTATCTGCTCTCCTTTCTTTTTCAAAGAAAACTACAGTAGATCCTACACAATCAAAAGGTAAATATTTGGCTCTTTCCATTCGGAACAGCACACGCTATGTGCTGGAATGCACTTAGAATATATGGTTCAGCTAGGCGGTGGTGGCGCACGCCTTTAATCCCAGCACTTGGGAGGCAGAGGCAGGTGGATTTCTGAATTCAAGGCCAGCCTGGTCTACAGAGTGAGTTCCAGGACAGCCAGGGCTACACAGAGAAACCCTGTCTCAACCCCCCCTCCCCCCCGCAAAGAGCATCTGGTTCACTGCAAAGCTCTCCCAAGTCAGGGAAGCTATGAGTTCTTCTCTGAGGCAAATTTTCCTGTTCCTGTTCATGTGAGCCAGGTCCACATTTCTACACATAATCCCTTAAAGGGGTTCCTTGAAAATGGGCCTGGTGAAAATCAGAAAAGGTTTATTGAAAATCACTTAGCTCAAGTAGGGCAGTGGTGGCACATGCCTTTGGCTCCAGCACTTGGGAGGTAGAGGCAGGTCAGCCTCTGGGTTCGAGGGAAAACTGATCTACAGAGTTAGTTCCAGGACAGCCAGGGCTATGCAGGGAAATGCTGTGTCAAAAGAACAAGGAGGAGGAGGAAGAGGAGGAGGAGGAGGAGGAGGTAGGAGGAAGAAAGGGGGAGAGAGAATAAAGAGAGAGGAGAGAGAGAGAGAGAGAGAGAGAGAGAGAGAGAGAGAGAGAGAGAGAGAACAAGAGAACTAAAGAACAAAAGAACAAAAGAATGAAAGAAGAAAATAACTCAAATTAGCATGGCTACACCTGTAATCTCACATTCAGGTTGCAGAAGCAGGGGAATCTTTTATTTGATGCTATCCTGGATGACACAATGAGACACTGTTTAAAGAAAGAATGGAAAAGAATGTAGAGGAAATTCACCAAACTCACCTTCCAGAATGAGTCCTGTTCAACAGACAATGGCTGGCGAATGTATCCAGTCCCGAAGCGTCCCTTTCCTGAGTGACTTGTATCATTCCTACCCTACGCTGTCCTGATATCCACTTTCCCACACCACAGCTCTTGAGCTCTCTCACCTTGCTGCTTCAAGGCCTCAATCTTTTCAAGGGTGGATCTCCATTTTGAAGGGCGAGTCCTCTGTCTGGAACTAAAACCAGACCCGCTGTTATATAAAATCAAGAAATTTCGGCAAGTTCCAAAGCATTCTGTTTAGTACTACATGGCCTTAAATACTGGCATGTGGGCCTCCCTACCTGGAGTGGTGCTCCATCTAGTAAGCAGTAGTGAAAGATGTTGGAAGTTGCCAGGCTGTGGTGGCACACGCCTTTGATCCCAACATGTGGAAGACAGAGGCAGGTGGATATCTGAATTCCAGGCCATACTGGTCCACAGAGTGAGTTTCAGGACAGCCAGGACTACACAGAGAAGCCCTGTCTTGAAACAAACAAACAAACAAACAAAAAAACCAAAACGACAAAAAGAGGATGTTGGATGCTAAATATATCTGAGCATACAATATAACCCTTTTTTTAAAAAAATACAAATGCTTTCCTGAGAAATCACCAAGCACCGTACACGAAAGACTCTTGGAAACCACTTTAAGATTCTATTACATACATTGACTTAGAAAGATAGCTCCGTGAGTAAAGATGCTTGCGGCCAACCCTGACAACCTGAGTTCAACCCACAAGACCCACATAGTGGAGGGACGGAACAAACTTCTGGAAGTTGTCCTCTGACCTCCACCTATGGTTGACACACGTGTGGCTGCACTCACATACATACATGATCATACAGGGATACAGAGAGAGCGGGGTGGAGAGAGATTGTGTGTGTGTGCACATGCGTGTGAGCGTCTTTGTGTGTGTGTGTGTGTGTGTGTGTGTGTGTGTGTGTGTGTGTGTGTGTGTGTGAATAGAGTTTAATTTGTGAAATTGCAAAACACTTGAAGACTATACACACAGGCTGGGAAAGTAGCTCCATCGGTAGAGACAGCTTTGATGCATAAATGAATCCCTGGGTTCAATCCCAGCACCATATAAGTCAGGCACGTTAGCACACACCTGTAATCCTACGGTCTGCCGGGTGGAATGTCAAAGTAGACCAGCAGGGGGATCAGAGGTCCGGAGACCCTCAGTACATAGTGATTTTAAGACCAGCCTAGAGTACGTTGTTAGTCTTTCTCAAAAACAAAAGCAAGGACTGGTGAGATGGCTCAGTGGGTAAGAGCACCCGACTGTTCTTCTGAAGGTCCGGAGTTCAAATCCCAGCAACCACATGGTGGCTCACAACCATCCATAACAAGATCTGACACCCTCTTCTGGAGTGTCTGAAGACAACTACAGCGTACTTATATATAATAAATAAATAAATCTTTAAAAAAAAAAAAAAACAAAAGCAAAGAGTCTAACCTACAAGCACACAGGTCAGAGGTATTTCTCACAATGTGATGAAGAAGTTCCCCAGGTGACCTAAAACGATTGACAAGAGTTTCAAAATGCTTTCTGGTATCTCTGTATCTGCTTTAATTAATAATTAATACTGACTTATCCTTGCTTTTTGCAAAAGAAAAAGCTATTTAACTAGTATTTGGCCGTTTGGATTTTTTTTTTTTTTATTCTCCAAGTTTAAAACAAGCAAGCAAGCCCTTCAGCTGACAATACAACTTTGAAGCATTTCGCCTTACATTGATATGAAAAATGGAATTCTGATCCCCGTCAAGCCTGAAGTACAGAGAAACGAAGTATGGAAGTATGAAAACAGCTTTTAATGACGTTTCCAACCCCCGACTCTGTCCCGTGGCCATCTGCATTCACCCAGAAGTGCATGCTTGAAATCAGGCCGTCTGGGTGTCTTGGACACAAAAGGACCCTTTGAAACGTCTGATCTGAGCATATGAGTGTCAAGAACCCCCCCACCAGAACAGAGCCAATCCAAACCAGGCTACAGTGTCTCCATTCAGAGGGCATCAATGTGCCTCTTTAGTGGTTTTACAGAATCCCAGGAAATTGTGATTACATGGCATTAGCTTTTCATTGGCTGAAGAATGGAGGAGAAGCTTGCAAGACTGCCTCACCATGTGAAGAAAAGTGTTTTTGGCTCTGGTCATCTACCGCTGTTCTCTGATAAAAAAACTACACAGCAAATGCCTTTAAGATGCCACACAATTATATATACAATTGTAGCTCAGTAGCTTGGGTGCTGGGGCAGGAGTAGAGTTTCAGGCCAGCCTGAAAAGAACTCCCAAATGACTATTGTTTTCAGGGAACAATCCCTTAGTCAAGGATGGGATTTGCAGCCATGATATTGGGAGCTTACTTTTATTTCTTAGTAAGACGCTTCCCTGGAAGTTGAAGTAACTTGGGATTGACAGGAAAGCTGTTTCTAAGTATTAACTGTAGGGTTAGTTGAGAACTTGTTTCAGCGGCTTGACTCTATTTGAGAAGGAAAGCACTCAAAACTCATTGTGCTCTGATGGTGGGTGTAACGTTAGCCTGACTGTTTTGTGTCTCAAGGATTTATTAGACATGAATAAAAAATCACCTGGAGCCAGACCAAATTGTCAGTGTGTTCCAAGAGTGTTCGTTCCCATGACCCTAAATATCCATCAAGATCTGTTGTTGCTGTTGTTGTTGTTATTGTTTGAGATAGAGTCTCATATATCTCAGGCTGGGCTTGAACTCAGTAAGTAGCTGAGGATGGCCTTGAACCTCTGATCCTTTTGCTTCCACCTCCTAAATGCTGAGATTATAAGCATGCACAAACATATCAAATGTATGTGGTGCTAAAGATCAAAGCCTTTGGGGTTTTGTACATGCCAGGCAAACATTGTACCAACTAAGCTACATCTCCTGTCCTGCCCTCCAAGGTTTAAATAAGAAACCAAGGGCTGGAGAGATGGCTCAGTGGTTAAGAACGCTCTGACTGCTCTTCCAGAGGTCCTGAGTTCAATTTCCAGCAACCACATGGTGGCTCACAACCATCTGTAATGGAATCCAATGCCCTCTTCTGATGTGTCTGAAGATAGTTACAGTGTACTCATGTATATAAAATATATAAATCTTTTTAAAACGTGAAGAAAAGAGAAAGAAACCAAGGCAGAAATTATAGACCATTTTAGGATAAGATCAGTATTGGGACTATCAGCCACTCACAGTTATCAATGTGTTATCAAATATGACATTGAATGGTATGAAATCTTATGAGACACCTTAAAATGCTCCCAGTGTGTGTCCCTTGAATATAATGTGCGTAAGAGTTGCTTGGGAGCCTACCTAGCATGTTCAAGGCCCCTGGATTCTGTTAACAACACTGGACACAAGAATTTCTTGGATATAAAGGGACAGATACCTTCTGTCTATACATATTGAGTAATTCTCCCTCCAGTGTTGTGGTGGTTTGAATAAGAATGGCTCCCATAGGCTCATATATTTAAATGCTTAGTCATTAAGGAGTGGCATTGTTTGAAATCGACTAGGAGGTGTGGCCTTGTTGGAGGAAGTATGTCACATGGGGGGGGGGGTGGACTCTGAGATTTGAAAAGCTCAAACCAGGTCCAGAGTCTGTCTCTCTCTCTGTTGCCTGGGGATCCAGATGTGGAACTCTCAGTGACTTCTGCCTTTGTGCCACCACACTCCCTGCCATGATGGATAATGGACTAACCCTCTGAAACTGTGAGCCAGCCCCAGTTAAATGCTTCCTTTTAGAAGCATTACCGTAGTCATAGTGTCTCTTTGCAGCACCACAACAGTGGCGAAAACAAGGGGGTCTGTGGTGCATTTGTAAATACAATAAACACTTTTTATTCAACTGTACTTCTCACCACATCTGAACTTCCATATTGTCTCCGCATCTACGAAGTGCATTTATCTCATCCTGTTGAGATGAATTCAGCTCAGGTTCCAATAAGTCATTCCTTCTCTTAAGTGGCCACTCCATCGTCATCTGGATAAGAATGACAGAGGTGATACGGAGATAAGCCGTGGCAAGGTTGCATCATAGCCAGACACTGAAACAGATACGGACAGCAGCAGTGTTCTTCTCTGGATTGTGCAGTATGTGTAAAACCGGCCTTTCGACTGTGCCTTGCCCTGAGTGACTTCATCTTACAAGGTCCACTTGGCCCCATGTTGAGTGCAGATACAGAGAGAGGCAGGATGGCTGCACAGGCAGAGGCAAAGGCTGGTGAGTAGCTTAGTTCTAAAATGAAAAAGGAACTTTAAAAAAAGTACCATATACACGTTTATCAAAAGTAGGCTGGGAACATGTAAGAACTTGAGCATATTAAAAACCATAGCAGAGGGGCTGGAGAGATGGCTCAGCAGATAAGAGCACTGACTGCTCTTCCAGAGGACCCAGGTTCAATTCCCAGCACCCGCATGGCAGTTTACAACTATCTGTAACTCCAACATCGGACACCCTCACACAGACATACCTGCAGGCAAAATGCCAATGCACATAAAAATAAATTATTTTAAAAACCATAGCAGCAAAGCCAGATCCAAGAACTTACGACAAAACAACAGACCAAAGTAGATTATAACCTGACCTCCTGAACAGGACACGCGTGTGGTATGGTAGCACACACATGCCTTTGATCCTATTACTGGGGAAGCAGAGGCAGGTGGATTTCCGTGAGTTCCAGGTCAGCCCAGTCCTAGATAGGGAGTTCCAGCCAGGAAACCTTGTCTTAAAAAAAAAAAAAAGAAAATGGAGGCTACTAACAGAGATACCAAAGGCTTCACCAGCCTGTCATCTAATCGGTGTGTGTGTGTGTGTGTGTGTGTGTGTGTGTGTGTGTGTGTGTGTTTGTGTATCTCTCTGTCTCCCTATCTCTCTGTCTCCCTGTCTCTCTGTCTCTGTCTCTGTCTCTGTCTCTCATCTCTCTGTCTCTGTCTCTCTGTCTCTCTGTGCCTGCCTGCCTGTCTGTCTGTCTGTCTGTCTGTCTGTCTGTCTGTCTGTCTGTCTCTGTGTCTGCATACCAACAGGCACAGACCTCCCAATAACCCGCAGGCCTTCAGCTCAGCTTCATCACCACTGTTTGACATGACCTGTTCAAACTGCTGTCCATCCCTCTGCCCCATCCATCTACCTGGTCCCGGTCTTGCACCTTATCTCCACAGTCCTGTCCCTCTAAAGCCTGACTGACCCCTGCGCCTGCCTCTGGAACCCAAGGCCAGCTCTGATCTGTGACGCCAGCAGCCCTCGAACTGGGTTCCTTAATGTCTTACCCAAGCGCTACAGCTGCTGTCTTTGCAATCCGCCTTTGCTTCCACTTTAAAAAAAAAAATTAATTGCATGGCTTCTTTAACTGTTTTGTAACCATTCTCTAACACACACACACACACACACACACACACACACACACACCCAATGGTTAGTTTTTCTGTCAACTTGACATAGCTATAGTCATCTAAGAAGAGGGACCCTGAGTTGAAAAGATGCCTTTATAAGATTGGCCTACTGTTAGCAAGTCTGAGGGGAGTTTTCTTGATTAATGATTAAAGTGGAAGGGGCCCAGCCCATTGTAGGTGGAGCCACCCTTAGGCAGCTAGTCCTGGATTGTATGAGAAAGCACTCTGAAAATCCATGGAAAACAAGCCGGCAAACAGCACTCCTCCACGGCCAATGCTTCAGTTCCTGTCTTCAGGCTTTTCTGCCTTGCGTTCCTGTCCCAACTTCCCTTCTAGATTCCACGAGGCTGACAACACTGTCACAGCAGATGACAGCTGTGGACGACAGAAGGAGGGAGCTGTGGAAGCACCAAAAAGGAAATTAGGCTCAGATGATAAATCACAGACTTAGCTATCAAAATACATGTTGGAAGTATTTAAAATAATATTTTCGTCCTCCATTCCAATATAAAAATATTATTACTATTATTTATGATTTTAATTGTTCAATGTAAGCAGAAGACAGAAGATTCACAAACAAACTGGCAATTTTCATATAAGCTAAGCTCCCTGAGGCTAAGAGTGTGGCTCAGCGGTCAGAGTCTTGGCCAGCCTGTGCGAGGCCCTGCTGGCTCAGTGGCAAGACTCTTGGCTAGCATGGGGAGGCCTTGGATTTGACGCTCAGAATTGTAGAAGAGAAAAGGAACTGTTGTGTTTTGAGTAAGGATGTGCCTCTCGTGGAACCAGCTAGAGCTAAGCCATGTCTAATACAGATGCTTAAAGGAGAGCCATGGCCTCTTCCTCAAAGCTGGCTCACTTCGCCGTATTTTATACAGAGAGAGGTCTCGTGTTCATTCCTAACTCAGGTCTGTTCGTGGAGCCACAGTGACAGGACTTAAGGTTTAGGTAGTGAGGGAGGAAGTTGCCACCGCACTTTAAGCCCCGCCCTTGATGGCATCTTTCTTATCCTGGACTCTCCCGCGGAAGCTGGAAATGTCACTGTCCTTTCCTTCTCATTTCTTTGCTTTTTTCTTCAGCTAAGACCAGACAGAGGTGGGTGCTTTCTCTATGGAGACTCAGGGTAGAACAGAGCCACGGAAGCACCGGGAGAGAGGCCTGAGCAGGTGGTTTGACTGCGAGGACCCCGTGACTGCGGGGTGGTGGACGTGACTCCAGCAGAGTTACATGAACCAAGGATGGCAGCGATGCGCATCCTAGGATGATTCTAGAGCACGGCTGGTCATCGTTCTGTCTGTGTGGTCTTCTAGCCTTGCTCTCCTGATGAACCGTTCTTTTTCTTTCTCTCCCTTCATCTCTCAGGTCTCCTTATGCATCCCCGCCCCTTAGCCACCTTCCTGCTTGAGATTACAGTTGTGTGTCACTACACCTTGCTCAATAGTCTTGAATTTTGTTTTTGTTTTTTTCTCCTGAAAACAGGCAGATTTGAAAGCCCAGGTTGCTACTAAGAATCCCACAATTCTCATCCGAGAATATCGACTTTGAGCCTTCTTTCCTTATAAGTGATTTTGCAGACTCCCCAAATGTTGCTACTAGCTCCATCTCCTAAATCCCATCTGCACTAAATTGCACCTGGTGCTGTAGACTGAGGAGGGCTAAAACAGACTATTCGAAACCCCGCAGAGCAGCTGTAAGGAGAAGCAAGAGGAAAATGAGGTGACCTTTTAAAAATCCCAAGTCCAAGGCTTTATCTCCTAGAGCACCTTTCATGGATGATACTTTTGGATGCAGGGGAGTGACTCCAACTCTTGTTCTGAAAATTGGTTATTGAACTGTAATCGGAGTGGTAATTTTTTTTGGACTCAAAAGTTTATCCACTCAGTGTTAGCAGAGGAGTGAAGTACTGTGAGCCGGAGCCAGTCTCCACGCACAGCCACAAAACACGTGTCTACGACACAGTTTGCAGCTGGGTGGAAGGGTCCCATAGTGTGGTGGGACACAGTTCTCAAGCATGTCCATAGCTGTTTTCTGTACGTTAAGTTACCAATTAAATCGCATTAGTATCTGTCTCTATCATTCCCAGTTCTCTCAGAGGAGCTAGGCATTAAAATACAGTGCAAAATGTATGGTTTTGAGGAAATTATACGTCCCTCTTCACATATCAATGCATACACTCCATATTTCAATAGCAAAGGTCACGTATGTAAGCAGTTTGATAGAACTACTCATTCTGTGTGTGCATATCATGCTATACCGTGCTTTCCATGAGAGCAGAGACTTATTTTAAGTCTGTGTCCCCAGCACATAGTAGGTGTCAAGTTAAATTTCCATAGCTAGAAAAGATGGCTGTGGGGAAGTTGTGTGGAGAGAGAATGTCTGTGGTGTGGATGTGCTGTTAGTCTAAACATAACTCAGCTGCTGTTCTTATCAGTGATTTCATTAAAACAGGCTGTCGTCTAGTCTGTATTGGTGTGTGTGTGTGTGTGTGTGTGTGTGTGTGTGTGTGTGTGTGTTTGAGGGCCAGAAGTTGACATTGTGTGTCTTCAGTCATTCACTCTGCCTCATTACTTGAAACAGGATCTCTCACTGCACCTAGAGCAGCTAGACTGGCTGGTCAGGGAGCTCTGGAAATCTGCCTGTCTATGCCTCTCCAAGGTTGGTTAGACACACACCACTGTGTTGGCTTCTTACATGGGTGCTGGGACCTTACACTCAGGTCCTTATGCTTGTGTGGCCAATGTTTTACCAGCTGTGGTGGTTTAAATGCAACGGCCCCCCATACTCTTCAAATACGTCATCCCGAGTGATGTCACTGTTTGAGTAGGCTTAGGACGATTGGCCTTGCTGGGGGATGGCTTTGAGAGTTTGAAGATACACACCATTTCTACTTTGTTCTCTCCCTGTTTTAGGCAGATGTGAGCCCTCAACTTCTGGCTTCAGCCTCCTTGCGTGCGGCTTGATGCCACACTTCCCTGCCAAGACAACTCGTATCCTCTGGAAACTTGGCCCAGATAAACTTGTTCTTCTGTAGGTTGCCACGGTCATGGTGTTTTATCACAGCGATAGAAAAGTAACTAAGACAGCAGCTGAGCCACCTCTTCATCCCTGCAGCTGAGCCACCTCCTCGGCCCCTGCGTTGTTTTTGATTTCTCTATGAATGAGGACTAACCTGTGAGCCTTATCTCAGGGAGGTCACGCTGATTCTGTGTGTCCTGTCTCCCTTGAGGTCCTTCTGATTACAGAGGGGTTATTCGTTGGCCAAGGAACTTGGGTTAGGCATTCTCGAATTTCTGCATATCAGTCAATGGAGAATATGGCTTGCTTTATGGTATGACGGGATGTGAAGTAATGTTTTAATCTTGAGAGTGATTTCAGTAATCCATAGGGCTTTTGAAACTTCTATGATCCTTGAACATCATCTCTGCATTTGAAGCAGTATTTCAAAGTACTGCTCAGGCCTTTTAGAGTGAAGAGATTCTATTTAAATTGTCAATTTATTTGTGAGTCTGCCATCTTGTACCTTCTTTGCATAATTAATATTGTAAACAATATTAATGATGTTCTTTGATATTGGACTTGGGAAGGAAAATCTAATTTTAAATGTATTCTGCAAATAATTTGATAGTTGATTCTGTAAATGTCATTTTTAATGTACTTATAATTATTTTCCAAACAACTCCTCTGGCAATAAGCCACATCCTATAGCAAATAATTTCTTTATCTTCTTGGATTAAATAAAACAACATATTTATCTCTGTCTTTGTTTGGATTTTACCTGCTGTGACTCACTTTGCCAGCCAAGTGAATTTTAAAAATAAATAATAAATTTGTATGACCTTTTGTTTTCTCACTATATATGAAAATGGAAAAAAAAGAATGAATGCAAACTTAAGAATATGAAGTTCCTGAAAGCATCTTATTAAAATTCCAGAAGACAGACTATGGCACTCATTTCTTAGGACTGCCGTGACAAGGCTGTGAAAACAGTGTGGCTTAACTCAGCTGAAGTGAGTTGTCTCTAGCCCTGGAAACTTAACCTAAAATCGGGTGTCAGTAGGCTGCCATCTCTCTGTCTGTCTGTCTGTCTGTCTGAAGCCTGGAAAGGAATCCTTCTTATTTCTTCCTGGCTTTTGCTAGGTTGTCAGCAATCTTTGACACAACTTGCTTTGTAGATACTCCCCAACATTCTTCTGTCTTCACCTGGCCATCTTCCTATAGGAAGCCCAGACGTGCTTGAATTAGGGGTCTACCCTGCTCCACTGTGACTTCCCATAGAAAATCACATTGGCAATGACCCTATTTTCAAGTCCCATCTCATTCTGAGATACTGGGAGTAGGGCTTGAGGAGATATATATATTTTTTTTGAAAGAGGCTGGTCATGGTAGTATGCAGCTATAACCCCAGAACTCGGGAGAAAGCTCAGTGAATTCAAGGTCAGCCTGGTCTACATAGTGGCCAACCAGGGCTACATAGTGACAGCCTGTCTTTACGAAAGAAAGAAAGAAAGAAAGAAAGAAAGAAAGAAAGAAAGAAAGAAAGAAAGAAAGAAAGGCCCAAAAAGGTATCATATTCAATTTATCATAACTATTTTCTATCAAAATTTAACTAATATTTGGATCTGGAGAGATGGCTCCGAGGTAAGGAGCACTGATTCACCTGTAACTTTGAAGCTCAGGTCCCCCGCTCTTGATCACACACAAAGCTTCTACAGAGCAAACGTTCATATTCAGGAACCAAACCACTAATGTCTAAGTAACGGCGTTTTCCCTTAGAAATGTGGTTCCTTTAGTAATAGGAAAAAAATTCTGATTTCTGTTAAATAGATCACTGTGTGTTTGTATTTTTCAGAAATCCAAAAGCAACGAGCCCCCTCAAAGTCAATAGGAAAGAGGGGGTCGGCAAGAGAGCTCAGCTGGCGGAAATGCTCGTATGGGGAGCACTCAAAATCATAATGACCAAGTATGGTGGCTCATACCTGTAATCACAGCTCTCAGTAGGTGGAGTCGGGATGATTGCTGTGAACTTGAGTCCAGCTTGAGCAAGAGAGAAAGATCCTGTCTCAAAAATGCTTTCATAATCTCTGGTAATATTGACTACATAATAATATTGACAATATTTTGCTAAATGCAATATTTAAATTAATTCTACATGTTTCTCTTTCTTTCTTTCTTTTACTTTGTTCTTGTTTTGGTTTGGGTTTCAGGTTTTGTTATTGCTTATTCATGTTTTTATTTTGTAGTATAGCTTGTTTTACTTTGTTTTTGTTTGTTGGGACAGGGTCAACATGTAGCCAAGGTTGGCCGCCTCGAACTCCTGATTCTCTCCTTTTCAGCTCTGGATGATGGTGTTAAAGGCTTGTACCATCATACCTGTCTGTTTCATGTTGGGGCGGGGTCATTTGTTTACTTGTTTGTTTTGTCGTGTTTATTGCATGCTTGGTCTATAGAGTTGCTTTCCTGTCCTCCATAATAAAATGACAAAAGTGTTTGGGAATAGTAACATGTTGAATTCATCTTCCCTTAGATCCTGCCGGCAGCATGCTTCCTGGGAACCTTTGCATTTTAGGAGGTTGTACTGCATAGGCAGCTATTGTGCCAGGGTTGTCTAAGGTGAACAGAGAAGAGCAACTGCCACTCAGCAGAATGGAGAAATCCATTCCAAGGGCCTTGGCCAGAGTAACAGAGGATCTTGCACTCTCAAGCAGACTGGCTTAATTTGTATTTAATCCCGAAGAGCACTATTTGTATATCAGTGAGTGGACATACGGTGGTAGTCACTCTCCAGTTGCATTTCTGGATCCCAGATAAAGCAGTGGGCAGAAGACTTTTTTTTTTTTTTTAATTTCCTTAACTTGATTGTAGGGTAGAGCTGAGGAGCCTGGAGCAGAGCCTAACTTCTGACTTTCAGCCATCGGCCATTACAGCTGATTTCCTGCCAGGCCTATCCTCCTCACAGGTTGAAATCTATGCAAAGGTGGAAGATTTTTTATTTTAGAAGCATTAGAATATGTCTATAATATGTGTGTGTGTGTGTGTGTGTGTGTGTGTTTATACATGTGTACGTGTGTATACATCAGGACAGGGATCTTATATAACTCAGTAATTAAGAGACTTGGGAAAGGTGCTAGAGCTGATTAAAATGAGGAGTCAGTGGCTGAAAATTTATGTGGAAAAAGGAATATTCAGCCAGGCGGTGGTGATGCACACTTTTAATCTCAGCACTCAGGAGGCAAAGGTGGGTAGATCTCTGAGTTTGAGGTCTGCAGCCGGGTCTGCAGAGGGGGGTCCCAGGACAGCCAGGGGTACACGGGGAAACCCTGTCTTGAGAATCCAAAAAAAAATAAAATAAAAAGAAAGTGACATTGCAGCGACTTTACAAACTGTAACAAGCTGGATTTTTATACGAGAAGAGGTAAGTAGAAAAGGCAGCAGAATCTTCAATCAGGCAGAATTCATTTGCCTGCTTTAGACATAGTAAGTAATGTCATTTCCCCCTGCCACCCATTATTGCATACCCTAGTCCCCAGAACCTCTGATTGAGTCATTACGCCACCAAGGGGACTTGTGGCTGCAGATGAAATGAAGATCAGCTCTGCATCAGGCTTGCTTGCAGGAAGAGAACCTGGACCACTCAGATCAGCTCGGTGTCATCACCACGGTCTCTAAAGAGGAAGAGGGTGGCAGAAGAGGGAGCCAAGACAGAGTCGTGACTGTGAATTCAGGGCAGCGGACCACCGGACCACCGCTGGCTTTCAGGGCAGAGAAATGAGTTGAAGAACCCAGGAGGAAAGTGCGCAGAGACAACTGGAAAAGGGAGGGAGTAAATTCTCCTCTGGAGTACCCAGAAAGAAATGGAGCCCTGCAGAAATCGTGAGCTTATCCCAGCAAGCTCTGTGTAGGATTTCCCCTCTCTAGCACTACCTTAGTAATAAATACGTTGTTTGAAGCCACCACGTTTGAGACACATTTTAATAGCAGAAACAGAATGCTAACACAGTAGAAAAGATTTGGTTACCTGCAACTTGGAGTTTAAATAGAACACCAGACAAAGGCCCAGACGTGGAGGCTCATACAGTCCCTAGACCCTCAGCATCCCAGTATCCCACTGGATATATGCTTTTAAAAGGGGCAGCGCGTCTCATTATTAAGATGCCCAGATCAAGCTGCCTTTGCAGCCCCTGTGGCGCTTACTTCTGCAGGCTGCTAATAGAAGGAGGAGTGTATTCCAGCAAGGCGAGTGACTCAGCACTTAGCAGAGATGCTTTGCCCAGCACAGGGTTATTAATCACTGCTGGGAGTAGGAATGAGCAAATTGATGACTTGACAGTTCGGTAGAACTCCCCGCTCCACATCCTCCCCGAAAACTGGGGAGAGCCAAGTCATCAATAACTCTGAAATCAATTCTTGCTCCCTCAGCCAGTTTCTAGGCAAAAGGAGTAATGGCCTGTTGTGAGACAACCGCTTTCACATTTGTGAGGTGTGTTTTCGCCAAGCTTTTCTTACCTTCTATTAAAGTAAGCTGGCTAAGCCTTAGGAATTGACTCTGAGGCTGTGGGGGGTGGGGAGGGGCTTATCAAGTGGGAAGTCACTGGCAGGCATTGAAAAATGATTTCGTTAAAAAAAAAAAAAAAAGTCTGGGCTGGAGAGATGGCTCAGCTAGGTTAAGAGGGCCGACTGCTCTTCTGAAGGTCGTGAGTTCGGATCCCAGCAACCACATGGTGGCTCACAACCATCCATTATGAGATCTGATGCCCTCTTCTGGGGTGTCTGAAGACAGCTACAGTGTACTTACATATAATAAATAAATCTTTAAATAAAAAAAAAGATACAAACAAGAATAAAAACGTTTAAAAAAAAAAGACTAAGTTTTGCCTCCTCTGGC
This sequence comes from Mus pahari, assembly GCF_900095145.1. NCBI lineage: Eukaryota > Metazoa > Chordata > Mammalia > Rodentia > Muridae > Mus > Mus pahari. Next base: position 58,258,108 of record NC_034602.1, read on the forward strand.
ATCCATGGTGTCTTTATAGGGACACTCTGGAATAATTCCTTTCATTCCTCTTTGGTGGATGAATGTCCCAAACTTTGTTGATTGTGTTTTAGGCCAAGTGGCTGGCTTAGGAATTCTGTAGGAATAAATTTGATGTCGTGAGAGTGAAGTGAGATGGTCATATGAAAACACGGGGCAAGGGCACGTCGTGTAAGCTGGTCTTTGCTGAGCTGGTGGAGCACGGGCTAATGTGTGGGTGAAACCAGTTTGACAATGACATCAGTTTAGGGGGAGGCTGAGAGGAGACTCGGTCTCTTTGATGTTCTTTGAACTCTTGAATGTACTTTTGACTGGACAAGGCATCATCTGTCCCTGCTGTGTCTCACAGTTGCTCTGTCATTGAGCTTTTGATTTCTCCTATGTTGGTGTAGGTTTCATTTCTGTTATTGGACCTTTGTTGCAGTCATTTTCCTACTTATCCATGAGGAGCATACTCCAAGGTGCTCAGGGGAGGCCTAGCACTGCAATTATTAGTAGTACATGATCCTGTATATGTTGTATTTATTACCCTGTACGTACATACGTAACGGTAATTGAGTTTAACTTATATAGAAGGCATAGTTAAAAACATTGAGACTAAAATAGAGAAAAATCACAAGAGTATACCTCATAAGTTATATGTGTGTGTTCTCTCAAAATACACTACTGTGCCGCTGTACCCGTGTCTTGACTGCCATGAGGACACTATGGAGCTAGGCTAGGTGTGGTGGCCCATGCCCTGTAGTCCCGGCACTTGGTAAGCAAAGGCGGGTGGGTCTTTGTGAGTTCTAGGCTAGCCCAGTGCTACAGAATGAGAGCTTGGAGAGAAAGAGAGGTGGTGTGTGTGTGTGTGTGTGTGTGTGTGTGTGTGTGTGTGTGTG
>NC_034602.1:58259031-58268262 GCF_900095145.1 Mus pahari
ACAGAGAGAGAGAGAGAGAGAGAGAGAGAGAGAGAGAGAGAGAGAGAGAGAGAGAGAGAGAGAAAGCGCGCGCCTATGCCAGGAGATGAGGCAGACGGTGGTATCAGGCTGTTACTGACCTGACACTATGACAGGAGGATGCTCTTTGTTTTAAAGTGAGATGACACAAAGCTTGGTCACGTCACTCAAAACTGAGTACAAGTTAAGTTAACTAAAAATTACCTCCCCCCCCCGGAGGTTTTCTTCTCCCAGATGTCCACCCAGATTTTTCTGCAGTTTCTGCTTTAATTTTTTTCTACACGGTTGGCTGCAGACTGTTGTGCAGCTTCACTGAGTGAAACCTCACACGAGGGGGACACTGCTGCATTCGTAATCAGGAGAATTCCAAGCCCACACGGTGTATTTAAAAAGATGTCTAGGGCCGGGCAGTGGTGGCGCACGCCTTTAACCCCAGCACTTGGGAGGCAGAGGCAGGAGGATTTCTGAGTTTGAGGCCAGCCTGGTCTACAGAGTGAGTTCCAGGACAGCCAGGGCTATAGAGAGAAATCCTGTCTCCAAAATAAATAAATAAATAAATAAATAAATAAATAAATAAATAAATAAAAGATGTCTTGGGCCGTCAAGATGGCTCATCGGTAAAGGCTCTTGCTGCTGAGCCTGATTACTGCTCTGGGTCTGAGGTTACTGGGAGATTCATCATGGCCATGAATAAATTTTAATAAGAGGCTTATTATCTAGGTACTGGTGCTCAAACCGGGCACCAGGGTTGCACCTGAGAGCACTCCCAAGATACAGCACCTAGCCATGTCCGCCCAGGGTTTATAAAGGCAAACCCGCTTGATTATATGTATTTTGACTAGGTGTAGACAGGGTCTTATGTTAACCTGCATGTCTTGCTGTTGTCTTGATCATCTTTTTTGAACAGAGTTTGATTACAAAAGCAAAAATACCAGGTAGTCACATGACCTGTTATCTTGCCAGAACAGAATATTTTACAAGCTCAGTCAATTTAAGAATAGTCTTCAATGTCTGGGGAAAGAGGGAAATGGGCTGACAGGGTACAGCCTGTACACCTTGAGAAAGCTGTACATGTGTGTGTGTGTGTTGTAATCACATTTTATTTATAGGTTAGGGCAGGCATGACATGGAGGTCAGAGGACAACTTTCAGGAGTTGGTGATCTACTGTGTGAATTCTGGGTTCATACTCACGTAGGGTGATGGTTAATATTACACTTAAGGTTTTAATTACTATGCTTATGGTGTGTACAAGTTGTCCTCTGACCTCTACACACATGCTATTGCCTGCCTGCCCTAACCCGTAAATAAAATGTGCTTAGAGTAATTTTTGAAGTTGGAGAACAGTGAGGGAAGAGAAAGAGAGAACTATCAGGGGGACGATGCAAGTGTTCTCTCGGCAGAGTCTCTGCGTTAGTGCTTACCAGAGAGAGCAGCTTCAGCTTCTGTTGTGGACTCAGTCTATTTTCTACTGTCCCCAAATGGCCCGCAACTGTACTCACTGAATTAACTGAAACTGAAATAACATCAGCTCATACGGTTTTGTTTGAAACTTGAGGATGGACTTAGAAACAGACATCATTTGCCTTTTAGATTTCTATATTCTAGAAGAGATAGAACACAAGGAGAATCTAGCTCTCATGGAGAGTGGGAAGACTGAAGGTCTAACTTTAGTATAAATCAGGTGCATTGTTATCTACTTATGTATAGTTACTTATAGTTCAGAATTCGGGAATACAGAAGAGGCAGAAGGAAATCAAATTCTGCTACTAAGAGTAAAAAAAAAAAAAAATCACTGATCTGGTCAGCAACACTAAGTCTTAGAATGAAACTCATCTTGCTGATAAAATGATTTAGAATTTCCAGACATCTAGAACTGTGAGGAAAAAGAAGTTGTGTTGTTTGAAGTATTCAGTCTGTTGTATTTGGTTTGACACCCCAGGTAAACCAAGATACACATGTGTGCATGTACATACACACACATACACACCCCCCCACCCATACATGGTGGGAGAGGCAGGTTAAACAAATAATTAAAAAGAAATAATAGACAATGATAAATATTCTAAAACAGGGGACAAATTATACCCCAGCCATGCAGAGAAGATAATGTGTTAGCTGAGCTGGGGTGATAGGTAATCTATGCTGGAGATTGTGGGGACCTGAATGTGGACATTGGCTTTAGAAGAAAAGTTTACAACATTCTACAGAGCATCCTTTGACATCCTAGACAGCAGCTGACTGGCACCTGGGCTGCTATGAATCATAAAGGTGATTATACTTCTGAGAGAGTAGGAGCTTAGAGATACACGGTTCCTAAGTTGGAGTATAGATCTGTAGTCGGCTTCCTATCCCCCACCTCTCTCTTCTGTTTTTTCATTTTTCTCTATGCCTCTTCTCTGAGTCTCTGCAGATGACGCCCCCTCCCCTGCATACCTTTTATCTAGCCAGACACGAAATCATGGAAGACACATTCAAGTCTTCTTTCCTGTCCTTTTTTCCCACACCATCACCACACTGCAGGATTTCCCTAGTTCATGGCCTCCCCATGAGCTTTCTAATCCCAATGATGTCACACTTCTGCTTAAAGGTGTAGCCTGGCTCTCTAGATTGCAGGGTTAAGTTCAGAAGTTTTGGCATACATGCAGGCAGAACACTGCATACATAATAAATCTTTAAAAAATATTTTTAATTAAAATATAACTTCATCATTTCTCCCCCCCCTTTCCTTCCAACCCCTCCCACACCCTCATGTGATGTTTTTCTTGGCACACCCTGCCTCTCAGCAGTCCAAATCTTTCATAGCCCCCCGCCCCCGCGACCCACCCATTCAGTTAGCTCACACCGAACTGTCCTGACTATTCTGTTACCTTATCTGCTCTGTTACCTTATTTGGATCCTCCTTCCCCTTTCATATACAATTTCTCCTTTGCCTTCAAGATTTTATGGCCAGAATTACTTTTCCAGGAACCCCCGATTAACTCAGCTTATGGTCGTATTTGCTCTACTTTCTCTGAGAAGGTCAGTGTTATGTTCGTTTTTTGTTGTTGTTGTTTTGTTTTTTGTTTGTTTTGTTTTGTTTTTTCCTCCATGCGTCTGTCACATAGTCGATTTCACTAGTGCTTGAAATAAGAAAACTAAGTCACAGGGTTTGGTGACTCACTGTCTGGAGAGATCATAGATATTTCTGAAGCTTCGATTTTTGAGGTTCGGAAGCCAGCGAGGAAAATCGCCTGAGTGCAGGTCAAGACGAAAGTTGCCTCGCAGGTTTCACTTAACGTTTCCGTGCCGATTGGCTCCTAGGGTAAGTGGAATCAAAACGAGAAGAAAAACTGCATTTCCCGTCATGCCTCTGGAAGCCACGCCCGGTGACTCTCAACGTCCCCTCCTGACTCACGCGGAAACGAAAGGATCACTTCCGGTTTTGCAACCCCGGGGAACCGGCGGCGTCCATCGGCCCTTTAAGGCCTTCCTCCGAAGCTCCGCCTTCGCTTGGGTCTTTCTGGAAAGGCAGCTTTGGTGTGGACCGAGCGGGGCAGGTACTACCGGGCCGCCATAGGGGGACTTCTGCGGCCGTTTGCTGCACAGGTCCGGGAGGGCCGGTTACTCCGGGGGCTTGGGCTTCCGGCCGGCTCCGAAAGCCGCTCGGAGGGTCGTCGCCCCGCACTGACGTTTTGCTCTTCTTTGCTGTCGCAGCGTCCCGGGCTCCCGAGTGTCTCCCATGGCGGATACGACCCCGAACGGCCCCCAAGGGGCGGGCGCTGTGGTAAGTGAGCGGCCTGGCCGCCCGGCTCCATCGGCAGGAGTTGGCGAGGAGCAGGAAGTGTTGGCGAGGGCTAGAGGGTTCTAGAAGCCGCTGCCTGCCGGACTGGGGTTAGGGAGCGGAGTGGCGGGCGAGAGGAGCTCTAAGTTTGTTTCAAAGGCGACAACAGGCAGTTCTGGAGCAGGTGGCTGTCACCTGTCACCTGGGGATGTTGGGCCTCCTGGCCCCTTCCCACTCCGCGGTCTCCGATCGTCTTCGGCCCTAAGGTGGAAGATACCATCTGAAGCGGAGGCTTCATCCCAGACGCCTCGTGGTGCGCGTCGTAGTATTGCCCTTTGTACCTACTTCAAGCCTTTTAAGAAATTTTGCAAAGGAGAGAGAGAGAGAGAGAGAGAAAGAAAGAAAGATGGGTTTCTTCGGTTAGTCGTTTACAAAGAGGAGGCCTGCCCTTTTGTAAACTTCATAATTAAAAATGTTGTTCTGCAGTTGGACCTGAGGCGGTTTTTGTTCTTTCACCCTTAAGTTGAAGTTTAGATTTAAAAAAAAAAAAAAAAAAAGATTTTTACAACACCTCTGTACTGTATACATGCACTTAACTTTGCTGACCCACAAATACTTAAGTATTATTTTCCACTTCATTTCATTTGGGGAATTTAACATTGATGCATGTTAACCTACTTTGTAGTTCATGTGCAGATTTCCTTAACTGTCCATTGTCCCTTCCCCTCTTTGGAAAGCAGCCATTGCGTTTATTTGTCTTGCCTCTTTACTCATAGTCGTTCAGTGGAAATCCCCCTATTCTCTCTCTTTGGTCTAAGAAGACACAGCTAGTTTCAGAAGTCTAGACCTGTTTTGCAGAAGGATCTAGAAACTGAAATCACATTTTGATCATGTCCTTCTCAGGACACAAGAACCATTTAATGTTGGTTCTTTCGGGAATTCGGGTGTGATGTTTAAGGCGATATCAACTGATTTTGCCATTGTAAAAATAGATTTCGCCCTTTATAAGTAAAAAGTTGCCTGGCCTAATTGTGAATAATTTGTCCTCAAGTCTTCAGCCCCAAGATCGATGAAAATAATTTTGTTGTAGTTGTTGTGGAACTATATCTACCAGGCCGTTCACTCTTAACTTACAGCAGCCTCTTAAGCCCCTTTACTGTGTAACGGAGTGTGCATACATACAAAAGATCCAGATGGAGGGCTGGGGAGATGGGCTTTATATGTGTTTATACGTGAGTGCTGCTTTTGCAGAAGACCCTCCTTCAGTTCCCAGCACCCACAGTGTGTGTGTGGGGGGGAGGGCTTACAATCACCTGTAACTCCAGCTCCAGGGGGAATCCTCTGGACTCCATTGGTTACTGTATGCATCATACAAACAGTTAAAAATAACAAAATCAAATCTTTAAAAATAGATTTCTAAAATGGACAATTCAGTGACTTGCTAAAGAATGGAAACCCTACACAAATACTTATTTTATTAGGGAGTATCACGTGTGGAGGTCAGAGGACAAGTTATTCTTATATGTTCTCTGCATCTACGGTGGTCTCGGGGTTCACACCTCAGTCATCAGCCTTGGGAGCTTTCGCCTTTACTGCTGGGCTATCTTGATGGCCCAACAAATAGATTGTAAAGAGAAGGCTCTGAACAAACTCGCATGGTAATCTAGATTTCATCCTTGCGTTTGACTGCTGCTATTGTCAGTCAGCTAAATTTAGTGGCATCACAGTATCATAGCTGGGTCTAAATAGAATAAACTAGCAGCATATTTATTCTTGAAGTTGCTAGCATGTAACTAAAAGGCATGTAATAAAATATACTTGAATTTTAAATATACTTGCATTTTTTCCTAAAAGAGTTTGCATGCACAAAAACAGTGAAATTGCTTAAAAGTGGTATTTAAAAACTTCAGATAGATGCACGAATGTTTCAAAATCAGCTTATTGAAAGCACCAACTAGAAACCACTCCACCACATTTAATAAAGATATGTATTGTGAGACTCCTTTCACTTCATATACCCACATATCTTACGTCTTGGCATTAAAATTATTTCTGAGCATTGTAGTTAATATGAAAACCTCTTTCTAGATTGGTATGAGGGGCTTGTTCGTGCTAAAGCAGATTTAAGTTCTTGCTTTCATGATAAGCCTAATCTAGGGCCATTGATATCAGGGTAAACTTGCACGGGACCTGTAGGGGTGGAGAGAAATAGGACCTGAGAAGCAAATAGCAATTCATATTTGATAGGCTTATTTCCAGTATCTTGGGGTGCTAGACCCTTCTGCATGTACATAGACAAATAGTCTACAGACGAATGAGTTCTATGCCAGCTATTGAAATGATTTTACACTTTTCTTTTTAATGGATTATTTATTTCAAACCTAATATTTGATGCTTTATTCAGTTGAGTCCTGACTATTTGGGTTTGAGATTTTTCTAAGAATAGACATTATAATTCTCTTGAGCCATTAATCATTATTTAAAGTTGTTTTAAAGTAGATGGAGCCATTATTATAAATGTTGAAATAGCACAGAAGGTTTTACTGTCCCGATTTTTTTCTGAAAGTGTTTCTCATGCTTTCCACAGCATATGTGTGCTGAAGTGCTTAAGTAACATGAGTTTCCACTTACTGATCTGCAAAAGCAAATGTTACAAGGTGGTGTTACAATATTCTTAGGAATAAAAGTGCATATTTTGTCCTTAACATAATTTTTGGGCTTAGTGTACCGTAATTTTACTTTATTTTATTGTTTTTATTTTTAGCAATTCATGATGACCAATAAACTGGACACAGCAATGTGGCTTTCTCGCCTGTTCACAGTTTATTGTTCCGCTTTGTTTGTTCTGCCTCTTCTTGGGTATGTATTATCCCCTTCTTGGGTATGTATTATCATCTTCTTGGGTATGTATTATCATATCTCTGACTCAGGTGTTCAATCAGCATCTATGGACTGCTTTTTAGCTTTAGAATCGATAGATTGTAACACAAAGCCCACATAAAAGCAACAGTAATCTAGTAATACCAATTAGGATGTTTTATTTCTAGTTTGTGTGACTGCTCATTGAAAATCTGAGGAAAACTAGATGTCTTGGATTGAGAAGTTCATGGATGCTGCAGTTCTTTTAAGTTGACAAAAGAATGACAACTTTATACTAATCAGTTGGATGTATATGTGAAGAGATATTTCCCAGAATGTGGAGTACATTTGTGTAATTTGTTTTCTATTGACAATTAAATGATTTAGGTGTTGTGCAATTATGATGCAATTCACAAAGGAGGAAGAGACGGTAGCTGTTGATGTCTCATAATAACTTTTCCTCTGGTAATTTGCAGGTTGCATGAAGCAGCAAGCTTTTACCAGCGTGCTTTGCTGGCCAATGCTCTGACCAGCGCTCTGAGACTACATCAGAGATTACCTCACTTCCAGTTGAGCAGAGCGTTCCTGGCTCAGGCCTTGTTAGAGGACAGCTGCCACTACTTGCTGTATTCACTCATCTTCGTCAACTCCTACCCTGTTACAAGTATCCTTTGATAGCTGGGACAGTGGAGTGTTCCTCTCGGAAGGACACAGTGATGATAGAGGTCATGAAGCTTGTTTTGCTTTTAGTCTGTCACTTGAATTTCTATCCCCAAAATTTGAAATGTAAACTCTGTAGAGCTGTTTTGTGAATGTAAACTTCATCTCTCAATGTTCTTGGCCTTGTTAGCTTAGATATTTAACAGTTAACATTCAGGGCACAAGTTTATACCTGAATTCAATATTTAAACTTTTATTTTATTGACTTTATATCTTGAGGAAAGATGCAAATTTCATTTTACTTACATGTATGAGTGTGTGCCTGTGTATATATATGTATGTGTACCACATGTGTGCTTGATGCCCATGGAGACCAGAAGAGGATGTTAAAACCCCTGCAGCTGAAGGTACAGACAGTTGTGCACTACTGTGTGGGTGATGGAAATGCAGCTCAGGTCCTCTGCAACAGCAGCCAGTGGTCTTAATCCCTAAGCCATCTCTCCAGTCCTACAAATGTGTTACTTAAAAGATCTTTGGCTCCCCCAGCTTCACGGTGAGTCAGGGACAAAAATTAATCCAGAAATGACTTAGTACAATAAATGAAGTGAAAGTAGTCTGCTATATGTAAAACAGAAAGGACATAAGCAAGTATGCTAGTAGAGGCCTGTAGTCCTAGGAGGCACAGGTAGGTTAAAAGCCAGCCTAATTTACATAGCTCATTTCAGGCCAGCTAGGGTTTCATGGTGAGACTTGTCTCAAAAAACAAACCAAAAAAACGCAGCAAGTTGGCCTAACCAGTTACTTCCTAGGAAGTACTGAGCAGTGGCAAGACCATGAACTAGTGAGTGGTGAGAATGCTAATCTAATTCATAAAGAAGTTGGGAGTTACAGCAGCAAGCAAAAGTGACCAGAGTAATCCTACACGTGTACTTGGGCCTTTGTTCTTAATGTGCTATATTGTCCTTGCTCTATCAGTGACGGGCACTTAAGACTAAAATGGTAACCTTTTCACCCTTTATCTTTTCTAAATAATTTAAAAGTGACATTGAACCGGGCATGTAATCGCAGCACTTGGAAAATCAAGGCAAGCCTGGGCTTCCATGAGATCCTGTCTCAAAAGCCAAAAATCAGGGGAAAAAAAGTGACATTAAAAACTAAGATGAATGTTGTAGAGATCTGTGAACTGCGGACAGTTAAGGATAAATCGCTCATACAGATCCCCTTGATCTCTGTGTAACCATGTGACAGAGGACGAAACTTGGCCCAGGAAGATGAGGTTTGTGAGAGCCAGGACGGGAACCCGAGCGAGGATCTTGGCTCCTGGCTGAAGGCTATACTTTGGCATTACCTGTTACTGAGTTAGGCTTCAAGTCTGGCGGTGTCAGAGTTTAAGCTGAATTATTTAAGTTTCAGCAGAGTTTCATATAGGCCTTACCAAGGAGAAGTTTATAGTTCTCAAGTTTTAAAGGAGTGAGTCTGAGTCACTAAAAAGTTTTAAGCTGGAGCCAGACATGGTGGTGTAACCCTCTAATCCCAGCACCTAGGAGGCCTCAGCAAGGAGGAGGGAGAGTTTGAGGCCGGTTTAGGCCACAGAGGAAGTACGGATTGTTTAGATTCTTCTACATTTGGGCAGAGATGCTCAGTGGTGCTTGGAATGGGTTTTGGGGTGCTAAGTAAGTTAAGGTTAAAATGAATTTGATACTCAGATTATTAGCACTTAGCAATTTCCATCCATGCCATACCTTTACTTAGACAGATAATAGAATGATTCATTTCTTCTGCTGATCACAGAGAACATTTTTTTTCTTTTCTTTTCTTTTTTTTTTTTTTTTAAAGATTTATGTACACAGTGTTCTGCCTGTATGTATTCCTGCAGGCCCAAAGAGGGCACCAAATCTCATTAAAGGTGGTTGTGAGCCACCATGTGGTTGCT
>NC_034602.1:58268282-58269294 GCF_900095145.1 Mus pahari
AATACATGTGACTGTCTTGTATTTCCCTTTCATCCTTCTCAAAATCTATTCCTCCCTACAAGTGCTTTTCTTGTAATTTTTTTTTTTTTTTTTTTTTTTTTTTACAAATTCAGATTTTTTTCTTAAAAGTATAGTTTCTCAAAGTAATAGGACTTAAGCCATTAACTTTTGTCAGCAGTGAGGATTCATAAAAGCACTGTAGAAGACTGAGATTAAGATCAAATCGGTGCACTGGAGAGATGGCTTCCGCCCCTGCAGAAGATCCAGGTTTGGTTCAAGTGCCTATATAATTCCAGTTCCAAAGGATCCAACACACACTGGCCTCCTAGGGCTCCGGCATGTGTGTGGTGAACATAAACTCATGCAGGCATACACCACTAAAAGTAATAAATCCAAAAAAACCAAAATGTCCATTGTGGGGTAAAAAACTGTATTGGGTCCTTTGAGGTGGCCTGCAGTTTAGGTTTTTTTTTTTTTTTTTTTTTTAAAGATTTATGTACACAGTGTTCTGCCTGTATGTATTCCTGCAGGCCCAAAGAGGGCACCAAATCTCATTAAAGGTGGTTGTGAGCCACCATGTGGTTGCTGGGAATTCAGCTCAGGACCTCTGGAAGAGGCGCCAGTACTCTTACTCTCTGAGCCGTCTCTCCAGCCCTGTAGAGAACATCTTCAGGCTAGTGTTTTTACCAGTCAGGGTTGATGGTCTGTCGCTTACTTGATAGGTTTTCTATTATGTGCCTAGCAAAAATTGGAGGGGATCTGTTTCCATTTTTTTTCTTTTGAAAAGTTGAATAAAAATTGTGTATTTACCCACAGTATAAGGCCATATCATTGGACTTAGTATAAAAATTCCTTGCTTATTGTAATTAACTTGATAGAACCTGTGGTAGATTTTATGCAAGCTGAAATATACAGTCTTTTTTTTTTTTTTTTTTTTTTTACAAATTCAGATTTTTTTCTTAAAAGTATAGTTTCTCAAAGTAATAGGACTTAAGCCATTAACTTTTGTCAG
>NC_034602.1:58269624-58308442 GCF_900095145.1 Mus pahari
GGGGGGGTTGAGACAGGGTTTCTCTGTGTAGCCCTGGCTGTCCTGGAACTCACTCTGTAGACCGGGCTGGGAGGTATTTGTGGGCTTTATTAAAAACGATTTTGACTTTGCAAACAGATGGAAAGCTTTAGAAAAGAAGTTACTTCCTTCTAGGTGGCAAAAGTTTATTTGATTCCAAGGTGAAGGAAAAGCCATTCCACTAGACTCACAGTCAGGTGGTGCTTCAGCTCTCCTTTGCACACAGTACATAGCCTTGTACATGTGTGTGCACCGTGCATGGTGACATGAAGGCTTTCCTTAATGGCTCTCTCCAGTGAGTATTTTTCCAGTCTTGTTATTTTCTTTGCTTCACGCTGCCACATACACTAAGAAGGTCCTGGATGTAAGTAAACTGTTGTTTCATTGGCTTGTAGATTGTAGATAGTTGGCATGAGTTTGAATTTCAGACAGTTCTCACCAAAAGTCCCTGCATTCTTCACAAACTTTGAAAAAATTTTTGAGATTTGAAGATTGTATGGTTGAAATGTCACAAAATAGCTTTGTTTTGTAGAGAAAGGATTTTTCTTAAAATTGTCTTCCAGTTCCCTGAAGTTTGAAATATATATCTTCACTAAATTTAGTGTTAAGTTTGATGAGTTGTCAGAGATCTTCACTGTCACCAACTTATGCATCAGTAGAACCATGGCAAGTGTCTGTGTAGCAACTTTAAGAGTTGTTTTCCTGAATTTTACTTTATTTTTTGAGGCTGTCTCTTTATACAGAGTCCCTGGCTAGTCTGGAACTCTATGTAGCCAGACTGGCCTGGACTCAGAGTCCCACCTGCCTCTGCCTCCTGAGTGCTGGGGTTAGAGGTGTGAGCCACCATGCCCGGCCCGCGTCTGTGGGTTTATTATACTTCTTTATTTCTCTAGCCACAGGAGCTCTAAGGATTCCAGAATCTGTAGTGTTAGTTATCCGAGGGTCACAGAGATTTTTAACTATTGCTGGATAGTCATATTTTTGTTACAACTGGGGAGAAATAACCACTGTTTTTTGTGGGATGGGTGGAATTTAACTTCTTGGCATTCCCTAAATGGTACAGTGAGACAACGGCATAGCTTCTGTGTCTCACTAGGATGTATGAGATGTAGAGATGGGTTAATGTATAGAAAACGAGTGTGTCGTATGTAAATGTGGTGCTACTTTAGCAAGCATCCACATATTTTGGTACTGGGGTGACTAATTGAGTTGTTAGCGATGCCTTGTAACTTCTAATGCTTGTTTTCTTTTGTTTTAGGCAAAGGGTTCAAATAGTTTACCTCTGTTGAGATCATTCTTGGATAAATTAAGTACTAACCAACAAAATATTCTGAAATTCATCGCTTGTAATGAAATATTCTTGATGCCTGCTACAGTTTTTATGCTCTTTAGGTAAGCATTTAAATATGCTTGTTTTGAAAGATTGATGCTAAGTGAACATAAAGATGCCCGCACAGATTTCATCCTGAGTGAGTCAGCAGGTATCAGCTTGTATCCTTAGGTAGAGCATCCCAGCTGCTTTAGAGGGATCACTGAGTCGCAGGAAGATGAGGGGTTTGTGTTCTCCCTACCCCGAAGTGTTTAACAGCTCTTAGAATTACTATTCTTTGACATTTTTATACATGTGTATTTTGAGTGCTCATTATTTTTCTCATCCCACCACCCCCATCACTCTCCTCTTTTCTCTTGTTGAGACCCTTCCCAACAAGCCCACACTTAGATGTCTATTAAGTGAATGATTAACAACTTAATGCATGTGTATAATACATGTGACTGTCTTGTATTTCCCTTTCATCCTTCTCAAAATCTATTCCTCCCTACAAGTGCTTTTCTTGTAATTTTTTTTTTTTTTTTGTTACCCATTTTGTTTAAACCAGGGCTATCTGTGTGCCCATGGGTGTAAAACTATCCACTGTAGCACAGTGTGCTCACCAAGTTCAGGCTGAAGATAATCACTCCTCTCTCCCCGTCAGCCATGAATAGCCCAGGGACAGGGACTTTGTCTTATACACATTGTGAAACATCATTTAACTCTTGCAAATTAACTTTAAGTTTTGAAAATTAATTCCAAAAATACTACATTTAAAATAATTTTTTTGTCTTAGGTTACTGTTACTGTGATGAAATACCACAGCCAAAGAAAGCAAATTGGGAAAGAAAGGCATTATTTAGCTTATGATTCCCTATCACAGCTCATCATTGGGAAGGCAGGCCAGGAACCTGGAGGCAGGAGCAGATGCAGAGGATGGAGGGGTGCTGCTTACTGGCTTGCTCCTCATGGCTTGCTCAGCCTGTTTTCTTAGAGAACCCAGGACCACCAGCCCAGGGATGGCACCACCCACAAAGGGCTGGGTCCTCCTCCACCAATCACTAATTAAGAAAATGCCCCACAGGCCTGCCTACAGCCAGATCTTCCAGAGACATTTTCTCAACTGAGGTTCTCTCCTCTCAGATGACTATTGTGTGTATCAAGTTGACATAAAATTAGCCTGCACGGTCTTGAAGTCTAATTTAGTTCATTCTTGGCCGTTATTGAGAAGGTATTTTTTTCTTAAACTAAAAGCAAATATTTTTAAAGTATATAGTCTTTCAGTAACAATTGCCTACAATTGTGAACATACTTTGTAATCTGGAAATAATGGGTAAATAAAGCTTTATTTTGAGAGGTAGAATATCACAGCTGTGCTGGTCTCTCTGTTGACAAGTTTGCATTTAATTTTAAGTATATACATATCTACCTGGATGCTTTATAGATAATGGGGTAGCTAGCCTATTGGTTCACTGGGCCATGTTGTCCTCTATGAATTCATGATCGAGCAAAGAAAGACTCCTGCACAATATTTTAAATAAGTTTACTACTGTGTGTTGGACTGGAGCTTTAGCTGTGTTGTGCCACATTTGGCCTCACCGGCTCCAGGTTGAACACACTTCTCTGCTAACATAGTGTTTTACAATGCATTTTAGTCTTGGTTCTATCTTCTCTGTTCCAGAGTAAGCAGTTTAATGTGTTTGCATGTGTAGTCCATTTAGAAAAATACATGTCTGTAGAAAGTATACTTTGCCAGATGTAGCTTTGTTTGTTTATTGTTTTTACTGTGCACTATAGTTACCATAATTATTTGCAGCTTGTTTTCCAGTCAGGGTGTATTTTTGTGATCTGTTTGTGTGATATCTAGAGTTAACATTTGTTTCTTTAGAAGGTTACACATTGTTCCTTTGGGTTAGTATGTTCCATCTTATTACCCTGGTGATGGATAGTGGTTTACATTTTTAGTTTTCCAAATAGTGATGCAGTAAACACCTTTCTTAGCTTGCTTATATGTGTGTACCAACAGTGGTTTCTTCAACATAGATATCAGAATTAATTTTTCTGCCTTTAAGCTTAATGTACTTTGTATTTAATAGAACCACATCAAATGTTCCTTAAAATGTCAGTGTGCTTGTTCAGGCCTGTAATCCCAGCATTGGGAAGGCTGAGGCAGGAGGTTTCAAGGTCAAGGCCAGCTTAGGCTGCACAGTGAGATTCTTGTCTGGGAAAAGAAATCTGTTTACTTGTTTTTCATAATTTTGCTCATTTGTACAAATTATTGTTACCAAGTATAAAACTTTATACGTTTTAAGTTCACTGACCAATGAGCGAGCCAGCCTGCCTGCCTGCCTTCCTTCCTTGCACTGAGGAGTGAGCCCAGGGCCTATACTGCTTAGTGAGCACTATGTCACTGAACTGCAATAACTTCAGTCCATTTTCCTTTTTTTTTTTTTTTTTTTCTTACTTTAAATCAAGGACTCACTAAATTGCCTCCGCTGGCCTTGAACTTGCAACCTGTATCATCCTCTTAAGTAGCTAGCTACAAGCCTGTACCAACAGACTGACTTTCTTTAGTAATCAATCTCTTTATACCTCTCCCAGATTTTTCTATAAATTCATCTCTTACATTTTTCTAAGTTCCTCTTTTTCTCGTGAATTCTAAGGCTGTCATACACTGTTCATGTTGTGGGCTCTGAATAGTATAAAGCTCTAGAAAAGTAGACTTAAAAGTTTTCAGATATGTATTTGAGACAGGCTCTCTATGTAGTCCAGGCTATCCTGGAGCCTACTGTGTAGACTGGGTTGGCCTGAACTCACAGAGATCCTCTTGTCTCTACTTCCCCAAGTACTGGGATTAAAGGTATGTGCCACTATACTTGGCTATAAAATTTTCTTAATAGGTGGTAAAAGTTGATAAGACTTTTATCTTGTCCTCAGCCTTGAATCTTCTCATTTAAAAAGCGATACTACCTAGCATATGTAAAGCCTTGTGTTGAATTTCTGGCACTGTATTAATTGTAGCTACATCTATAAATTATTGAGCTCCAAAGCTTACACACTAACATGAATTCTTAGTTTAGAATTGTAATAAGTTTTAACCTCATTGATACTTAACTCAGTTGAACTCATTATGGCATTTATTTTACACTGTGGACAAAATTGTCAGCATCTTAATTTTCAAGAGTTTACCAAAAATACTTTTTTTTCACGAGCATTTATTCCTTTAATTAACTAGTGTGTGTGTGTGTGTGTGTGTGTGTGGTGTTACACATGTGTATGCTTTATGTGTGTATATAGATGCCAGAGGTTGACATTGAGTGTCTTCCATTATCACACTCCTGAGTCACTGAACTGGGATCTCACCATTTTGCCTTGACTGGCTAATTAGCGAGCCCCAGGGCATGTGAACTTAGATCCTCAAGCCTGTGCAGCCAGCACTTTAGCCTCTGAGTCATCTCTCTGATCCGTTCCACTTTTGGCTCTCAGCTTGTCTGTTTGCCTCTTCCCTCCTAGCTTCTGGTGAATACTTTTTTACTCTCTTCTTTGAAATCAACTTTCTAGCTACTGCATTTGAGTGAGTGTTTAATCTTTCTGTCTCGGGTTTCTGTACTTTATGTTATGTGTATGAATGTTTTCTCTGCATGTATGTGTACCATGTGCACGCCTAGTGTCCACAGAAGCCTGAAGAAGCCCTGGAACTGGATTTATGGATAGGTGTGAGATGCCATATGGCTGCTAGGAACTAAACTTGTGTGTTCTGCAGGAGTAGCAAGGGCCAGCAACTGTTGAGCCTTTCTCCAGCCCCACTTGTCAAGATGATAGTATCTCATCCTTTTAGGACTGATTATCATTGAACCATGTACGTATAGTTAGGAATATGTAGCACATTCTTTGTCCATTCATCTGCTGATAGATCCCGCATTTGAGTCTGTATCTTGGCTGTGGTGAGTAGTGATGCAGTAAGCGTAGAGTGCACAGATCACATTGATATTGAAGCTCTCATTTCCTCGGGATACATGCCCAGAAGTGGGATGGTTGGATCCTGAGGTCCTTACATTATTTGTCCATCCCCTTTCCGTGATGATGGTACTAGTACACATTGCCACCACACACATACATTAGTTTTTCTCTGCATCCTCACCACTGCTGGCTATGGGTTTTTTTCTTTTTTCTTTTTTTTTTCTAATTGCTCTTCTGATGAATGAATTTGTAAACTGCTTTGGGTAACTTGATGTTTTAACAATACTATTTTTTCAATGCATAAACACGGGAGACTTCTGGTTTTGTGTGTATTTAGTGTTGTTCATCAGTATTTTATAATTTTAATTTATTTATGAAGTTGATTTGTCTTTGGGGATCAAGTTCACAGCTTTGACATGGCTCTACCACTGAGGCACCTTTCATGTGCAATAGTATTTATATATAGAATACTTAGTAATTTAAGTGTGTGACTTAAATATTACCCTAACCATAAAATTAAAGTAACCATGCTATCACTTGTCTTTATATGCTAGCTTCATGGCAGACAAACTATCTGATTAGTAGAGGCTGTATTACTTAGAACTCTGTATTTAAAGATAAACTACAGTCTTAGTTTATCTTGTCTATGCATGAACATATCTACAAAGACGAATGCTCATTGTAAGTTTGTTTACTTCTTTCCTTTTCCTTGACTCTTTTTAGTTCCTCTCTTCCCTTTTCCTCTTTCTGCTTTCCTACATTTCCCCCCCCCCCCCAGGGTTGGGGCCTTGAAAAACTAGGCCTTGTTTTGTAGCCCAGGTTGTTCTTGAAGCAATCCTCCCACTTGTACTTCTTGAGTACCAGGATGCTGGGGCTTCATGCACCCTGTTGTGTTTTTTGTTTATGAGGGGTTTAATCCAAGAAAACAAAAAACAAAAAACGTGTGCTTATAGAATGTTTTGCATGGTGTCTTAGTCAGGGTTTCTATTCCTGGACAGAACATCATGACCAAGAAGCAGTTGGGGAGGAAAGGGTTTATTCAGCTTACATTTCCACACTGCTGTTGATCACCAAAGAAAGTCAGGACTGGAACTCAAGCAGGTTAGGAAGCAGGAGCTGATGCAGAGCCATGGAGGGATGTTCCTTACTGGCTTGCTTCCCCTGGCTTGCTCAGCCTGCTCTCTTATAGAACCCAAGACTACCAGCTCAGAGATGGCATCACCCACAAGGGGACCTCCCCCCTTGATCACTAATTGAGAAAATGCCTTACAGCTGGATCTCATGGAGGCATTTCCCCAACTGAAGCTCCTTTCTCTGTGATAACTCCAGCCTGTGTCAAGTTGACACAAAACTAGCCAGTACACATGGTAAGCAGGTGCTACCAAGCTACACTCTTAGCTATAGCATTATTATTTTCCTTCCTTCCTTCCTTCCTTCCTTCCTTCCTTCCTTCCTTCCTTCCTTCCTTCTGTCTGTCCTTACATTCTTTTTTTTTTTTTTTTTTAGATTATTTTATTTTTATGAGTATACTGTAGCTGTCTCCAGACACACCAGAAGAGAGCATCAGATCCCATTACAGATGGTTGTGAGCCACCATGTGGTTGCTGGGATTTGAACTCAGGACCTCGGGAAGAACAGTCGGTGCTCTTGAAGCTGTAAAAGGAATAAGATAATTTGCATGCTGTCCCACACATATTACATGTTAATATAAGTTAAAGTTGGTTAACAACATACAGTGTGTTCTCTGATAGATTGTGGGATATGTGCAAGGATTAGTACATGCTTTTTTACCTCACATTCATCTTAGTGTCAAGCCGTCAGGAGCTGGTAACTAGTGACTAGTATATGAGGAGTGTTGGGTAGTGTTAGTCATTGTGTACATGTGTGTATGTAAGTTCCACAAGGATAGATTGTGGAGAGAGTGTTGGAAAGTTTATAAAGGGCTAAGTTAGATAATGGCAAAATTGGTTTGCAATGAATTTTTTCTATTTTTCTGTTAGAATTTTCAGTTTAGAAAGTTGAAAATTACTTCAGATTATTTGTTGGGCAAAATGTACATAAGATTAAGTAATAAGCTTATAGTCATGTAATTCATTTTTATGAAGTTATTGTACAAATTGTGACTCCCTGCCCTCGTGGATCATTGGCCAGTATCAGTGTCTGTGGGCAAAGGGAGCAGAGATGGTGGAGGGTGTCGGAAGCCCTGTGAGTATGTAGGGAGCAGAAGATACACCAGGACCAGATGCAGGGAGGCAGAGCAACTTGACTTGGGGTGATTCAAGGCTTATAGCATTTTGGAGTAGGAATATCCAGGCATAGGTCACCTAGGCTTAGGTTACCAAAATGCCTCGCTAGCACGGGGAAGCATTTCAGGAGTCTCGGGTGCTAGCTGAACGGGTTCTTATCAGCAGACAGGGAGTTGAACCTGTAATCTAACTAAGGCTACATGACATTTTATGGGGTGGGGGGAAGGGTGTTTGAACTCCCAGACAAGGTCAGAGAAGGGGAAGCCCTGCCAGTGAAGGGATCTCCCACTATGTGCCTGCTGAGCTGTCCAGACAATGACAGGTTTCCACTTTAATTAGTAGAGTTTTCCCACACAAGTTAGAAGAAAAGGTTAAAAATACCGCCTTAAGAACCTATATGATTGTATATACCTTTATATTTTGCTCTTTTTGTTGTTTGGGTTTTTTTCTGAGGGGTCTCACTATATGGCTGTGGCTGTCCTGGAACTCATCGTGTAGACCAGGCTGGCCTAGAACTCCCTGAGATCCACCTGCCTCTGCCTCCCAAGTGCTGGGATTAAAGGTGTGCACCACTACACCTAGCTTTAAAAAAGTTTCTTTTGATTACATTTATTTTTGTCTGTGTAATTGTGTTGCACATGTGTAGAGGCCGTAGGTCATCTTTCAGAAGTCAGTTCTCTCCTCTGTCATGTTGATCCCAGGATTCTGTCTTGGTGGCAGCACCTTACATACTGAACCATCACGGTTTGCTTTTCTAAAATGTTGGCCTCTGAGTTTTTCTTTCTTTTTCCCCTTCTTGGGAAAAGTGTAGGCAAGCTAGCCTCAAACTCACTATATAGCTAAAACTGACTATCTAGCCTCCATCTTTTAAGTCCTGGGATTATAGATGTGCCACTATGTCTGGCTGTCCATTATGTGTTTTTCATGGCTGAGATTTTTAAATTACTAAATACAATATATTTTACTAACCCTACTGCTTTACTGTCCAGCTGAACTTGCAGTTACAGTTCATCCTCGCTAGCTAGAGCCTTGTGCGTGCCTGCTACGGGCTCCATCTAGCACTGAGCCACGTCCGCTGCTCCATTCCTGTTTGTTTTTTAGTTATTTGAATGTCTTAATACAGGTAGTTTTTAAAAGAAAGAAGGCTTGGAGTTTCACAAAAGACACACAAACATGCCTCTTGAGGTATTAGAATTATTTTTTTTAAATCAAGAATACTAATTATTATAGGCTATATCAGTGTATTAATTAGTTGGTATAGTTTTGTGTTTTTATTTGCTCATATAAAATAAACCTTCCTTCGAGTGGAAGTTTTTTTTTAAATTTAGAACTTGTGTCGGACAATGATAATGCACACCTTTAATCCCAGCTCTCAGGAGGCAGAGGCAGGTGGATCTCTGTCAGTTCAGTGCCAGCCTGGTCTACAGAGAAACCAGGGTTTTCTTTGAGGGGGAGAGGGGATATTATAAAATTTAATTTCGGGTGTAGTCTCAGCTCTCTAAATGCTGCAATGGGAGGCCAGACTGTGTGACATATTGAGACCCTGTTTTGAAAATCAAAACATTGAGCCTACAAGGTGATTGGACAGGTAATGGCACTCGCTTGCCAGCCTGACAGTCAAGAGTTTGATCCTTTGATTTGATCCCTGGGACCCATGGAAACAATAGGAGAAATCTAACTTTACAAAAGTTACCCTCTGACCTTCACACACAGATGCCTGAATCATCACACAATCAATAAAGCTACCTCTCTCCCTCCCCGCTCTCACACACACATATACACACAAATGTACACACAAATAATGAATAATTTTTAAAGTACCCATAAAACCCTTGATTTTATCAATTGTCTCTGTTAGCTATAGAAATAATATCTAGTATTTTCTGAGTTTTAGTATATATAATTTTAATATATGGATATATCTATAAAAACTTAACTAATAAATAACATTTTGTTCTTTTCTAGTTGTCTATATTCTGTTTCCTTTGTAAGAGTGATTTGTGCTTAGATAAGTCATTGTACTGACCATTTGATGCAGACACATACTCTCCTTTTAAATTGCCTGTAATTTTTTAATGTATTGAATAATGTAATGAATTAGTCATGTGAGCTCATCACTCTTGTATTTTTTTATTTCAGTGGCCAAGGAAGTTTGCTCCAGCCTTTTATATATTATAGATTTCTTACTCTTCGATATTCCTCTAGAAGAAATCCATACTGTCGGTAAGCTGGTGACTAGCTTAAATTTCTTCCATGTAGTATAGTGTCCAGATGTAGTATTTATAACTCTTGGAAATTTCTTAACTAATAGTTTAGAATTTAGAAGGAAGAAGTGTCTTTGCAATTTAAGTTTAGGCTTTAAAACAAGTTGGGGGTGAGTGAAAAGGTAGTTTTGCAGCAGCAGTTCTTTGACTCACAGGTTTCCATCCTGATCAGTGCACTCTTAAGTCAAAAGTGCGCTGCCTGCACCTACCCCAGCAAATAGCACGGGCTCCGTAGGACGCCATGGTAATGCAGCTGCCGCTGTCTGCTATAACACAGCCCACAGTAGAGATGCGCCATATAATGCTAGCCTTAGAAAAGATGACCCGAAGTATGCTGCTGCTGAGTGTTTGCCACTTTTGCAGCAGTGTAAGTAAAAATACTGGAGGTTAAAACATTAAGGATGGGGTCATTATATTTCTTTTTTATTGTTTAAGGCGCTGCTAGTGCTTTGGGAATATGTGAGACCTAAGCCCCATTCTTAAGGACTTTCTTAGTTGAAACAAATATGATTTGTAAAAATTCACAAGTCAATATACAGTAGTCTCTCCTTAAGCACACTGTAGCTTCCTATACTTTTGTTACATGAGGTCTAAAAAGCTCATAGCCATGCAAGATGGTTCACATCCGTAACCCGGGTGCTCTGGAATCTGGCATTCTCTGTACTCACGATCCCAAGCTCAGGCCCAATGAGTAATTAAAAGGCTACACCAAATTGACTTCTAGTCCATTTTGTATACGATGTGTATGTACATATGCATGTACAGTATGGAATGAAGGGTACTTCGTGGGTAGTATAGGTCAGGCAAGGAAGGCCACTTAGCCTGGGAACAAGCAAAGCCACAGAGCTCTGTCAGAGCTGCAGCAGGAAACAGCAGGGTCACACCAGATCGTGTGCGCTCTTGGGTAGGTTTTAATATGAAAAGCTAGTTTGATCAGTATCCATGCTATAAGCAACATTCATTGAGTGTGTTCCATGTAGTCTCCATTATCCTCACTACAGCACTGAAGTTCCTGGTGTCCAGAAAAGGTGTGAGAGCATTCACTTAAAGAAATTGTAGATGACCCATGTCATGTAATCTTTCAGTCGTTTTTAGAATAAAACGAATTTGTCTGTAAAATGTGAAAACTGACTAACAGAAAAAAGTAAATAATCCATTTTAGATATAACTGTATATTTTTTAATGTTTTTATTAATTCTCTACTCAAAAAAGACACCTGTATGGCTTTTGGCAATGTTGTCTGTGATGAGAAGGGCGTGCTCACGCTGCCCTGGCTGGCGCTCCACCTCCTGTACTAGCAGCTGAGGGCTGGGCCTGCCAGGTGAGCGTGGTTCACCTTTGTATATTCCCCACAGTGTACTTGAGGTTCATCTTTTACTAAATGGTTTGGGCTTTGTTTGTTTTGAGACAAGGTGTCACTGTGTAGCTTTGGCTGTCCTGAAACTTACTATGTACACCAGGCTGGCCTCGAACTCAGAGATCTGCTTACCTCTGCCCCTCAAGTGCTAGGATTCAATGTTTGTGCCACTTCATCCAGCTACTTCTTTAAATTCTTTTTGGTCAAATCAACTTTTTCTTCTGCATTTCTCAGCATTGTTTGTTTCTGTTGCCTTTTTCTCGTGTTTCTGAATAAAACCATTTTGTCTTACAGGAACTTGTTTAATGAACTGAGGATTGTGGTTGAACACATTATTATGAAGCCCTCCTGCCCACTCTTTGTGAGAAGACTATGTCTCCAGAGCATTGCCTTCATTAGCAGACTGGCACCAACAGTTGCGTAGTTTCACATCTAGTTAAGCTGTGTTTAGAAGATTAGCATTATTAGCTGGTAATTCTGATAGGGATCCCAAATTACAGGTCTAACACTGATCTCAGTTCAATTTACATGATTTACATAAATGCATCTCAGTGCAAAAATAATAATTTCCCTGGCATGTTAAATCAAGCCTTTAACACTTTCTGAGAAAATTTTACTGTACGTTACTGTTTGTGGTTATGTAAGTTTGTATTAGTGATAAATGTTACTAAATTGTTTTAGATGCTGCTGTGCCTACATCATGAAATACATTTATTTCTTTTAAAAAGAATTCTGAAATTTGTTCCACCCTAACTATTAACCCACGTTATGTCTGGAGTGAGTTCCTTATGGTACTAGATGAGTTGAGTATGTTTGGAGACAGTAGTTTTCCGTTCTGTAATTTGGGTTGAGATTTTAGCAGAAGCACATCCCTCTGCAGTTTCAGTTCACACTCTACTATGCTGCTTTCTAGGGCAGGTGTGTTTAGCCTGCACTGTTACAGAGAGGTCTGTATGCGTTTTATGACCTGTGAAGCTGTCGCTTCCATAGCACATCTGTGGCTTTGAATGATGTTTGAAAAATTAATTGACTGTAAACCTCTTTTGGATTAGATCTTTGGGGCCATGTAATCATTTACTGTAGAAGACAGTAGTGACGCAGAGACCTACTGACTAACTTTTATAAATGTCAACCAGTAGATTATCAGTGTTTCTATAGTTTGTAGGATTACATAGTTCCAGAATCTTGACTTTAGTTTTCTTGGTTTCTTAGGCTTGAAATTTCCTAGCCATGTGCAGCAGCAGTTCAGATGCCTTTGAAAGGATATGGTTGAAGACAGCATGTGATTACACTTGTATGTTCTGAAATAATGAAGAATATTCTGTAGATACATGTTCACCCAGCAAATATGATTCAGAGGGTTTAATGGAAAGGGTTATGGGTAAGGTAATTCATGGGAAATGGACCTGGGGAGTAGTTGAGGGCAGTAATGGGTGTTTCAGCCTGGTAACACATAGATGAGTTGGGGGGTTGAATGTATAACGCATCTGTGATTGAGGCTGTATAATATGTTCAATTCTTTTCATTCAATTCTATTCCGTTATAAACGTCATTCGGATCCTTACTACTTACTGTTGCATGATGGGAAGTACTTAAAACACTGCACAAGTTTAATATAGAGTAATGTAATGTGGCTTTTTTTTAATACCCAGTTCTATCTGCATGTAATTTGGATTTTTCAAATACATTCATTAGTAACTTAAAACATCAGTTTTCTTTTTGTTTAAGATCCTGAAAGGTGATAGTCTTGGCGTAGATGTCCAGAAAATACTACTTGATAGCTTAGCTTTAACCAGCTACTTTTATATTTTTGTAATATTTGTCCACCAAGTTGGAGAAGCAACCTCATAATATCCAGTTGATTTTTTATGTGTGTGCCTAGCCTCCTTATCACTATGTAATCTGATGGTTTTAAGAATACAACTTTGTAGAGCAATAAAGTGACTATCTTGTTAAGTAAACATACTGATTTCTAATGATGTTTTAAAACATTGTCTTGAATGACATCAAGTTCTGGCAGCTAAAGGCATATTTATTTTGAAATGTCTTTTCTCCTATGTTTTTCCCCCTAATCTTGGAACAGTTTAGATTTATAAAAGCTTCAAAAATAGTGCTGAGAGTGCCTGTGTGCCTCTTACTTGTCTATTTTTATATTAGCATCTTCTTTTAATTGGTAGTACATTTATGCAAAGTAAAATACTAACTTTGGATCAGCTAAAGTACAAGATGCGTTTGTATTTCACCAACTCTTTCATTTGTGTCGTGTGTACACTGTGTTGGTACCTACATTGTCTTTATGTTTCAAGGCCTATAAGTGAGTTTGTTCTTTATGGTATTAGTCCAGAAACTTTCCTTAGAAGAGCTAACTCATGCTGACTTTAACAAGAATTTTTTTCTTAAGAAAAATTCTTAAAATTGTAATTTCAAATGCTTACTGATATAATTAAGACCCTTTAATGGCATTGCAGAATTTCATTATTTCTGATAACTTGTGCATGATTAAAAATGTAGATTTGTTCCTTAAGGGAAGGTGTAGTATATTCTTAAGCCCATGAAAAGGCAAATTTTATAATTTGAACATTACTAGATGTTAGTTTGCATGAAGTTGCAGTTAGAAATATTATACTCTGTGTGAATATGTACAGTCAGCTGATCTCAAATCTGAAATTAGTGTTTCCATGTACACATGTCAAAAATGAGGACGTGACTAGTGCATAAAGTGGATATAGCAGGGGAACTTTAATACTGCATAGCTAAGCAGTTTAAAGGAAGTTGATTTATCAGGCAGAATATCTAGTGCTTTAGAAACTGGAATGGTGCTGGTATGTTTTTAAACCTTGTTGGACAAAGTCTGTTGTTTTCTAACAAGCATTCAATTTCTTCTGTGTTCTTCATCTCCCACCGAGTTGGCTGTATTTTAATATTAATCCATAGAGCAATTTCTTAAATATAATTTGTATTTAAATTTCCTTGAAATAAAATTTCACTAAAGGAGATTTTTTTGAAAGAAAAACAAGAGAGAAAGCTAATTTTAAAGATTGAGTTGATATGCTTGTATACATCCCTGACAGGGGATGTCAAGGCAAGCTAGTAACAAACCTAAAGTTCTGGGAAATGAATGGATGCTGTCAAATAAGAATTGCATAGTTCTCAGTCAGTATAAAGATATAGACAATACTTTGAATTAGGTTTGTAAGTTCAGTGAATATCCTGTCTAGGATCATGGGTGCATATATAAGACAAAGCTGAAACCAGGTCTCTAAAACATTTCAGATGGGAAAATGAGCACCTGTGATTGTGGTTTCAAAAACAAAACAAAAACATTCAGGTAGTGTATTGGAATTTGTATTGATTAACTTACCCAGGAAGAAATTAGCTGTGGACAGTTAGGTTTGTGATCGGTCGGTGTCACTGTTTCCTTGTGTAGTCCCCATTTTCACACGTTGGGTTAGAAGATTATGCTGTGCTACTTAAAGTGCTTAGTAGACTATAACACTAAGTATCTTGGTTCTATGACCCCTTTAATTCAATAGTGGGCAATTATTTGCTAAGTATTTACTATGTGTGCTGCGAGATGGGAATGGGGGTTGAACCCAGGGCCCCTTGTTCTACTACTGAGCTATATTCCCAGCTTATGAGTACCAGTTTATAACAGTAAAACATTCGAAAGAAGCGCATTGTCAATACAAGCCAGTAAAACAGGGCCCAGTCTGGAGTGGCGTGTGTGTTATTGTCTCTTCATTCTCAGCCAGTCATCCAAGTACATAAATTGTTAAGGTGATTTTTTTCCCTTTTTCAAATATTCAAAGAAATAATAACTTTTCTAATATAGAGAGATGGAATTTTAATTTTTTCATGATTATTTTGTAGGTACACTAGATAGAATCAGTTAAACTATAGTTGAGATTTTATTTTTTTCCCCTGTAATTTGAAAGCACTTGAGTGTTTGGATACTACTATATCAGTAATACTACCTAGGTTTGAAGATCGAGTATAGTTTATAAAGACAACAAGTTTTCGTTCCACTACTGGAATTCCCTGGATCAGGGAAGTTGAACACTGGCAGTGTATTGGTGTAGCTCAACAGACACTACTTAGCTTTGGAAGCCTGTGTGTTGGTGTAGCTCAGGTACTGCATAGCTTTGGAAGCCTGGAGAAGTTTCTCAGCAGCTCTTTAATGCACATGGTCTTTTTATAGTTTGACTACAAAGCCATTCTTGGAGCTGGTGTCTATCAAGGCTATCAAAGGAGCTGCTGGGAATTTGAAAGGTTTCCTGTAATTAGTTAATCAGTGTGATTTTTGTGATTTTGCAATGGCACTTAGATGGCCCATTCAGAGTGGATGGAATCACGGGTAAAGGCTTCTCTCTGTGGCCTTCTCTTTGTGATGCACATGCCATGCAACCAGCCCACACTGAGTGTGAGTCAGTAGTGACAGACAGAATGCAGTATTCTTTTTATCTCAAGTGGCTCTTTCTTAGGAAACAGATTATTGATAGCTGTGTTTGCTAGAGCCTTTTTTTTTTTTTTTTTTTTTTTTTTTTTTTTTTTTGGAGACAGGGTTTCTCTGTGTAGCCCTGACTGTCCTGGAACTCACTCTGGAGACCAGGCTGGCCTCAAAATCAGAAATCCGCCTGCCTCTGCCTCCCAAGTGCTGGGATTAAAGGCGTGCGCCACCACACTCAGCTTGCTAGAGTCTTTTAACAACTCTATTGGCTATTGTAGGAGAAAGAAGGGCACAAGAGTCATACCCTTCCCTCCCTCCCTCCCTCCCTTCCCCCTGAGACAGGGTTCTCTTTGTAGATCTTTGAACTCAGGGATCCTCCTGCCTCTGCCTCTGCCTCTGCCTCCCTTTCCTAGTTTTTTAAAGGTACATTAAAAAATAGACTCAGCATTTTATAAACTAACCTTGTTCATAACATTTAATTCCAAACGTTTACTATTTTTTGTAACTTTAAGAACAATTCCTTTTGGCATTAGTTTTTGTCTACACGTATCTGTTAAGTTGAGACCAAAAGAGCAAACTCTTAGGCAACACTTACAATGTGTATATATTAGAACAAATATAGAGGGCTTGCAGAGATTAGCAATACTCATAGGAACTGTTGGATTTATAACTGCATCGCTTCTGGTGCTTGATACAATGGGATCTATTGAGCTAAAAAAATTGTATATACAGTACGTCAGCACTTCTTACTAACTTATCTTGAATCCATTTTTAATATATTGTATAGGTTGGGGAGTTATATATACTCTTCAAGCCATTATTATCCTGGCTATAAATTTATAAAATAAATTGAAAAATTCATCACTCTCCTGTATTCAAGAACAAAGCACATAATGCTAATGTAGGGCTCAGAGGGGAAATATAGTTCTCCTGAATATTTGAGAAAACGTGGAGTCCTCTCAAGAAAATGTAATAAACATAATAATCGTAGCCTGCTGACACTAAGGAAAAAGGCCTCATTCACTCTTTCTTTTATGCAGCAATTTACTGGTCCCTGCTGATCTTCAAATTGGATCACTGTAGTAAATTATCCACGCTGGTACTGGTGGAAGTAAGCCCTAGGATCCATATTTGTTTTGTGTTCTGCTTAAATCAGCAAGAATGATAAATTCGATGGTGTGAAATTGGAAGTATCAAGGGCTTTCTTTGGTGACTGCACAAAGTCATGTCTCCACCTGGAATTTCTTGTGACCTTTTTTCACTGTATGTACTTTGTATGTCTAATATTTATTTCAAAACAAATTAAATTGTTCTTCCTTTATCTATAACATTTTATCGATGTAAAGTCAAATTGTGTAATAAAAGTCTTCCTGGATTTAAGCAGGTTTAGAAATGCTATGTTGTACAAGTACATTTACAGTCAGAACTCAGCTTTCTTTTGTTCCTAATTGTCTGTTGTTAGAAGAAGGTGAGTCTGAATGCTTCTATGGTCCCCATCCCTATACAGATAATAGAGATACTGTGATGTTGAAGAATGCTGTTAAATGGGAAAACTGCATGATATGCTGGGACTTGGTGAGAGATGACACTGGATAGCACAGTTGCTTGCTTCTATATATTTTCGATTCATGAAATGGAAAGTCTGGTGGATGCAGTATTTATACTTCATTGACTCACAATATACAGTATATCCAAAGTTATCAGTCAGCATCAGATAACAATACATTTTCCTAAGTGGTAGATATTTTCTGTGTTGATTGAATAGCCCATACTTATTCTATAAGCCAGTTATAAAAGTCCTTTTCCACTTTAATAGTGTAATCTAAAAGACATTATAAAAATCACTTTTGGAGCTGGAGAGATGGCTCAGCAGTTAAGAGCACTGGTTGCTCTTCTAGAGTTTCTGAGTTTAATTCCCAGCAACCTACATGGTGGCTCATAATGGGATCTGATGGCTTCTTCTGATATGCAGGTGTACATGCAGATAGAACAGTCATATAATAATAAGATCAGTTTTATATAAAGGCAATCTGATAGGTGGAAAATAGTGGATTCTTTATCCACGTATGGGGGATTTAGATCATTAGTACAATCTCAAGAACCCTGAGTTTGATCCTCAGCTCTAAAGTGGGTAGGGGAAGCACAGCAAGGGGCAGGGGGTGCAGAAAAGTCCAAAGGCAACTAGAGTTAGCTACATAAGTAGGAAAAAATGTTTGGTGACCCAGAATGTAAGTGTTTGGGGGCTCTGGGGATAACTAAGCAATAACGTACTTCCTTCTCTAGTGTGCACAAGTGAGACCCTGGGTTTGTTCCCCAGCATTACACCAAAGTTAAAAAAAATTTATTTTCTAAAGTTTTTTAAAATGTATTTATTATTTTATGTGTGTGGATGTTTTGCTTGTGTATGTATGTGTACCTCATCTGTTCCTTGTGCCTGTGGAGGTCAGAAGGTGTCAAATCTCCTGAAAGTGGAGTTACAGGTCGTTGTAAGGTGCCACGTGGGCACTGGCCTGAAACTGGTGTTACAGGTTGTTGTAAGGTGCCACGTGGGCACTGGCCTGAAACTGGTGTTACAGGTTGTTGTAAGGTGCCACGTGGGCACTGGCCTGAAACTGGTGTTACAGATCATCGTAAGGTGCCACGTGGGCACTGGAACTGAGCATAGGTCTTCTGGAAGAAGAGTGGGTACTCTTACCCACTGAGCTAACTCTCCAGCCCCTTCCTGAAGGTTTTATGGAAGATCATTTCGGAGACATATACATTGTTGGCTCATTATATAGCTTTGTGTGTCTGTTTTAAAACAAAGGTGAACTCTTTGGAGTTTCTTATATCATAATTCTGAGAGGTAGGTTTGTTTGTTTTTTAGCAGGCTGTCTTTACATAGCCCTGTTCGTCCTGGAATTTACTATGTAGACCAGACTGGCTGGCGAAACTCGTCAGAGATCTCCCTGCCTGTGCCTCCCAAATGCTGGGATTAAAGACGTGCAACTACACCCAGCTCCATAATTCTGAACTTTGGGAAGGCAAGACCTACTCATTCCTTGGTTGAATGACGACAGCTGAGATCCTAGAGAGAGAGGGATGTGTAACTGGGAATCCTATTAAAGGTTTATCTTTAGACTGGGGAGATGAATCTGTGGATAAGAGTGCTTGCCCTGAAAACGTGGGGACCTCAGCTCAGATTGAAGAGTCCATGTGAAAAGCTGGGTATGGTTACACACCTGCAGGGAACCCTGGCACTGTGAGAGGTGGAGATGAGGAAACACCTCCAGCCACCAGCTTGCTCCAGGTTTACTGAGGAAATAGGTGGGAATAAACCGAGCAGGACATCTGCATCCAGCCTCCATGCATGTACACACCACTCCTACCACACACATGTATCTTAGGGCAAGCTTTAAACATACATGAGTGGTGCACGCCTTTAATCCCAGCACTCGGGAGGCAGAGGCAGGTGGATTTCTGAGTTCAAGGCCAGCCTGGTCTACAAACTGAGTTCCAGGACAGCCAGGGCTACACAGAGAAACCCTGTCTTGAAAAAACAAACAAAACAAAACAAAAAAACCAAACATATATGAGAGTTGACAAAGTCTTCTTACACCGAACACAGAACTCTCTACCGTGGCCTGTTATCCCATTTACTTTTCTCTCTCTGGATTTAAATAATTTCACATTATATTCTGAGTAAAAAAAAGGTTCGTTATGTATGTATCTTTAAAAGAATATCTCTTAAGATCAGTATAAAAAAATGTAAGCAATGGGCATAGATACTTTAGGCTGGTTGATAGAAATAAGGCTTCTTGACTTTATAACAATGTGCTGGCTGTTTATGTCAACTTGACACAAACTTAGTACCTAGGAAGAGAAATCTCGATGGAAAAAAGCCCCCAGACTGACTGTGGGCATCTGCTTGATTAATAATTAATGTAGAAATGGTCCAGGCCACTGTGAATGGTACCATCCTTAGGCAGGTTGTCCTAGGTTTTAAATGAAAGCCAGCTGAGCAAGTCATGAGGTGCAGGCCAGTCACAGTGATTTTTTTCATGGCTTCTGCAGACTTGCCTCCAGGTTCCTACCTTAAATTCCCTCAGTGATTTCCCTCAGTGATAGAGTGTGACCTGGGAGTTGTAAACTGAGATAAACCTTTTCTTTCTCAAGTTGTTTGGTAATAATATTTTATCATAGCAATGGGACCCCAAAGACTGAAATTGGTACCAGGAGTGGAGTATTGCTTTGCCAGACCTGGCCATACTGTCTTTAGGAGGATTGTTGGAAGACTTTAGAACTTGGGGCAGAGTTTAAAGAGCTGTTGTGAACAGTAAGATTATGTTGAGAGCAGTGCAGACAGTGGAAGCTTGGCTTGTGATGTTTCAGAGAGAAGTTTGAGAATCGCTTAAAGTCTTTATTGGAGCACTTGCTATTTGTGGTTCTGTTCAGCTAGGGCTGAATAATAGACCGATTAACAAGAAACCTGCACCACTAAGACGAGCTTCCTCAGGACCAGCACACAAACTGTGGTCTGGAGGAGGCAAGGCTATACCATGGACCGAAAGCTGAACTTGGTAATATGTAGGAGTCTACCAGGTGGTACTAGTTTTGAAGGTACGAAAGGGTCATGGAGAGCAGTTGGGACTTGGGACCATGAGCGGCCATTGATGAAGGTAAAGTCTCAGTTGCATTGGAGCCTCAGGATTGAAGGGGCCATAGAGATAAGTTGTGGCTTGGCCCCATGTGTTAAGGTCAGAAGAGTTCATGAGAGCTCAGAAGAGGCTGTTGGTGAAGGTGTAGCCCAGTTGCATCAAGAGGCTCTAGCATTTTAGAGATGATAATATCATGGGACAAGTACCAAGGATAGCGGTAGCTGTGAAGTGGAGCAGGCCTGAGCCCACGGGATGCGGCAGCATATGCTGTGGACGGTACAGCCTGAGAGTGGAGCTGTTGAAGCCCCTAGGAGCCCAGAAGACCATGGCTCCCAGACAGACACAGGGCTTTCATGTTGGACTTCAGTTTGGTTTTTACTGGAATGTAGCTGTGCTCTTGGTTTCCCCTCGTGGAGTAAGGAAGTATGTAACTTATTCTTCATTATAGAGATGTTGAAGATCAAATTTCCACAAGTGCTTGAATTTGCTAAAGACTGGTATTAAAGTTATTTCTTTATATTGTGATACTAATGTCAACATGACAGCCTGGGAACAAATGAGAAAAGAAAGATTAAAATTGAATGGTGTTGTGTCTGTGTGTCAAGTTGACAAGGGATCAGTTATGCTGGCGGCTGGTTTTTTTGTGAGTGTGTGTGTCAGCTTAACACAAACCTAGACTTTCGTGGGCAGAGGAACCTCAGTTTTTAAAAAATGCCTTCATCAGACTGACTGTTGGTAAGCCTGTGGGACATTTTCTTGATTAATAATTGATGTAGGGAGGGGCCAGCCCAGTGTGGGTGGTACTGCCCCTGGGCAGGTGTCCTGGGTGATCAATGAAAGCAGGCTAGGCAAGCCTCGAGGAACAAGACTTTAGTGAGCAGCACCTCTCCTTCTGTTCTTGCTTTCAGGCTCCCTCAGAGATGGGGTGTGACCCATGAGCTGTAACTTAAACCCTTGCCTCCCCGAGTTGCTCTTGTCATGGTGTTTTATCAAGCAACAGGAGTCTTAATGAAGACAGATGGACATCTCGAAGGGAAAGGGAAGTGTTGCTGTGACTTAGTAAAGGGGGACTCACTTCTTTCCCTTGACCACCCTCAGAGCAAGAGTAGAGAGGAGGCAGCAGCTCCGCCCCCTTGGGGAAGTGATTAGAATGGGAGATTTGCTTTTTTACTTAATTCTCCCCTAGACTAGTTTCCAGCCTTCACATCACAAGTGCTATAATTTCTTATGGGATTACACTGGGAATCAGAAGGTTTTCTCTTGTATGTGTGGTATGTCCACACACATGGACGCACAGGCTTGTGCAGTGGCGGGCCTATGGTCAGATGACAGCTTGCAGGCTTGGTTCTTATTTTAATCCACTGTGTGGGTTCCAGGAGCCACACTTTGTCAGGATTAGCAGGCGGTGACTTCCCCCACCACTGAGCTGTCTTGATGAGCCAAGTGTGGTATTCTCATTTCCAGTTTCACCAAAAACAGTCAGGCTGTCCTGCAGATGGAAGAGAAGGCTGACATCCAAACAAGGGGGTGATTTGGAGCTCAGCCACTAAATGAAGGTTTAATACTAAAAGTACTTGTCTTGCCAGGGTTGGTGATACATGTTTGTAATCATCGTTTGGGAGGCAGAGGCAGGAGACTTGCTGCAAATTTCAAGTCAGCATGGTATATTGAACAAGACCTTGTCTCAGAGACATCAATAAAATAGAAAATTTTTGGTTAGCCACCCTGGTGGAATAATAAGTAAGGCACAGAATTGCACACTCTTAATACTTTTGTTACGATTGAATGTCGATGGGGAGTCCTAACAAACAATAATTAGCTACCTGACTGACTGACAGTAAGTGGAAAGGGGGTTTGAGAGATGGCTCTGAGTGAGCTTGCTTGTTACCCAGTGTGGAAGACCTGAGTTTGGACTCCGAGCATTCACTTAGGAAGGCAAGTATAGTCTCCAGTGCTCATAACCATTGCTCTCAGAAAGCAGAGACGGATGGGTTGCTGAAGCTTACTGGCCACAACCCTAGCTGAAAAATTACTGTGAACCCAGGTTCAGTGAAAAGGCAGGAAGGGGACACTTGATGTCCTCTGGCCTCCACGCGTGGGCATGCACATGCACAGAAGCAGAGAGACTGAATTGACACAAAGGCCAGCAAATGTTAGGGCTGGCAGGTGTAACTCAGTGCTATTGTGTTGGCTTAGCACGAACAAAGCCCTGGCGTTTAATTTCCTAGCACCAACCTCCAGACTCCAAATTCCAAAATCATACACTGTAGATCTAATTTAGCATTCCAATATTAAAACATAAAGACGTTATACACACACAACCAGGAGTCGTGTCAGAAATTAGGCATGATGGCCTACAGTAATCCCAACATTTGAAAGTTAGAGGCGGGAGCTCAAGCCTTGGATACACAGCAAGTTTGTGGCTGTCTTTGGCTATATGAAACCCTGTCTCGAAAATGTCAGAAATTACGATTCTAGCATTTGGATAGTCTCATTTTCCCGGACCTAATTTCCTCATTTGTAAAATGTGACTAGTAGAAAAAACTTGGAAGATTGCTTGATGTGGTAAATGTGGAAAGTATTTGCAGGTGGTAAGAGTTTTTCAGAGGGCCGTATCTACACTCTGCCTCTAGGCTGGGACTCCTGGAGTTTGTAAGGAGCTGCTCTCAAGAGAGACCATGGATGAGTCAGGGTTGCTTCATTTCTGTGACCCCTGTAGGAAATGGAACTCGGGGCTGGGCTCGTAGCCCAGGGAAAGAGCTTGGATTGAACATTTACAAGACTTGGGGTTTAATCTCTAGCAAAAAAAGTAAAAAAGAATCTAAACTTTGGACCTATTCAAAAATTTCCCCCATTCCCGTGTAAAAACTTGTGTCAACAGTAGGGTGTTTTAGCCTGCCGATTCCAGAAATGTATGCAGCAGGTAGAACCCAGAAGTATGGTTACTTAGTGAAACTTGACACTTGTCTAAATGAAAGTGCTCTTTGCAGAAATTGTATCTTTAAAATGAGCACATGATTAAAAGACATCACTCTTTCAAATTATCCCCAGTGAATACGCAAATAGGATGCAGAAGTAGTTTATGAACTGCTCAGAGCTCAGTGCATCTGTGACGTGCAGAGAATGTGTCTGAGTTAGAGTTTTCTGACTCACGGCAGTGGGAGGCCATGTGGTCTGACCACCGTCAGGGATTTGAAGTCCGGTCGGAGTGGTTTCAGTTGCACTTAAATTTTGTGCCTGTAAATTTTGGGAGATGATAAATGAGTCAAACAATTTTAACAGTGCTTTGCATACAGAACTCGGTAACTTTTGACTGCCATTCTCACTGTAATCTATAGTTTAGAACAATTCTGCAGATTGCTTCATTGGATAAACTAACATAATTTCCTGTGTACTTATAACCCGGTCCAAAAAAACAAAAAACAAAACCCATAGTTCTATATAGTAATAGGTGATAGTTGTAATGATAGATATAATTTTACCTCCTTAGGTTTTAAATTTTTTAATTTCAAAACTTAAGTTTTAGAGCTTGCAGACATGCATGATTGATATTTTGATATAATGACAAAAGTGTCACAGGAACCCATTTTTCAGCACTGTCTTATATAGCTCTGTGACCTTAGGGAATACATTTAATTGATTGAAACATCTGTTTCTCTTGGAAACATCTTAGAAAAATGTTATACAGGACCCAAGTATTAAAAGTATGTATTAAGGGTATGGTTTTCTTGTCAGCCCCATTTTTTTAGGATGTTGAATTTCTAAAGGTTAATAAAATAACAAAGGGTGGTTTTTAAAAGCAATGGTACCTAAGGAGAAAAGGTATTCAATAAAACAAGAAAAGACTTCATTACAGTAAATACATTTCTCTAGGCTTCGTGAAGATTCTACTCTTCTGTTTCTCTGTCTCTGTCTGTCTGTCTGTCTGTCTGTCTGTCTGTCTCTCTTTTAAACACACATACACACACATTTTGAAACCTGCCCCCTGTTGATCTTAAACCAGTCAGAGGGCAGGAGAAATGGCTCACTAGGTAGGAGTGCTTGCTGTGCAAACATTAGGACTGGAGTTCAAATCTACCCATCCCCAAATGTAAAAAGCTGGGCATGGTCATGTTCACCTGTACCCCTAGCACTGTAGGAGGCAGGGACCGTGAGAGACCCTGTCTCGGGATAGTAAGGAGAGTGGTGAAGAAGAGCACATTCTATCCTCTTACAGCCTACACATTTAGACAGGTGTGCACACATGCCTGCTACCACCACCTCCACCCACCACTGCCATGACCACACACACACACACACACACATACACACACACACACACATACACACACATACACACACATACACACACACACACACACAACCAGTTGGAGCAGAGAAAGATTACTTAATTCGAAGATGACTTTTAAGAGCTGATGTTGAAGGAAGGAATACCTCAAGATGGCCTAGATTTAGGGGTGGTGTTGTGTGTTTAGTAGAAATGCAATGCCAGCTATGTAGGTAATTTTAGGTTTTCTGCTAGCCACATTAAAAACAATAAAATGGGACATGGGGTATAGGTCATCGGTAGTATGTGCTTTGCATTACTATGTAAAAAACCTTGGGGTCCATCCCAGAACTATAAATATAATTAAAAAAAAAACATTGATAAAGTTCAGTTCTAATGTTTTATTTAACATAATGAAAACATTTCAACAATTGATAGATAAAATAATTGGTGTATTTCGTTTTTTTCCCCATTTTGAGTCTTTCAGCCTGGTATATGTGTTATTCTTAATGTCACATCCTATATGAAAGCACTCTTTGGAGTGTCTCTGCTGACTGTCATATCACACATGTTCTCCCCAGAGCCCAAGACCTCATGGCTCTGAATGGAACCTAAGGACAAGCTGGATATGTAAAATCAGTGACTAGTACTTTTCAGTTTTGTGGTTAGCCTATGTGACCTAAATATAAAATTATGATTGAACATTCTTGGATTTTGTGTGTGTGTGTGTGTGTGTGTGTGTGTTAAACTGCCAACTAAAGACTGTTTTGCTATAGATTAAATGATGTTCCCCTTACAAAATTAACTTGGATGACCATAGCAAAATCTCATAAACTGGGTGACTTCAACAAGCTTATAGTTTCCTGCTTCTGGAGCTCTGGGAAGTCCAAGGTTAAGGTTTACTTCTGAGGCTTAGTTAGCTAGTTAGCTAGTTAGTTAGCTAGTTTTCAGGCAGCCTGACTGCCTTCTCCTCCTATAAGGCCAGCAGGCCTGTGTGCTTGGGATGTTCTCACCACCTCCTTCAACGCTAATTGTCTCTGTAAACTCGAGTCTACCACGTCTTGGGCACAGTAGGCAATAAACATTTACATGGGGGGCACAAGTATGCTGTGATGTACACGTGGAGGCCAGAGGACAACGTTAGATGTGGTACTTGCCTTGCACCTTGTTCAAAACAGGATATCCAAGGTTGTGGGTCCATGAGTTTCTAAGGGTTCACCCTAGGAATGCTAGAACTATAGATGTATTCCACCACAACCAGCTTTTTATGTGGGTTTGGGGAATTTGAGCCAGGTCCTTACACTGAATTGGCAACCCTTTACCCACCCGGCCACCTCCCACCCGATACTGATAAAACAGTTTCTGCGTAGTAGTGATAACATCTTGTTTCATACATCCAATAGTGTGAACTATAAAACTAACACTGTAGAAGGCTTCATACCACCAGCATGCCATCAGAAGGATTAAGTCATTAGGATGTCTCACAAGTCCTCTGTCTCCAATTGTCAGGTATACCCAGAATATGTCACCAGCTCCAAGCACCACATGACCAGAAAATGCATTCATCTCTTACCTAGACTTTAGCAGTAGCTTCCTTACACTTGTGCTTTGCCCACCCCTTCCCACGGTTTGGCTTTGATGTAGCAGCCGATGGATCTGCTGAATCCTCTCAACATGCCTCCTCCACACAAAATCTCAAGCTTAGAAATCCCTTGCTGAGCCTCGCTCAGATTTCCATCTGTTGCTAGGACTGCCTGAGGATTCTAGGCTCGAGCGATTCGCTCCCTCCACGCCCTTCCTTCTACCCTCTAAGTGAGGTGGGGGAAAAGGACTACCTACAGTAATGTTTCTGTGCATCTAAGAGCATCTATCCAGTTCTCATTTGACCTAGTAATAGATCCTTAGCTGGAAGCACAACCTCCATTGTAGACTAGGGGGAGGGCTAAGTAAGAACTGGGGATAAAGGTGTGAATCTTGTCCCATTATGGATTGGTATTTCTTGGCTAGGGGCGGGGGTATGTTAACTACTAAAAAAAACCCTTATTTTCATGGGAAAGGAATAAGGATGCAAGTCCATTCTCAGAAAAAGCAAGGGTGAAAGTTGTTAAAGCGACATGTGCGCTGTGCTATGGTACAAGTTAATAATTCTTTTTTTGTACCCTGACCTCTGATTGCAATTCACTTGTCAAAGATATGTGGGTTTAGTAATGTCTTTGACATTATTTTATATTTGTAACTATTCAAAAGAACATTTAACTCCAAAATTTAAGCTTTCCTTTTTATTTCTGTTTATTAGCCTCTTTCTTGTGCCTCAGTTCTTTGGGAAGTCTTTTGGCTCCTTAGAGTTTCCTTCTGTTGTGCATGGGACCATTGGGTGCTTCAGTGAGTTTGTTCCTTATTGTAAGGAAACCAAAGTGGTCAGGCTTGTTTACAGCTTCCCAGGCACAGCCAAGGCCTCACCGTCTAAAGGCAAAACCAGACCATGCTTTGGCCTCCCTTCTGCAGCATCTGCTCCTTCTAACAGAAAACAGGGCAGGGACGGGATTGTCTTCCTTCAGTTTCTCTAGAACAATGTCCAAAAGTAGACGAGGCCTGGCCAAGATCAATACTAACACTGGCATACTTTCAACTGCTTTTTTTTTGGGGGGGGGGGTTGTTTTTTAAACAAGCAGAAGAGTGATGTCAGCCAAGTGTCTCCAGTGACACGAAAAGGAATGTTTAAGGTGTTAGGAAAAAGTAAAACAACTGAGGAATGTGTTTATGTTGTTGAAACAATCCCAGCAGTCAGGAAGCTTCGTTCGTCAGGAGTTCCTGCCAGTTCAAAGCCAGCCTTAATGAACAAAAGGAAAGATGAAATAATAGGAGATAAATGGGTGGGGGGGGCGCTAAGATTTATTTATATTGAGAAGGAAGGGAAGTTGACCAGAAAATGAGGAAGTGCACTGAAGTCACTGTCTAGGGTAGAAGTCGGAGAGATTTCATAGAAATTTCATCTTTATCCTTCTCAAAGAAGGGTTAGATAGAAAAGGAGAATTAAAACTGTGTAGCTTTAAATTTCCATTCCTTTATTCACTATGCGTACTCTATGCTATTACCTATAGTGAACACATAGGGTAAGAAAATGAGAAACATCCGCAGTCTAAAGATGTTCACAGCACACAGGGGAGACAAAGCTCTAACCTGCTTGACTAAGACTCTTAGGAGGCACAAGCAGAGAGCCTCCTGCTTTCTACACTTGTCATTTTTCAAGCTGTAGTTCCTTTAGCTGTCAGCCCTTTAGTCATGAAAAATTTTATCCTGGGTACTTAATTTTAGTCCTCATATAAACTTCAGTTTTAGTTCAAAAACTCCCCATCTGGTCAGACTAGATCTGTGTTTCATCTCTTTGCAAATGCTCCATTGAGATCCTGTTTATGAAACAAAACGCCTGTGACCAGACTTCCCCAACAAACATATCCAGTAATATTGAAGTCAATGCACAAGAATAATCCTCCCTTGGCTGTGGACATGGCTCAATGGGTCAAACTGCTTGCTGCATTAAGGCTGATGACATGAATCTGATGCCCAGGTCCCACATAAAGGCAGGAGATAACTGACACCACAAAGTTGTCCTTGGACCTTCACATGAGTAAAATGGCATGTGCTCTCCCCATCATGAATGCACACATGCAATAAATAAAATGGAAAATAAGAGAGACTGGCAAGATGGTTCTGCAGATAAGGCACGTGTCGCCACACATGATGAATGAAATAACCTGAGATCAATGCCTGGAGCCCACCTGGTGGGAAGAACTGACTCCCACAAGTTATTTTTCTGCCTTCCAAAGGCACACTACCATCTGCTCACCTACACACATGTACATACACATACACCTACATAAATGTGATTTTAAATATAAAAGGTAGAGATAGAGGAAGATACCTGACACCAACCTCTAGCCTCTGTACAGTACACACATGCATATAATGCACATAGAATAACAAACCCTTTGCCTTCTCCTTGCCTTACAACATGCTTTTCAGAACATACATATTTGGAGTGACAGAGGGCCTGAGTCTGATTTCATGTTCACATTCATGCTGACTAGAGACAAATGTCTCAGCATCTCTGAGAAGTGGACGCAGGGATTAACAATGGTTTGAAACAATATGAACAGTTTTTCACAAGCAGGAAAGATTTGCTTATACATAGAAAGCGTGTCTGCACAGCCATTCTATCTCTGACTCTGGTTGTGTGGTGGTGACCAACACCCTTGGTTGTGGTTTGACGGTCCTTTTATACAGCCACATGTAAACCTTTAAAAAATGTTCAGGTTGGTAAGGTCCTTCCACCCTAATCCTGAAGGGGAAAAGAACACAATTCCCGCAGATATATCTGTACTCAAAATTGGAAGCCTCGGGTAGAACCATTCTCTTTATTTTGTAATGAGTCATCTAAGTCCATTTTCCAGATAGATTTCCAGCCAGGTTTGTTTAATGAGTAGAACCACCATTGTCCCAAGACTAGACAGGATGAAGCAAAGTACAGCCAGCTAGATTTAAAGTGTGATAAGGGCAGCAACTTCATTGGAAACATCTTGTAGAAATTATGGTGTATGAGAACCATGAGTGGCACTTTGTCATTTTCCACTTCCGCTTTTGTCTGTCTGATAAAAAAAATAGTACAATGTAAGCATCTGTTTATAACATAAATTCTCAATTTAGACAATCTAAAATCATAATCACACACAGAATGTCTGAAAATGACCTAGAGGTCCCTTTGATCTACATTCCAGAAAATATAGACTACAGTAGCAAGGTCTTTTGAAACGCTTTACATTTTCT
This sequence comes from Mus pahari, assembly GCF_900095145.1. Classification (NCBI taxonomy): domain Eukaryota; kingdom Metazoa; phylum Chordata; class Mammalia; order Rodentia; family Muridae; genus Mus; species Mus pahari. Next base: position 58,298,954 of record NC_034602.1, read on the forward strand.
TCCAAAGAAAGTAACCACTGATTTAGAAAGTGAAAGGTGGCTGAGGTACAGTGAATTCAAAGGTGCACAGTGACTCCAGGTACACAGTGAGTGCTGAGCTAGCCTGGGCTACAATGTGAGACCCTGTCTCAAAACAAAACCCCCAATCCAAAGAACAACAAAATCCTTGTGCTGATTCTCATTAAGCTTTTATAAGCATATATTAATAATATATAGAGGGTTCTATTATGACATTTTATGTGCATTTTATGTGTATTATGATCATATTTACATACCTGTTACTGTCCTCTGCCCACTCCCGCCGATCCCCTTCCTTTTCCCAGTGAGCTTTTCTGTTCTGCTTTGTGCCTGTCTCTGTGAGTGACATCCATCGAGTTTCATTAGGGTTGTTTACAGGTGAATGGGTGATGTTTTGCTTTCAAATGTCTCTCCCTTCCCCCATCAACCATTGTGTAGAAACTCTCAGGAGAGGGCAGGACCTCAGGAGCCCTTCTCTTTTCCTGACACAGTGTTGATGCGTCCAGTCTTGTGAGAGTACTCACAGCAAGTGTGGGTTCAAGGGGGCATCAACCATGTCATGTGTGGGTTCAAGGGGGCATCAACCATGTCATCCTGGAAGTCTGTGTTTTCCACTACTTCCCTCCACTTCCTCTGGTTTTTACTTTTAATCCACCCCTTCTTCCAGAATGTTCCCTGGGCTTTGGAAACAGTGATACAAATGTTTCAGTTTATGGCTAGGCATTCAACAGTCATTTATTCTCAGTTCTTTGATAGGCGTTTCTGCAGTCATCATTGACCATTGCAAAAACAAAACAAAACAAAAACAAAACAGCTGCTCTGTTCAAAGCTGACAGTAGCACTACTCTATGGGCACACCCACATACAATTTAGAAGGCAATTTAACTAGAAAAGCCTATCCATTTGTTGGGGTTCAGGAATTCGCCACACACACCATCTCAGTTAAGCAAGAATAGTTTATTGAACACACTCCATAATACTGGATGGCCAGGTCCACAAGAAGGAAAAAGCTTAATTGTGGCTCTAGTCTGCTCTCAGAGTAGACTTTCAATGGGAAAAGAATAGGTACAGAAGTTTAAAGGGCAAGGAGGGGAGCAGTTGGCTCACTAGGCAAAGTATATCAGTAAACCTTTAAGCTGATGGGTCCTGAGTAAGGGAGGTGGGCATGTGTGGTAAGCGGGAATTTCAGGGTATTGAGATAACAGCTCATGAGTGTTATAATAACTTTTTAGCTTATTAGTAGCATTCTTCACTGATAGCCACAAAAACCACAGTGAGCTCATACATAGGTGCAGGAAGGGCTGCCTGGTGGTCAGCTCTGACTCAAGGTGTTTTAGACATAATTCATGTTGACCTCTGATTTGATGGAATTTCTTAAGATTAGCAAACCTCATACATAACATTCAGAACATACAGGACAAAGGCACGTTATGTGGTCAGCATGTTCTTGAGCCAAAGTCACTTCTTCGTCAGTGACTGGCAGGCATGGAACAAAATGGCTACAGGTATGGGGGGGGTGTCAGGCCATAATACATTTATCCAAATAGCTGCAATAGCTTTTCACTAGAGACCACAACCCTGAAAGCCATGGACTTTTTGTTTGTTTGTTTTTTTGTTTGTTTTTGTTTTGAGAGGGTTTCTCTGTATAGCTCTGGCTGTCCTGGAACTCACTTTGTAGACCAGGCTGGCCTCGAACTCAGAAATCTGCCTGCCTCTGCCTCCCGAGTGCTGGGATTGAAGGCGTGTGCCACCACGCCCGGCCATCTATGGGCTTTTGACCTGCTTAACCTTCCCAGAGGTGGATTCCCACCTGTGAAGGGAGCCTCAAGTCCACTCGAAGTGGTGGGTTTCCCCATTTCTTGATTTGCACTCATTTTCCATTTAAAATTTTATTTTGCAGTACTCTCACTAAGCGATTTAAATTAATCTTTAAAACAAGTGGGGGGCTGGCGAGATGGCTCAGTGGTTAAGAGCACCGACTGCTCTTCCAAAGGTCCTGAGTTCAAATCCCAGCAACCATATGGTGGCTCACAACCATCCGTAATGAAATCTGATGCCTTCTTCTGGAGTGTCTGAAGACAGCTACAGTGTACTTACATATAATAAATAAATAAATAAATCTTAAAAAAAAAAAAACAAAAAACAAGTGGACATACATTCCATTCTATTTGGTCAGGCAGGTATTGACTTAGCCCCTGGAATACAGTAGTGTAACTGTACTGCACAGGATCCAGTATCCATATATCTATTCTCTATTCCGGGAAGACAGTAATTTCAGTGGTGGTATTTTGAAGAAAAGTGTACAGGGCAACGATTTAAAAATGAGAACCACATTAATTATAATTAGGGTGGTGAAAGGCTTAAGCTAAGAACTGAATGAACCTGACATGACAATGGTTAAAAGCAGGCGAATGTGTTCAGGTTTCTTTCTCTCTGGGACCAGGCTGTTTGAAAAATTGCTCCATCTTCGCGTACACATAGCGTCGCGACTTCTAATTTTACGCACGCCTCTAATTTTGTTCTACTACGGCCGGGAAGCTGAGGTTGAGTGATAATCAGCAAGGTGACCACGGTGTTGGACAGAGCGGTGCCCGAGGGTTCAAAAGGAAAGAGGACAGAGGCTTCAACCCTGCCTTCTCCTCCTGCTTCCCACGCCCCGGCGGCGCTTAGGAAGACGGTCTCCCCGGACGCGACACGGACTCACGAACGCCAACATAGTCCGCAGCGGACACCGTCCTGCCCCGGGGCTGGCCAGAAGCCCCGCCCCGCAGCCGGCATATCCCGTCACTTCCGCTGTCGCGCCACACCCCCACGACTTCCGGGTCGCCGAGGCCGCCGGCCGCGGCGCACACATCCGTGCTCGCCGGGGTCCGGTCTATGGAGTCAGTTGGCGCGGCAGGCGGCTCGGAGGCAGGAGGCGGTGTCCGAGTGGGGGCCTCTGCCCCGCCAGGATGTTTCCGGGCTTGGCCGCCGCCGCCGCGGCGCACAGGTGCAGCTGGGCGGCGCTGTGCAGGCTCGGTGGCGGCCGGGCAGCGACCCGCGGCCGCAGCCAGGGTGAGTGACGGACCGGTGGAGGCCGCGCCTGGCCCCGGCAGTTGGCCCGCCCGCTTGCCCTTCTCCAACCCCAGACAGAGCCTGCCGGGCTCTCAAGGTCCTCACTGATGTCCCCTCGAGCCTCGGTTACCGGGGTGGGGAGCAGCCCGCCTAGGGACACCCTGAGGCTGACCTCCAGACCGGGAGGTCTTAGGTAGGGCACATCGCGGTGACCCAGGGTGACCCAAACAGGCCGTGGGAAGTGGCGGATTCCACCAGCTTGGAGGGTCCCTGGGGCTCGCCGCCGCAGTTCCGCTGCTGCTTAGGTTGAGTGAGGTACTCCCGCGCTATACTTCTTCTTAGTGCCATCTCGTTTTCTTAAATCTCCCCTAAATCAAAGTGGATGTCACATACGGATCTTTTAAGGTGAGGGCTTCTCACGGTTATCGAATGAGCAGAGTCTGGGGACAGGAAACCCACCGAACTTTGCGGTTATATCGAACAATCCTTTTGGTGAAAACAAAAAAAAAGTGTCTCGTGAAACTGTACATAACCCTGCGCGCGGGGTGTGATTGAGAGTTTTCATTTTCTTCAACATTGCTTTCTCGGTCAGATTCAAGTTGTTGGAGGGTTTCTAAAGTAGCGTCAAACCTGTAAGTTCTGTTTCCGTTCACCTCCCCTTGTTCCCGTAGCTTGACAAGTCGTAGCTTGACACGGAGGACTCATAGCAGAGTCCAGGACCAAATCCACCGCTAACCCGAGCCCCCAGGTTCTTGGGATTTGCAAAGAGTGGTTACAGAAACATTTCTCAAACATTCACAGTCACCCTTCAAAAACTTTGAGTGGAAGGCAAAAGCTGCAGCCATTCAGGTTTTTGATAAAAGCTGTCACACACTCCTGTGCTGGGCAGATAAGGTAGAATATATTCATACCTTATTAAAAGCTGGTTCCTAAGGGTGCAAATGAATTGATTGCAATAACACTGTTTTAGTTTGTTGTTAATGACAGAATACTGTAGCTAGTTTTCCCATAGTGGCAGTATGCCTCTTATGAACAGAATGAGTCCTCTGTTTAAAACTCCAAATAAACTTAAGCATATTACACAGAAATTCATATAGTGGCTGTTAAATGTTGTTCAAAGTGCCCCTTCAGTGTTGGTGAGGTGAGTTGCAGTAGTGTAATTTGTAATTCTTATTCTGGGTAGCTGTCACTGGGCCTAAAATGCTGGGCTCTTTGTCTCATTCTCTGCTGCTCAGATAGTAACTACCCTGTCTCTCCATTTAGAACTACTTTGCAGAGTTCTTTTAGGATGTTTATTACTACAAAAAAATGTAATGTTTTTAACAGTTAACACCTTTTTAGATTTAAAGCATCACCTTTGTGAAAGTTTTGTTACAGTATTTGAAAGAGCAATCAAAACTATGGTTAAATTTAAAAATCCTTTGGAGAAAGTGTGCTATTTAAGTTGGATGCATATTACAAGAAAAACTATTTGAAGCTTTTTGTCTTGTTTTGTTTTTGTTTGTTTATGTTTTGGGGGAGAGGGAGTTGGGGATCCAAAGCCAGATGATTTTCTTTGAGAAGAAATAAAGTTTAGTTTCTGCTTCTAGAATGCTTACCTGTCTAATGAAGTCTTCTAAAGGATAAACAGAGGCGGTCAGGTATGGCGGTTCATGCCTTTAGTTCTAGCAGAGGCAGGAGGATTTCTGAGTTTGAGACCATCCTGGTCTACAGAATGAGTTCCAAGACAGCCAGGGCCACACAGAAAACTTCATCTCAAAAAACCAAAATGACAATAAAGAATAAACAGGAGGAACCCACTGACTGATACAAACCCTTAAAGATGGGAAATCTCTGTGAAGTCAAAGAGAAAAGACAGTATTCAAGAGCCAGGCCGCAGCATGTAGTTTTGGACTATGTGGTAGCCTTATTTTAGAAAGTAAAAACAGATTAATATACTTTAGCTAGTATATATTCTGGCATATAATTTTTAAAAAAATGTTAAGGTGTCTCCCATTTTGTGTTGTCTTCAGAGCAGTATGTATTTCACACAACCCATCACAGTCTGGACGGAGCACACTCAATATGGCTGTAGGATAGTATATACGACAATACAGTAATGGGCAGAGGAATGGTTGAAGGTTGACGAATAGCATGCAGAGAGCATGTTCTACAAACATTAAAACACTTGTTTTTAAACATGTTTATGTAAAGGATTTTACTGCTATCTGTCTATCTTGCATTGGCCAAGTTTACTCCTTTTTTGTCCAAAGATTTCTTTTATTTATTTGTTTGTGTATGTGCACATGTATGTTCCAGAATGTGTGCACATAGAAGCCAACAGAGGTCATTGAATCACGTGGAGCTATAGTTATTGGCATATGCAGTACTTAGCTGCTAAGCCATTTTATCCTCTTAAGGTTTTCTTACTGATGATGTGATATTTTTTATGGGAGATGCAGAAACTCTCGTGTACTGATTGGCAGCAGAATTGAACACTGATTTAGGAGGTAGTTATTCTCTGTGTAAAAGGAACCTTAAGAGGTTTGTGCCCTGTGACCTCTAACAGTTGCATTGAAAATAATTTACAGGGGCTGGTGAGATGGCTCAGTGGGTAAGAGCACCCGACTGCTCTTCCNAAGGTCTGGAGTTCAAATCCCAGCAACCACATGGTGGCTCATAACCATCCATAACAAGATCTGACACCCTCTTCTGGAGTGTCTGAAGATAGCTACAGTGTACTTTTTTTAAAAAAAAAGAAAATAATTTACAATAAATAAATACATACAGAAATGTGTATCTCAGTTCATTATTAATACATTATAAGTTTATTTGTAGTTATAGTATTTATATTATATTAGATGTTTTTATTGATTTTTACCTCCGTCCCCATTTTTTTTTAAGATTTATTTATGTTATATAAAGTACACTGTTGATATCTTCAGACACACCAGAAGAGGGCATCGGATGTCATTACAGATGGTTGTAAGCCACCATGTGGTTGCTGGGAATTGAACTCAGGACCTCTGGAAGAGCAGCCAGTGCTCTTAACCACCGAGCCATCTCTCCAGCCCCTCCTCCCCATCTTTTTGAGACAGGGTCATAACATTTAACCTAGGCTGACCTCCAACTTGTGATCTTCCTGTCTCTATCCCCAAGTCTTGGGATTGCAGGCTCTTTTTACTTTTTCTTAGCAAATGTTGAAGTAATTAAGCAAGACAGTAGACCTATAATCCAAGTTGTAGCACAGGGAGTTGTCAGTGTGTGCTTTTGTTGCCTTTAAAAAAAAAGTGAGAGATGGCCTTCTTTATGCTGTGTACTAAAACCATATCAGTCACATTCTACTGGGCTGGGCCTCTCTATCTTGCTTACAACTTTGCTGACTAGTTGAGTAGGCAGGCTTTCCTGCAGCGTTGGCTAGCAGAAGGGACACCAGTAAACCGGGGCTTCTGAGTGTTCATATTGGCAGACTGTCACAATCTGACAGTGCAGTTAATAAGATCTCTTCTAAAATAAATTCATTGCTTTAACATTTTTACGTGTACGAGTGTTTTGCCTACATGTATATCTGTGTATCACATGTGTGCAGTGCTCATGGAAGCCAGAAGAGAAGTATGGGGTCCTCTGGAATTGGAGTTGCAAAAGTTCGTTAGCTGCCTTGTGGATGCAGGGAATTGAATCCAAGTCTCTGGAAGTGCTCTTAACCACTGAGCCATCTCTTCAGTCCCCACTAAGATCTTTTTTTCTTTTAAGATTCATTTTATTTATATGAGTGCACTGTATCTGTCTTCAGACACACCAGAAGAGGGTATTGGATCCATTACAGATGGTTGTGAGCCACCATGTGGTTGCTGGGATTTGAATTCAGGACCCCTGGAAGAGCAGTCAGTGCTCTTAACTGCTGAACCATCTCTCCAGCCCTCCATTAAAATTTTAATGAAGTCCAGATAGCTTATTGGTAGTTGTGTTTTTAGTTTCTATATCGTATACTTTTTTTTTTTTTTTTTTTTGAGACAGGGTCTCTGCAGAGCCCTAGCTGTCCTGGAACTCACTACGTAGATCAAACTGGCCTTGAACTCAGAGATCTGCCTGTCTCTGCCTCCTGAATGCTGGGATTAAAAGCGTGCGCCACCACACCTAGCCTATTGTACACAATTTTTAAAATACAGAAAAGTAATTTAAAAATTCCATATAATTCTGGTAGCTTATCAAGTATAATTTTTAGTGATTGAAATCGTATTGAGTTAGACTCCCTTTTTCATGTTACATTATAAAATGGGAATTTTCCCTCATCTAGCAAGCAAGGGGTTTTTTGTTTGTGTTTTTGTTTTGTTTTGTTATTCTCTCACATATTGTATTCCAACCACAGTTACCCATTCCTTTCCTTTCCTTCTCCCAGTCTCCACACCCAGACTTCCCCTCTCCCTCAGATCCACCTTATGCCTCCCCTCAGAAAATAATAGGCCTCCCATGGACATCAACCAAATAGGACATAACAAGCTACAATAGGACCAGGCACATACCATCACATCCAAGACTGGACAAGGCAACCCAGTAGAAGGAAAAGGATCCCATAAGCAGCCAGAAGAGTCAGGGACAGCCCCTACTCCACTGTTCAGATTCCCACCTGAACACCAAGCTACTCAGCCATAACATAGGTGCAGAGGGCCTAGGTCAGCCTACTGGCCCTGCGCTCCGTGAGTCCCCACGAGTCCCAGTTAGCTGATTCTGTGGAGCAGCCAGTATTAGCATTCTTAATCACAGCTATGCACGTATTCAGTTTTTAATAAGTCAATGCTTTCAAATTTGGAGGGAAGAAAATACTGAAATACTCTCTTAGGTAAGGAGACTGATATGTAGACAGCAGGTTACAACCTTGGCTCAAGTCACAAAATTAGCCAGAAACTAACCCAAACCACAAGATGCCCTTTTGTTTTTAATGCAGATGAAACATACATAATAGACTGACTTGTCAGTTTGCAGGAAAGACAGTAGATTGTCTATTGTTATCCTTAGTTTCAAATGAAAGCCATATTTTCTCTGACAGCTGAAGTCAATAAGTAGATGACAAACTAGATTGGTGAGAGGGCAAGCAGTAAACAGTAGCAGTGGCTATCGGGAGTCACAGAAGCAAAGTAAAAGCAGAGACTTGTGACTAGGCCTCTCCCTGATTGTCATGACTAAACTGGTAACGTGCCAGAAGCTGCAACTTAGATGAAACAGCCCTGCTGATGCAGCAATGAGTAAACCCTGTTCAGGCTGGGAGAGCAATGAGTGCCAGACAAAAGACTAATATTCCATATGTAGCTAATTTTAGATCTCACCTTGAAGAAAGGGTGTTAAGATTAGGAAATAAGTTTTCCTATATTTCTGCCAGCTGGAGTTAATGAATTCAGCAGTTCACCCTGCAAGTGATTGTTTTCCATTGCTGGGTTAGAATCCTATTGGTTTCATTGAGTCCCATGTGGGCCCATGTTTTCAGTTGTGTATTAATGCTAAAGGTATGCTGAAAGCTGTTGATACCTGAAATACCATTGGAATTCAAAACTAAAGGATGTTTCCAGACAGCTAGTTAGGGAGCTAAGATAACTGTAAAGTATTAGAAGGATTTGAAGAGACCTCTACTGGCCAGAAATAAGGCCATTTGAGCATTACTCAACTCAATGACTGAAATGGATTGAAATATACAGCAAATCATACTGAATCTGGAATTGTAATGGTATCTGCAAACTAAAACCGTGCCACCTCTGCAGTGTGCCAGGTGACACACTTACCATTTTGAGAGTTGGTGCATAAGAAGGAAGCGTTAAGGCCTGAGGCTGACTTACACTGGACTCCTGAGTAACCTCAGAGCGGAGATTTTCTGTGCAAAGGCATTCTGACTGAGTGAAGAAGTAACCATATTAGAAGGCTACAGTTTTAAAGCTGCTCAGTGAGTAAAGGAGTGTAGCATTGAGTAGCAGTACACATTGTCGTAAATAAAGGGAAAATTAGATACTAGATGAGTTTGGTCATGACCAAATCTGGGACCCAGAGCTCTGCTGCTGAGGTGCGATCCCAGCCCAGAATAAGCAGCCCTTAAAGAGACTTCATCTCTACTTCCAAGGTTTTTCCTCATCAACTGAGTTCAGAAAAAGCCTTTACACCCACTGCCATGTGGGATACATAGAGTAGGTTAGACACTGCTGTGGGAATTCAAGCAATAAAGTTCAGACTGGAAAACTACCAGGGCAGAAGTTCAGATGAACAGCTTAGTTTATTAATATTTAAACAATTTAAATTGAAAATTTAAATACATTGTATAGCTTTAAAAATGGTTCAAAGAGATCTCAGGCGCAATATGTGGGCCTTGTTTGGGTCTGTCCACACAGAAATGAAAAATCAGGTGGGTGTGGTGGCACAGGCCTTTAATCCCAGCACTCGGGAGGCAGAGGCAGG
>NC_034602.1:58308453-58309566 GCF_900095145.1 Mus pahari
TGGGCCTTGTTTGGGTCTGTCCACACAGAAATGAAAAATCAGGTGGGTGTGGTGGCACAGGCCTTTAATCCCAGCACTCGGGAGGCAGAGGCAGGTGGATTTCTGAGTTCAAGGCCAGCCTGGTCTACAAACTGAGTTCCAGGACAGCCAGAGCTATACAGAGAAACCCTGTCTCAAAAAAAAAAAAAAAAAAAAAAAAAAAAGAAAGAAAGAAAAAGAAAAGAAATGAAAAATCATGTTTGTAACAACTAGTTAAAGACTTTCTTTCTTTAGAAAGTTATTACTACTGTTTTTATTACTGTGTGGCTGTGTCTGGTGTGTGGAGGTATAGGAGTGTGCATGCCATGGCATATGTGTGGAGGTTAGGGGACCACATTCTCGAGTTGGATCTTAGTGCTTTTCTCCATTGAGCCATCTCTCCATTGTGCCATCTCATGTGCTTGGGTCTCTCCCTCCCCACTTCCCTCCCTCCCTTCTCTCCTTCCCTCCCTCCCTCCCTCCATCCATGTCTTCCTCTCTCTCAGTAGTGTAAGTTTTACTGTTCAGATTTAGGGATGGGAGGAATGCTAAAACTTGAAGTTACAAAGATTTGGCCCCAAATACACATTTTTGGATGTTTTTGGGGAAACAAATTATCTCTGTAGGCAATTTTGACTTTATCAATAGTGCTGAAAATTTTGTTTTGATTCTTAGTCAGCAGCAAAGGCAAACTAGGTCTCAGGTTTCAGGGCTTTTGTCCCTTTTCGTGAACCCTTAATTTATCACCATCATCATAGTCATCATCATCATCATCATCATCAATTATTTTTAATACAAGGTTTCACTATGCAGCCTTGGCCGGCCTAGAATTTGTTATGTAGACCAGACTGGCCTCACACTCACAGAACTCCACCTACCTCTGCTGGGAGTGCTGGGATTAATGGTGTGTGTCACTGCTCTCTGTGCCTTAATTTCCCTTTGTATGTTCTTTCTTTCTTTTTCTTTTTTCTTTCTTTCTTTCTTTCTTTTTAAGATTTACTTATTTTATGTATATGAGTACACTGTAGCTGTCTTCAGACACACCAGAAGAGGGCATCAGATCCCATTACAGATGGTTGTGAGCCACCATGTGGT
>NC_034602.1:58309577-58319235 GCF_900095145.1 Mus pahari
TTACAGATGGTTGTGAGCCACCATGTGGTTGCTGGGAATTGAACTCAGGACCTCTGGAAGAGCAGTTGGTGCTCTTAACCTCTGAGCCATCTCTCCAGCCCTTCCTATTTTGCCTCAAGAATAGCTACAGTGAAGAAGACAGGTTTGGTATGTCACATGTTTCGTGTGCAGGAATTCTCTACTGTTATTTTGTTTTTCTCACTTAGCTTTTAGAAATAGATGCACAAAATCAAAACCACATCGGACCCTCAGCAATTTGCCAAATAGACTAAAGAAAATATTGACAGCAGGAAGTTTGCCCCCAAAATAAATGACCAGCCTGAGCTAGACTGAGTTCTTATGTCTCTTTGAACCCCTCGTGCTTCCCAGTTATCTGCAGTGCTCACAGTGACTTATTGCTGCCAGAGTCTCTGAGCCCTCTTCCTGCAGGTGACATACATCAGTTAGTGTTTTGGAAATTCAGTTTGCAGCACTTGGACATTGTACCCCTCCGCCCCAATAGTGCTGAGGATGGAAGGTAAGGTCCCATCACCGAGCTGTATCCCCTGACCAAGTGTCAGCTCTGCAGTGCTCACTCATTCACTCTTGAAAAACGGGATTGTCTCTAATGACATGGTTAGTTTCATATAAAACCTGAGAAGTATAGATTCTGTCTCAATAGTTCTTGAGTCCTTTGAGAAACTGGAAACCTGAGTACACACAGTAACACATAAAAAGTCAGGAGGAGAAGTTTATCTTTCTGTTACTTCAGCACAACTGTGGAGTCTCGTTTCCTTCTGCCTTGGTCCAGAAAACCACTGTCAACCAAGATACAACAGTTAAAGTGCTTGGTGTCTCCCATGCTCTCAATGAAAGGTTCCGTATAGGGCTGGAGAGATGGCTCAGAGGTTAAGAGCACTGGCTGCTCTTCCAGTGATCCTAAGTTCAAACCCCAGCAACCCTATCAGTAATGGGCAGCTCACAACCATCTGTAATGGGATCTGATGCCCTCTTCTGGTGTGTCTGAAGACACCTACAGTGTGCTAATATACATTAAATAAATAATAAATAATTAAAAATAATTTTAAAAAAGAAATGTAAAAAAAATCAGACAACAGGGATGGCTACTAATAGAATTTATTTTATTTTTTTGTTTAAGACATCTTTTTAAAAAGACTTATTTATATGTATTTTGTGCATGTGTATACTTTGTCTGCATGTACATCTGCACTCCAGAAGAGGGCACAGTTGAGAGCCTTCATGCTTTCATGTTGGTCCTGGGAATTGAACTCAGGACCTTCAGAAGAGCAGCGAGTGCTCTTAACTACTGAGCCATCTCACCAGTTCCAGGATTCATTTTTTGATTGTTACATGACAGACCTAATCTCCTGCTTGTGAGAAGACATGGGATAATTTTAAGTAGGAAACCCTTTTGGCTGTCTCATACCCAGATTCTGCTATTCTAAAAATACATTATAGCAGTTTTTTTTTTTTAATGCAACCAGCATACAAAATAAGAGAGTGTCTGTTATGTACTATGTACTATCTTTTGAAATAGCTGAATATGAATGTTTTGCTTGATTTCATATATACTTTTAAAGTTTGTATATCAATATAAATATAGGGGAGAAATTGAAATATTTGATTCCTATATTACTAAGGAAATTCAAGCATGTGATTTGTTAAAAGTTTGAAGTTAAAGTGACTTTTTTTCTCTTAGGATGGAAGAATGTAATGACATTTGAAAGCTTTACATACATGGTTCCCGACATTCACCCACATGTATCTATTCTAAATCAAGTCAAGTTTTACTCTACGAATGTCCAGAAAGGAGGGCAGGGCTCACAGACTCCAAATGCTGACAAAGTCCCATCACTTACACAAACAGGTATGTATAAATTTGCTGAGCGTTTTTTAATTTATCTTATACATTGGGGAAGTGTAAAGTTATTTACTTCTTTAATAATAGAACATGCCTGTAAAGCCATCTGGGCTGGAGTGTATGTGTGTGTGTGTGTGTGTGTGTGTGTGTGTGTGTGTGCAGCAAATAAGAATGTCTCAAACAGATGGAAGGTGAGGACCAATTCCTGAGATTATTCGACCTCCACACACACTTGGGCACACATATCTGCACTCACAGATAGAAACAAGCATGCATACATGTGCACACACACAGACTTCAGTTTGTTTCCATGAAGTTTTTTTTTTTTTTTTTTTTTAAGATTTATTTATTAGTATATGTAAGTACAGTGTAGCTGTCTTCAGACACTCCAGAAGAGGGTGTCAGATCTTGTTACAGATGGTTATGAGCCACCATGTGGTTGCTGGGATTTGAACTCGGGACCTTCGGAAGAGCAGTTGGGTGCTCTTACCCACTGAGCCATCTCACCCAGCCCTTGCATGAAGTTTGTAAGCGTGGTTTACTCTGTTGTGTTTTTGGTTCCTTTCTCATTCCTAATGGTGTCTCCATACTTCTTAAACCTTGCTAGGACTTCATGTTCTGTCACAAAATTTGGTCTCTATGATTATGGCGTGAAGCTTGTCTAAGTTTTGGTTTACCATTTGAAAAGTTTTTCTAAGTGGCCCCGTGTATTTAAAAATATGTGTAGCTTGATTTCTTAGGTCAGAGTTTATATATGTATAGATCTATTTAGTACTTTAAAATTTTTTTAAAAAGTAGTATCTGTAACTTCCATGTTTATAGGGAAGTTATATATTCTATTACTACTTCAAAGGCCAGAGATAATTAATGTTTAAGGTCCTTTGGTAAATACAAAGACCTTAGAATGCCTTAACTCTGACAAATTGTTCTCAACTGATGTGCTATTTACTGGCTAATATTTCATATCTATTTAATTCTGTAGAACATACATTGGTGTTCTTTTGCTTTTTTTTTGTTGTTATTTGTTTATTCCTTTCTTTTGAACCTAGGACCTCACATATCATCATCATCATCATTATTATTATTATTATTATTGTGTGTGTGTGTGTGTGTGTGTGTGTGTGCACATACATGCACATGTGGAGCTCAGAGGACCATTTTGTGAAGTTCCCACTATTTCCATCTTTGTGTGGGTGTGGAGGTCAAGTCTGCATCATCACTTACAGGAAAAGTGCCTTTGTTCATTGAAACATCTTACAAGCCTGTCAGCATTTTGTTGTTGTTGTTTTGTTCTTTCGTTTCTTCTTTAATATTCTTTATTTTGAGATAAGATCTCATTAAGCTGCCAAGCTGGCCTTAAACTTACAGCAAGAATCTGCAGCCAGGCTCTCTGAAGAAAACTGAGAAATCCAGCCTCATGGGCTCAACAACTATGGATTCTTGGACCTTCCATTTGTAGACAGATAGCCATTATTGAACTAGTGGACTGTAGCCTGTAAACCATTCTAATAAATCCTCTGACCTCCACATACATATCATAGCACACATGTATGTACACTCACACATGTGCCCATATATACATATATCATTGATTAATTAAATTTTTAGAATTGGCTATTACTGGTTGAAGGGATAAAATGTATAATGAGTCTCTTAGTTCCAGAATTCAGGCTGTGCTTATTATAAAGACACAGTAAAGGAAGAGACAGTTGCTGAGATGACACAACAGATCATATAGGGGGTTTCTTAGGGAAACCTAAATGCCGAAGGAAATAGTGAATGTTGTTTGCACTATACGACATCTTTAAGATTTATATTTTTGGTTTGGTTTCCTTTTTCTCTGCTAAGTGTAATAAAAATTTTAGTTTGTCTTTTTGTTGTTGTTGTTTTAAAGATTTATTTATTTCATATATATGAGTACACTGTAGCTGTCTTCAGACACACCAGAAGAAGGCATTGGATTCCATTACAAATGGTTGTAAACCATCATATTGGTTGCTGGGAACTGAACTCAGGACCTCTGGAAGAGCAGTCAGTGCTCTTAACCACTGAGCCAGCTTTCCAGCCCCAAGTTTAATTGTCTTATAGTAGAAATACATTGTCTGTTGACATTTTTATTTTGCATTCTTTTTCATGATTTGCCTAGGCCAAATTAGACCTTGTTAGCTATCAGATAGACACCAAGTAATTGCTTGATTGAAAGATAATTTATATACTTAAGAGTTTGAGATTGACTTTTGAATAATTCAAATCACATGATAAAGTCAGGAATGGCTCATTAAGGAGCAGAGACTTGCTAAGACATCCTTAAATTTTTAAGAGCATTCAGATGGTTTGAATTTTAGTAAAATTAGTTTTAATTTTACTAATGACAGCAGATGTGTGGCAAACAGCCAGAATTTGAGCTTAAAAACAAATGTCTAGAGGCATTCATGGATAGAATATTTGATTATTAGTGGAAATTATGGAGATTCTATACCAGCAATGTAGTGTGAGTTTATTAAGATGGTTGTGGTTTGTAAAATAAGTATTCATGCATGTGTGTGAGCCATTACTAATCTCCTTGTTTGTGCTTCATAGCATTTTATATATATAGTAACATCTAGACAGTTCAGAATGAGAATATTTACAAGTTCCCATCTGAAAGCAACTTATTTTATGTGCTTTGGTTAAATGATCATTGTGGGGGAAAAATGGTGTTTCTGAAACTTTTGACTGCAGATTTCAGTTTAGACAGAGTTGCTATGAGCCTGAGACCAGCTTGTGCGTACCAGATCAGATCCTGTTTCAAACAGACAAAACAAAATAGCATGAAGCTCTAGCTTGCATTTCATAGGCATTTAAGAGGGAGAAGACAGGAAAATAGTAAGTAATTTATAGAGATAATGGAGGGCTGAGGGAATTGTTCAGATGATATCAAGTGTTTGCCATCAAGTGTGAGCACTGGAGTTCCGACCTCCAGAACCCACATAAAGACAGATGCAGTAGAGCGTCTATGATCCCAGCATGTCTACAGTGAATTGGGAGGTAGAGATGGGAGAATTCAAGAAGCTCACAGGCCAGCTTGCTTGGCATATGCAGCAGCAAACAATAAGAAGGTAGAAGGAAAGATTAGCATCATGAATTGTCCTCTGACCTCCACATGGTGCGAGTCTACTTTTGCATCTACAGTCACATTAAAATGTGCACATACACACACACACACACACACAGAGACAGACAGACAGACAGAGAGCACATGCACATGGTGTTCAGAATTTGAGAAAAAAAAAAGGTTCTTCAACTACAATGACTTTGGACCAGTTGGGAATGTTGGCACATGTGTTAATCTCAGCACTTAGGAGACAGGCAGGATCTCTATGAGTTTAAGGGCAGCCTGGTTTACACAGTAAGTTCCAGGACAGCCAGAGCTACTTAGTGGAACTTTCTCCAAAAAAAAAAAAAACCAAAAAACCAAAACCAAACAAACCAGAAAAATTCATTACATTTGAACTATTGAGCAGGACAAAAAAAAAGAATCCACCTAGACATCTTGTCTAGGGAAAGCAGATTGGAAAAACAGACCGAGAAACAGTTTAACCTAAAAGCTGCCAAACAGAGAAGCCAGTTACTGTTCATTTGAAATAACATTTATATCAACAGTATGTAGGAGACCAAGGGACCACCCTTTGGAATCAGGAAAGGAAAACTGAATGTTCCCCTGGAATTTCATGCTGAGATAAAGGTGAAAATAAGCATGTTATTACACATAGAGTTTGCTATTACAAACCAGCCCATTCAGAGTTAAAGAGCACTGTAAACATAGATATTTCTCTAAGTTGTAAAATAAACTCAGGGAAATCAGGATATGATAGAAAAAAAGGGCTATGAGGAATACGAAATGGATAAGTGATGTTGATAAAATTAAGGATTGGTAATAAAAATAGCAAACATTTTGTCAGTATTTAGTATTAAAACCGTAGTCCTGAGTGATAAGAAAAAAATTCTTGTTCTAGAGGAGAGTGGAAATACTAACTTTGCAGATGGCTGAAAATCTTACCTGGAATATCCTATGTGCACTAAATTAAAGAGTAGAAATATAATTTATAAATTCCAAACCAGCGGTAGGAGGATGGGATGAGTGTAACGGATGGGAAGTTGATTGACTCTATAGGATAGCAGGAAACGTGAAAGAAAAAAATAAAAGCAGAGAAAAAAGGACAGTACTCTGAGAACAGACAATAAGATGGTCCAGGTGAACCACAATCAAATGGTCATATTTAATGCTGTGACAGATAATTTAAACACATCCATTTGTAAACGGTGGAAGCACAGACTTCCTTTGTACTTTGGTCCACTCTCTCATTTGCTCTAGGACTTTGTTCTTAGGATTCATCTTTTAACTGCACCAGCAATTTTTCCCTTCCTTGAAATGAGGTCAACCCATCCTTGATTCTGCTCTCAGCTTCTGCTGAAAACCCAGCATCATCACTGGCTCATCACTGCCCATCCTTGTTCTTCCCCAGAAAGTGGGTGTCAGGAGTTTCCCATGGCTTTCCTGTTGCTAATTCTCAGTACTCACTGTGAGCCTTTTCTGTCTTCCTCGGTGTAAAATACACAGATGCTGCTTATAAAGTCAGATGTCACTGTAAACATGGAGGCAGTATGTGCTTAACAGCGTGCACCACACTAATAAAAATGTCTTAGGTTTCAGTCCTTTCTCCTTCCATTTCTGAAATATCACCCGTGCAGTTACAGGACCCTTTGCCTGTTTCCTTATAAAGAGGAAATTGTAGTTGTGTGACTTTGGGGGACATTAGAACCTCTCTGTCCTTCAGTTTCTTCAGGTAGAGATCATAAAACCAATGCCAAAATGATTTTGTGGGGACTAAATATAGTAGTGCACACAAGTCTATAGGGTGCTGCAGCGCAGGCTGTCTGCTGAGGAAATGTGCTGTACGCACTGAGCTGTGGCTAAAATAGGGAAATCTAATTGAATGAAGTCAGGTTATAATAAAGAGAAATGTTTTAAGAGTGAATGAAGTTTTTATTGTAAACTATACATATACATTGAAATAATTTTTAAGTTAGAAAATAATCTTCTCTGGTAATATCCTTCTCAGATTTGCCATGTGAGTCTATGTCATTATTTTCAGTTGGTGTTTGTTTTGTTTTTAAGAAGAGGCAGGGGTACTGAAGCATTAAGAGCACTTACTGCTGTTGTAGAAGACCCGGGTCCAGTGCCAGCACTGACATCAGGTAGCTTCACAGCCTCAACTCCAGGGGATCCAATGCCATTCTCTTCTGCTCTCCACCGACTCCTGCTGCATGTGGTATACCCAGGCTCACACAGGCACACATAATTCATAAATAAATCTTTTTAAAGGGGAGGTAAAAGGAACAACTTAGCATACTTGTGTGCTCTAAATTGTTTAGTTTTGTCTAGAACTTTGTTGCAATAGCTTTCTGTGTATTCTTTGTAGTTTGTCTCCTTTTTCATTAAGTTTTATTGCTAGATTTATCCTGACTCTATATTTGTCTGCTTTGGTGATTTTCAAAAAGATAATTACAGCACAAACGATTGAGGCTGTTGTATGAATTAAAGAGTTGACAGAACAGTAGTGTTTGACATACAGTGAGGGCTTAGAAGAGATAGCTAGCCACTGTGAAGTTTGCACTCAGTGCTTATGAAAGGAAGGGATGTCACTCTTCTTTTGCTGATGGGCTTTTGATGGTGCAGTTTTTAAAACAGAACACAGTGCTGCTGTGAATACCATGTGCCTCCCTTCAGCTGCCCTTTCGGAAGGGTTTCTTGATTCGTTGGCCTGGAAGACTTACAGGGTCATAGTTCTGATTGGGGTCGGTGCCTGTTCTCACCAACAGCCGTATTCTCTCTCTCTCTTTCTGTGCCGTTAACCAAGATCAGGGGGTGTGGTTTTTCATCTTCCCTGGTGTCAGGGTTGTAAAATGTAATTCTTTGGTTTCATTTGAATTCCATTAATGAAATAATCACCTTTTCATAATCTAATGCTAATGCATATTTGTTTTTCTATGCAAGTTTGCTCTAATGCTCATTTTAATGAACTTTTTCTTATTGATCTGGAGGAAGTTTTAAAACAGTCTTGATACAAATCATTTGTTGACTCTGTTGGAAATAATTTCTCCCAAATTGAGACTTTTCCTTTTTCCTTTAAAAAAAAAAAAAAAAAAAGATGTTTTATTTGTGCGTGTGTGTGTGTGTGTGTGTGTGTGTGTGTGTGTGTGTGTGTGCGTGCGTGCATGTTCCCGTGGGGGCCAGAGGAGGGTGTCAGATCTAATCTAACTAATCTGTCTAGTTAATCTGGTGCTCAAGCTACAGGTAGTTAGGAACCACCATGTGCTGGGCACCAGATTCTGAAGAGCAGCAAGTCCTCTAACTGCTGAGCCATCTCTTCATCTCACCAGCACTTCCCCACTCCGCTTATTTATTCATTTATTTTTAAATAGGATCTTTTGTTGAATAGATTTTCTGAATTTTAATTTACTGAATTTTTTTTCCTTTAGGTTGTTTATATCCTACTTACAAATTTTCTTGTTGGCATATGATGTGCTGCTGTAATTTCATTATTCAGTGAAATTGAATAATACTGCAGCAGGAGCATTGTGAAATTGAGCCCATTGTGGGCTGCATAGTGAGACTCTACTTCATAAAAAGAAAGGAAATCTTTATCATAACAGTAGTCTGGTGTCTACATGGGGCACTCAAATGCATTGGTATTTGAATTTGTATTTCTAAGGGTTTTTTTGGTTTGGTTTGGTTTGGTTTGGTTTGGTTTTGCTTATTGTGGGAGGTACGCACTTTTTTCTTTTTACTGGCAGAACTGAAAACAACATTTAATGCTTATAGGAGATACAAGTTCCAGGTGATAAAATCATACAACATGCCTTGCACACACAAATCTAAACATGAAAAACCTGTATTCTGGACTCCTCAAATAAAAAGCAATGCTAGACTAACACTTTCACTCCGTCACAGATACTCAGAAGACAGTCTAAGGGATGTGCTAACAATTACTTGTTTTTAAAAAGGACATTGATAACACACAACATTACTGTTTTATAACGTGTTTCTCCACAGCTGTTGATGCTTCCTAGGCCTCAGGTTGAAGCATGATCTGTGTGAGAGTATGTGATATAAACAGTTATCTGTAAAAGTACAGCTGGGATATTTGCTTGTTTTTGCATATAGCACAAGGGGAAAAGACACAGCTGATCTTCAGTGCTTTACAACAAACCTAAGACAAGTGTTACAAACAACACAGGATTAGCCATGGGGCTCACTCCTTTAATTCCAGAACTCAGGTGGCTGAGACAGGAAGATGACAATTCAAAGCCAGTCTAGAGTACACAGTAGCGCCTTCCTAAACAAGCCAACCACCACTTCCTTAGAAGTCAACCCTGTGGGTAAGGGGCTGACTGGCCTTATTCAATAGCCTGGCTTTATGCTTAATGACTTGACAAAAACATCCATTCACAATGATAAGCTGCCTGCTTCTGATGGGTAGGAAGCATATCATCAAAGTACTGCCACCAAGGTAGTCTGTGGTCTAGATTTGATGTTCAATTACAGTTGATTTCTGCATTTCTTGTCAAGGGTATTTTGAGGTAAGGCACTTTTCTTTTTATGGTTTTGGGGATGTGAATGGAGGTGCATTTGTCTAACATCACTTAAGAGACTTTTCTTCACCGACTGTTGTCTCTAAAACAGTGGAAGAACCCTTGGTGCCTTGTTTCTCTTTTCTGACCATCAGACCTAGCACCTCACACTACACTCTGACC
>NC_034602.1:58319330-58344207 GCF_900095145.1 Mus pahari
ACTCTGACCCTCAGATCTAGCACCTCACACTACACTCTGACCATCAGATCTAGCACCTCACACTACACTCTGACCCTCAGATCTAGCACCTCACAGGTTTGCTTCACCCTTTAGAATGAGTCTTTTTGTCTGTTTTCTGAAAGGATTTGGCATTGTGCTGATGCTGAGTTTTACTAAAAACTTTGTCTTTAGTTCTTGAAATGATTCCACGCCTTTTCTCCTGTAGTATATTAATGAGGGGTAAGTAGCATTTATTAAGTTTAACACTCTTTATGTTTTATAGAATGAATTAAATTAGTTTGGGATAATATAATTATTGTTATACAATGCTTGATTAAATTAATAAGTTATAGTTTTATTTGAAAGCAACTCTTCAATATTGTTTGTTTTGATAAACTTTACAGCAGAAAATATAGGCGCAGAACTCAAAGCTCCACTTAAGCAAGATCCTCTCCAAGTAAGAGGTAAATATATTTTATTTAATGTGTTAGTATGTGGGTATGTAGAAATATACAGAATTTTTTTTTTTGGTTTTTCGAGACAGGGTTTCTCTGTATAGCCCTGGCTATCCTGGAACTCACTTTGTAGACCAGGCTGGCCTCGAACTCAGAAATCCACCTGCCTCTGCCTCCCGAGTGCTGGGATTAAAGGCGTGCGCCACCATGCCTGGCATTGAAATATACAGAATTTATGTAGAGATATTTAATATTATTCCAAGCATGTAGCTTGCTTTTATTTTAAATAGATTGGGCATAAATTTCTATTCTATTTACATGCTGCTTTATGCTGAAGTTTATTTTGCATTTTGTGTCATGTATTTTAAAAGCCTAAAGAACCAAAATCATCAGTTTGCCTATTACTTTTAGGAAAGTAATGTTATTAAGGAATGAGAGGCTAATACCTTCAGCTATAGTGTATTTCATTCAGGCAGAGTTGGCTGGTTTTGTCTTATTTTCTCCAAAGCAGCCAATTCATGAAGTCAGTAGTGCTGTGGGATTCAGAGCACAGTGGTGTCAGGCAATACAGAGCTCAGTTCGGCTCTTATATTTACTAGCTGTCTGACCTAAGGCAGTTATCTTAACCCCTTTAGCATTTAGCTCATTTCCATATAAGATGGTAAAAATAAAACTTACTCATTAGGATGGCTGTGAAGATTATGCTTATGAATAGTTAGGTAATGAAGAGTCATCAGCACTGGACTGTGTGTGACCTGCTTGTGACTGCAGCCTATCAGAGGCTGGAGCAGGGTCCCACTTTTTCTCTTAAAAAAAAAAAGTACTGAATAGCAGTGACCACTGCCACCACCATCCATAATCTGGGCCTGGATAGGCCAGCAGGAGTTCCTTAGCTATTTTGAAGGAATTTTTTTTTTTTTTTTAAGAATTAATCCTTTTAAGGTGAGAGAGAATTTTCCTTTTAGTTGTAGGTTAGCTCATACCCAGATACTCAGTTTTAGAGTAATGGGTGTAAAGTTCCTTAGAGATTGAAATCCAGGCAAAAAGCAATCTGAATGCCTTCATATACCTGCTTCTTCAGATAAAGGTTGGGCTTTTGTATTGAACTTCATTCTTGAAATGTTTCTTTTTTTTTTTTTTTTTTTTTTTTTTTTTTTTGGTTTTTCGAGACAGGGTTTCTCTGTGTAGCCCTGGCTATCCTGGAACTCACTTTGTAGACCAGGCTGGCCTCGAACTCAGAAATCCACCTGCCTCTGCCTCCCGAGTGCTGGGATTAAAGGCGTGCGCCACCATGCCCTGTGAAATGTTCTTAATATATATAGTTCATTTAACTGTAGTGCAGATGTGGTACTGTTTTCAGAGGGTTTTTACCCACAGAAATGAGGCCTTTTGGATTTATCTTGGTCTTCGAGTTGTAGTAGAGTAGGAAACTAGGGTTGAGCACTAGCAGGGCCTGGACTGAAGTGAACAGCAAGTCTCCTGTGGGTGCAGGCTTACTTGTCTCCATCTGTTCTTCAGACGGCTGCTCTAGTTGTTATGTCATATGTCATGGTCTTACTCTGTATGCTTATTAACATGGGAAGGTATTATATAAGTTTTTAACTTAGAAACTGTAAGCTATACCAAATTGGTATTATATTTTTGTGTCTGGCAGTTTAATAACACAACAATTAGACAGTAGTTTAGTAGAAGGCAGTCTTTTCCTATAATCTCTAAACTTTTTGTAAGTTTTGATTGTTAAAAGTATTTCTTAGTCTCTTCAGTTTTGTTTTATTATGTGAAATCCAGTAGCCTTAAGTTTTTTTTTTTTTAACAAGAAATGTTTCTTACTGACCTAGAAAACATTTATTATTATATATAAGAGAATCAAAACGTCTTTACAAAAGTTTCTATTCTATAGTATCTGTTGCTACTTTCTGTTTTGACTTTGATAAATGCTGGTTTTACTCCACAGTTTGAAAACACTGAACTATTCTGTAATATTGATTGAAACTTCCTTTGCAGATAGATCCTAAGCAACTTAAATTGTTTTAATGCTTTCGACAGAACAGTCCTACTGATATAAAGTGTCTACTAGATGAAAGGTTATTATTTCAACATCAATTAGAGATGAGCTATAGAGATAAACTAGATTTATGATCCATGCTAGTTTTCTGTACTGGGGGAGACATTTCTTATTCCTCGATAACATCTTATGCATCAGGAGAAAATAATAAGTGTCCATGGAATTCAACAAGTATTCATCTTCAGGAAGGGCTTTCAGTATGCATACTGAAATGCTTACATATTTCTTTGTTTCTGGTTTAGTCAAAGCAGTTCTTAAGAAAAGGGAGTATGGATCAAAGTACACTAAGAATAATTTCATCACGGGAGTAAGAGCAATAAACGAGTTCTGCCTTAAGTCCAGGTACAGTATTTCTTTCAGTAGTACTCTGTGCAAATTTTATAGCCCTTTCTCTTTTCATTAATTTTCAGAATTAGCATGGAGATAATTGTTTATTTTTGTCCCTAAATTTCTACAAGATAGCCAGGGATTAAATATAAAATAATGGTATTGATGAACATATAAACCTTTCAGAATTTGAGAAAAAGCAAAGTGATTACAGTCGTGACTTAGACATTTCTAACTGTAAAAATGTAGTCCTGTGTGGGAGAGTGGGGGAGGATGTGCTGTGTTGCATGTCTGCAGGTCAGAGGCAAATTTACAGAGTTGATTTTCTCCTGCCTTGTAGTGTGAGGGATACAACTCAGGCCATTAGGTTTGCCAGCAAGCCTTCACCTACTGAGCCATCTCACCAGCGATGAACTTAGTTTTTAAATAGAAGAGTGATACTTGTGTATATTCTACTTTTTACATATCTTAAAAGTTCCTGTGGTTATGCCCATAGTACAAGTACTAATGAGGGAGTTGTAACACCCATCCCACCTAGTGACCAGACCTGACCCTGCTAAGTTTCTGATGAGACCCTGTGCATTCAGGATTGTATGTAGGGGAATGGAATCTGTGTACTATGATATTCTTCATTAGTGAAAATCTTTTTTTACTGTCTCCAGGCTATATTTTGTATTAAAAGTGCTATCTTTAAGCTGATGTTTAGAAGCTGTAAAGATCCCTTCTTTCAAAATAGGGCTCAGGATAGTTGTTTACTGTCTATAACCTATAAAGTTATAAGTATTATATAAATAACTTTTATATCCCCAGTGATTTAGAACAACTTCGAAAAATTAGGCGGCGAAGTCCCCACGATGACACCGAGTCCTTTACTGTGTTCCTGAGGTCAGATGTGGAAGCAAAGTAAGAGCATAATTCCTTCCTAGCAGAGTGCGTGCTGGATGTGAAGTTATAGAAGGAGCTTAAACAGAGTCTTTCTTTTCTTCCTCCTCCTCCTCCTCCTCCTCCTCCTCTTCTTCTTCTTCTTCTTCTTCTTCTTCTTCTTCTTCTTCTTCTTCTTCTTCTTCCTCCTTTTATTTTTTTAGATTTATCTATTTTATGTATGTGAGTACACTGTAGCTGTACAGAGGGTTGTGAGCCTTCATGTGGTTGTTGGGAATTGAATTTAGGACCTCTGCTCGCTCTGGTTGGCCCCACTCGCTCCGGTCAACCCTGCTCATTCAGGCCCAAAGATTTATGTATTATTATAAATAAGTACACTGTTGCTGTCTTCAGAAGAGGGCATCAGATCTCATTACGGGTGGTTGTAAGCCACCATATAGTTGCTGGGATTTGAACTCAGGACTTTGGAAGAGCAGTCAGTGCTCTTACTCCTGAGCCATCTCGCCAGCCCCCCCCCAGAATCTTTCAATGATGCTTTTGTTATTTGCAGTTTGTTGTCATCTGTGCTGGTTGAGTAAATATGTCCTTACTTATCAGAATATTTCTGCATAAGTGTATATACATTGCTTAGATTTGACTCAGACACTCTAAGTGCTTTTTCAATATGCTTTTTATATATTTATAGTTCATTTATCCATAGTATAATTATAATAAAGTCATTTAAAAGAGTCCTTGGTGGTGACTATGTATGTATTTATATGCAGAGCTTTGGAAGTTTGGGGAAGCCTTGAAGCTCTTGCCAGAGAGAAAAAATTGCGTAAAGAAGCAGAAATAGAATACAGAGAACGTAAGTATTTTTAACTTAAGTCTGGATTTGTTGGGAAATAGCATATAGGTAAGTACTGTGCCCTTATAGCCAGCCAGTCTCTTGTGCTAGCACTTCGTGGTTTACTCTGTTGCTGCAGCAAGGGCTGCTTTTCACCATGGAATTATTTTTAAAACGGAACCAATTTGTTTTTTTCTCGATGACTTTCTAGGATGATAATAGGAAGTAAAAGAAAACACTTTGTAGTTTCTGTGTGACAACACTAGTAACATTATGGATCTGATGTAAAGATTATGATAGTGGTAGTTACTGCTTTGTTATAGAAAATATTGATTCAACCACCACATTCATTCACTCATTGATTCATTCATTCAGCAAATATCTTTCAAAGTCCTAACATGAAGAAGAAACCATCCTTCAACTACAGACACAGTTAAGACTCTCAGGGAAAATGAATTTAGTGGTTTAGAATTTAGATTTAGGACAGTGTAAAATTTTGCATGATTTGAATTATATAAATATATTTATTGATACAAAAGTATTACACATATTTATGACTCAAAAAGAATATAGTTTGATTTCCCAATACCCCCAAAGAACAGAAATATAAAGAGTGACAAGTTTTGATTCTTTTTCTATATGTTTTAATTTTCTTTCCAAAAGTAATTGTTATTGATAGTTTGGTTATATCCTCTCAGAATATTATTAGTACATTTTAAAATTTATATACATACTTTGTAAAAGATTCCTTTCATTTATTTGTATATGTGCATGTCTTTGTGAGTATGTGCATACATGTGCAGGTTCCCCCTGAGTCCTAAGGAGGGCATCCAATCCCATGGAGTTAAAATTATATGCAATGTGAGCTAGCTAATCAAAATGGATGAAAATACTGGGATTCAAACTCCGGTTCTCACAGTTGAGCAGGAAGCTTTTTTAACTGCTTGCCATCTCCCCAGTACCTTGTATCTACACATTCTAACATAATACAAATGGGAAGGTACCATGCATATGCATATACTTGTACATCTTGTTCTTCATAGATACCAACATAGTATTTGTGAAAAGAAACCTCCTTAATACATTACTTCAGAGGAGGGGGATGGTCAGGGTCTCATATAACCCAGGCTAGCCTCAAATTTGCCGTGTAGCCAAAGATGACCTAGTACTCTCGATCTACCTGTTTCTACCCCCTGAATGCCAAGATTACAGGTGTATGCTACACCTGACATAAGGTTCTGAGAAGTGAACCTTGTAAATGATAAGCAAGCATTCTACTTACTGAGCTACACCATCAACCATTTAATATAGTCTTAAAGTGAATAGTTGTATTAATATAAACTGACTAGTAAAGATGTATGTGACCTAAACTAATTTTCTAATTCCTGTAGGGCTATTTAGAAACCAAAGAATATTAAGAGAATATGGTGATTTCTTGGGAAACACAAAGGTAAGGATATAGTTTTTTTTTTTTTTTTAATAGTATGTATGTATTTGACAAACCAGGTACATTGTGAAATATCCATGATCATAATCCAAGAAATTCTAGGAGGTCTTTGATCATAATCTAAGATTTTTTTGAGCACATTATAATTATCTGAACTGCCATCTATTCATCTAATTTTCTTGAAATTAAAATCGTGACATGAGTTTCCTAAGGTTCTTAAGCATACATAGATAAAGGAGACTTTGGTTTTAGCAGAATTTTCTGTTTCTTTTATATGTTTTCTCTCTCTCTCTCTCTCTCTCTCTCTCTCTCTCTCTCTCTCTCTCTCTCTCACACACACTGTCTGTGAGAAAGACAACATGTATGTATGTGTGTATTTATATGTGCATATTACCACACATACATAGAGGTCAGAGGAACTGTTGGGAATCAGTCCACTCCTTCTGTTACATNCTCTCTCTCTCTCTCTCTCTCTCACACACACACACACACACACACACACACACACACACACACCCCTACGGATGTATATAAAAGTATCTAATAGCCTTTGTCTTCACTCCTTCCAGTCCTAATTCTGATTCAGCATTCAGACTGTCAGCTCTTTGCTTTTGCTCAGAAAAGCATCCCTTGAAAAAGAAAAGTATAAGGCCAATTTGATTGTTCCTTATTGCATGCCTGTACACAGTCAGTGGACACTGTGTGACTTCATTAGTACATTCTTCACTATAAAATAGCTTAGTGTATGCTTTTCGCCATATTCCCAAATTCCCTACAGCCTTACCTTTTGCCTCTCAGTACTGATCCTATTTCATACATCATTGACAAAAACAAAAAAGGTGTGCAAATGGTTCCTTATATAAAGTGGTTCGCTTTGTAATTTATCAACCTGATAGTGTGGAATCGTAAGCATATGGCCGTTCTGTTTTTAATTTCTGTGTAGTATTAAATAGGTTATAATCAGTATTTCACTACAATAGGCTTTGTGCTAGATGAATATACTTAGTCCCCGGCAAGTCTAAGGGTCCTGAATACATCTGAGGCGGGCAGGCTAGGTACGCTCTGGTTAGGTCAGGTGGCCTCGGTGCGGTTTCAGTCTACGGTATTTTACATTGGCGGTGGTTTAGAGACCTCGTCTTGTAAGTCAAAGACTATTTGTAATTTGATGAAAGAACCTCACTTTTTCATCATCAGATATATAGACTTTTTTTTTTTAAAGATTTATTTATTTATTATATGTGAGTACACTGTAGCTGTCTTCAGACACTCTGGAAGAAGGCATTAGATCTTGTTACGGATGGTTGTGAGCCACCATGTGGTTGCTGGGATTTGAACTCAGGACCTTTGGAAGAGCAGTCAGTGCTCTTAACCGCTGAGCCATCTCACCAGCTCCAGATATGTAGACTTTTATCTACATATACTCCTAAATACGAATTTTCTACAATTAATTTTCTAGAATTAATATTAGAAGTATAGAAAGTTTCTTTTCTTTATTTCACTTACTCTTGTCTCTTAAATTCAGTTCAATTGGGTTTTCATCCCATTGAAATGGCTCTTAACCAAAGACAAACCACACCCAAGATTTCAACATCATCTATGTACAGAATAGACTTTCCATTTCAACTTGGCTGGGAGGGGTCTCCCATCAAGAAGTTAATGGTGGGTATGTTGATGGTTCCTCATTAAGGAGGCATGCCAACACTTGGAAGTCTGAAGTGCGAAGATTACCACAAATTAGAGCTAGCAAAGGCAACGAGTGAGACTTTTGCTCAAAACCATGTTAATGCATATCTGGGGCAAAAGCAACCTATGCAAATTGTCTATTGTCTAGGTTGCATTTGATACTTGAGTCCCTCTCACACAGTTCAGAACTAGGCCCAGCTGACCACTCTAGTTGGATCTTAACTCAGCTGCTTTCCCTCATTCATATTGACTCTGGTTTCTTCCTGAGCCCTTGCAGAATGAAGGTCAGTCTTTTCATGTCTTAGGAGCTAGAATTTCTGCCATGTTGCCAGGTAAACTGTCACTTCGTTACCGTGTGGAATAACTTAGGCCAGCGACAGCTGTCACTTCTATCTGTTCATCCAGACAGTCCTGCTTGTTGGCATCCCATACTTTCTTTATGTGTTTGACTTTGGATCTACTCTTTACCTGTTACACTCTGCTTGTCTCACAGGACGCTAGCAGCAAGAAATAAAGACACAGTGTCCTTGGTTTACCAGAAGCATCCTCTCGTCAGAGCAGTGGCTCACCTCTCATAATCTAAGTTTGCAGTGCCCCTTTAGTCCACTTCCCCTTATCTGTTTCCTAGGCCTTTCCTTGGGATCCTGATTTTGTGAAGTCAGGGTGGTCTTTTAGAGCCTTGAAAGTACCTTTATCTCCTCTGAATAAGTTTAGCTCTACAATCAGTCTTGCTTTGAAATGAACCAGTGGTGCTTTGAGTAGTTTGTGCATCTTTCCCTGGAAGTCCTCTCTGGCATCTCTTATAATGCTTAAAAATTTAATATTTATTTATTTGTTTATTTATTTATTATGCATATGTGTACACCTCCACGGTGCTCCTGTGGAGGACAGAGGACAATTTGCAGGAGTCTTTTCTTTCCTTCTACTAATTGGGGAACTCAGGTCATCAGGCTTGGTGACAGTTCTTGTAACAATATAAAACAAACTTAATTGTGAAAATTAGAGAATACATATAAACATTTGAGGTTTTGGGAAAATATCCAAATGTCTTTTCAGTTATCTCCATACTTTATGATTTATTTTATTTTATTTTATTGTGCATATGGTGTGTGTCAGTGGGAGGGCAGGAGAACCATGTGACATAGGTGCCCTCAGAGGACAGAAGAAGATGCCAGATCACCTGAACCTGGAGTTATATAGGTTGTTGTGATCCACCCAAGATGGGTGCTGGGAACTAAACACTGCTTGTTCTCAGCAAGTATAGTGTGTGGATAGTGTGAGCATAGTAACAGCCAAGCCATCTCCCTAGGCCCAGACCACACCCCTTTAAAGAGAAATGTTGGATGAAAAGAATTTGATAGTAAGCCTCCTTGTTTAGAGGTTTTGAGAGAAGGTAAATACTGTGCTGTGTCAGAGCCACTGCCTACTGTGCTTCACTCTCTGAGAGACTTTGCCTGTCTTTGTTCTGTCTTGTCTTACAGCCACGCTCCAGAGCGGTCTCAGTGTTCCTTAAGGGACCAGGAAAAGTGGTCATGGTTGCTATTTGCATGTGAGTTTTGTCAAACAAGCTTTTAAACTAGGATATATTAAAGTAGAACATATGCCTTTTAATATGTTTGTCCTTGAATTTACAAATATATTACTTGGTGGTTAGCTGCATATAGTTGACTGTAGCTTTTATTATTTTAGAAGGAAGTTGAGCCTGTGTCGTGGCCCAGTGAAATGATATGGGAAGGGTCTAGGTCCCTATGGACATTTGATTTGGGTTTTATGTATTTTTGAAGTGGATATAAGTTTCTTCCTTTATCAGACTCATTTTTTAAGTTACATTGACCATCATGACTTGGGTCACAGCTACTGAGGAGAATATTCATGCTTGTGTTTTTTTCCCACTTAACTTTGGAGGAAACTTAATGTTTTTATAACTGACTTTTTCCCCCATCTGACTTCCTGATTCCTGTTTTGTTTATCTTTTTACGTTTTATTGCTAATTTTAGGGTGTATAAAAGCATTAATTTTATAATTCAGTAGTTTTTATTTCTTAAAAATGCATATTTTTATGATAAAATTGTATGGAATTGTGGAAGGATTTAGAAGTGTGTAATACATGATCCTTGTAGGACTGGAGAGCATTAGACTAGAGGAAAGCTTTTCCAGTTAGTACTAAGGATGATGGTATCTAGTTAGAGTACTTAGACTGGTGTCAGGTTACTGCTTGGACAGTGAGCAAATGTTACTCTGACAGGAGCATCAGAAACAGGGGCAGGACAGAAAAAGAGAAAACAAGATTTGGTTGTTAGTTTGAGATGTCTATAAGGGTACTCTTGAGGAGGTCAATAGGGTTAGTTCTTTTTGCCAGGAGAGTAGGGATTTAATCATAGTCTTCCTAGTGAGGAATGTATGTAAAATATAAACTAATTAGCTAGTACCTAGTGTATAAGATGTACTGGATAAGTATTGTTAATGTATATTGGTCTCAAGCTCAGGAGGAGATCTAGGGTAGAGATTGAGATTTGTGGATTAT
Organism: Mus pahari; assembly: GCF_900095145.1. Classification (NCBI taxonomy): domain Eukaryota; kingdom Metazoa; phylum Chordata; class Mammalia; order Rodentia; family Muridae; genus Mus; species Mus pahari. Next base: position 58,329,540 of record NC_034602.1, read on the forward strand.
TAGTCTACAGATGATAATTAAAACCATATCAGTAGTTAAGATTATCTGGTGGGTAATAAATATAGTATTAGGAAATAAAAGTCTGCAACATAAAGCATTGCCTCTTACCTTAATGGTATTATACTTAATGGTATTATAATCCCTACTTTGCATATTTATACATGAACTTTAGAAAGTCCCTTTTTATTGGCTTTTAATAAAATCTAGTATAAAATCAGTTATTTTTTGATGGAAAATATTAATTCAAACATATGCTAAATTGTTTTCTTTCTCCCTAGTAATGGCTTAAACTGCTTCTTTAAATTTCTTGCCTGGATTTATACGGGTTCAGCAAGTATGTTCTCAGAAGCTATACACTCATTATCTGATACTTGTAACCAGGTAAGAAAAAAATACTTAGTTCTTTAAGTTACTTCTTATGAGCTTTAATCAGAAAGTTATCTGTTAAAAATTATTCTGCAGTTGGCTTTGAGAAAAATGCAGCTTTTTTTATTTGAACATTTAAGAGCAATGGCTTTGTATACATGGGTTTGACATCTGTGCTTCCATATCCTCACAATTAACTGTGGATTAAAAATATGAGAAAGAGATGGGCATGTTACACACACCCAGCACTCAGGAGGGAGAGGCAGGTAGATAGATTCCTGGGAGTCTGAACCCAGACCGGTCTATATTATTTAGTAAGTTCCAGGACAGCCGGAGCTACACAGAGAGACCCTGTCTCAAAACTCACACACACACAGGGGGAGGGAAATCACTGTCTATACTGTGCAGACTTTGCCCTTATGATTTTTTTCTTGTTTTTTAAGATTTGTTTATGTGTATGAATGTTATGTGTGCATGTATGTCTGTGCACTGTATGGATGTCTGATGCCACAAGAGGGCACGAGCACCCTCGGACTGGAGTTTCAGAGCCTCAAACCCAGGTCCTCTGGAAGAGTAGCCAGTGCCCTTAATGGCTGAACCATCTCTCTGGCCCCATCCCTACCCCTGTTTCTCTAACAAGAAGGTTTAACAGTAATGAATATACTGTTTATATTGTCTGAGACATGATTTAAAATACGAGCGATATTTGCAGTTATTTGAAAATACTGTATTTTATAATAGAAACTAAAGCATTGAAAACTTAAGTTTCAGGCTGGTGAGATGGCTCAGCAGGTAAGAGCACCCGACTGCTCTTCCAAAGGTGCAGAGTTCAGATCCCAGCAACCACATGATGGCTCACAACCATCCTTAATGAGATCTGACTCCCTCTTCTGGAGTGTCTGAAGACAGCTACAGTGTACTTACATATAATAAATAAATAAATTTAAAAAAAAAAAGAAAACTTAAGTTTCACTGGGCTTGGTGGCCTACACCTTAAGGAGGCAGAGGCAGGTGGATCTCTGTGAGTTTGAGGACAGCCTGGTTTACCAAGTGTGCTCCTGGACAGCTAGAACTACTATATAGTAAGACTCTGTCTGGAAAGAAAGGGAGGAAGGAAAGGAGGGAGGGAAGGAATTTTAAGTCTCTCATTTACTCTGTTTTGTCATGGTCTTTTATAGAAGAGATTTTTTAAAATTTACTTTTATTTTGTATGTATGAGTATTTTGCCTCTATGTACAAGTATGCCTGGTGCCTGAGGAGGTGGTTGCACCATGTGGGTGCTGGAAATTGAGCCTGAGTCCTTTGCAAGAACCAGTGCCTTTAACTACTGAGCTAACTCTCCAGCCCTTGTAGAAGATATTATTTCTTCCTCTTCTTCCCCTTCTTCCCCTTCTTCCCCTTCTTCCCCTTCTCCTCCTCCTCCTCCTCCTCCTCCTCCTCCTCCTCCTCCTCCTTCCTCCTCCTCCTCCTCCTCCTCCTCCTCTTCGTTTTTTATGTTCATTGGTATTGTCTGTGTGAGGCTGTCAGCTCCCCTGGAACTGGCGTTACAGACAGTTGTGAGCTGCCCATATGGGGCTTGGAATTGAACTCAGCTCCTTTGGAAGAATATTTCACCTCTGAGCCATCTCTCCAACCCCAGGACAGATTCCTAAGAGGAGTTTCTGAGTACAGTGATAGCTGCCTTGGAACCCACTCTGTAAACCATCCTGGCTTCAAATCCCAGAGATCTGCCTGTATCTGCTTCCAGAGTACTGTGTACCATGATGCCCAGCTAAATATAAGTTCTTAATTACTGTGAGAGCCACTAAAATGTTTTGAATATAGTGTTATTGATTGGTTAACATACTTTCATATTAGACTCACACTTTGAATTCTTTCCCTTGATTTTGCAAATTAAGATTAAAAAACAAAATTACAATAGCCTTTAAATTCTGTTTGGCCCAAGTTGTAAATTCTTAAAACTTAATCCTTTGTAAAGAACACTCTAGAAATTTTACTTATATATTTATATCACATTTTAAAATATATGTTATCCTTTCCATATTTATTTATGCTAGATTTATGTTGGAACAAATTTGAGAGAATTTTCAGTGAAAGATACAGGTAGAGGAATGAATATTTAGTCCTGCTACTTTAGTTTAGTGGTAAAGTTGCTGATTAGTAAGTGAGAGGCCCTGGCTTTGATTCCCAGCACTGCCCAGCCAAAAAGGACATTTAAGATAAAGTTCAGAGGAATAATAGAGAACAGACAGAGCAGTCTTATTTACAAATTAACCCTAAGAATGCATCTCACTGTCAAGTAGATTAGAACCTCTGTAAAAGTAAAGGGAGATGGTAGGGAGTTGCTGTTAGTGCTAGCAGTCTTTACCTGGGCTTTGATTTCTTTTTTGTGTGTCTGGTCTATGAGATGTGTGTGTGTGTGTGTGTGTGTGTGTGTGTGTGTGTGTGTGTGTAGGCCAGAGGTTGACACAGGTGTTTGCCTCAATTGCTTTCCATCTTATGTATGGAAAGAGACAGATCTCTCACTTGAGCATAGGAGTCATACCAATTTAGCTAGTCTTATTCCAGTCAGCTTATTCCAGAGTGCCATTGTCTGCCTCCGAAGGGCCAGGATTGTAGGATAGCCATCCTTACCCCACCCAGCATTTAGGTGCTGGGAATCCTAGTTCCAGTGCTCATGCTTGCATGGGAAGCACTTTACCTACTGAGCCATCAGTAAATATTTAATAACCACTTCCAGTATAGTATTTTTCCAGTCAGCACCATATTAAGTGAAAGAAGAGGGAAATGTAAAAGCAGTGATTAAGAGCTTAAAATCGTAAAGACATAAGGATAAAGAAAGAAATTAAAAGTTTTATTAATTTTTAGAACATTGGAGATAAATCTTAAGGTTTCTTTTCTTTTCTTTTTTGGTTTTTCAAGGCAGGGTTTCTCTGTATAGCCCTGGCTGTCCTGGAACTCACTTTGTAGACCAGGCTGGCCTCGAACTCAGAAATCCGCCTGCCTCTGCCTCCCACGTGCTGGGATTAAAGGTGTGCGCCACCACGCCCGGCAAATCTTAAGTTTTTATTCTATAAAATATTGTCCTACTTAGGGTTATTATTACCATAATGAAAAAAAAGTCAGGGAGGAAAGGGTTAATTTGGCTTATACCTGGTAGTCCATTACTGAAGGAAGTCAGAGCAGGAACTCAAAGGGCAGGAACTGAAGCAGAGGCGGTGGAGGGGAACTGTTGGTGGGCTTGCTCCTTCTGGGCTTAATCAGCCTTCTTTTTTATAGAACCCAGGTCTACCAGCTCAGGGGTGGCATGACCCACAAAGGGCTGGATCCTTACCCCCAATCACTAATTAAGAAAATGTTCTATATGCTCACCTATAGCTCTGTCTTATGGAGGCATTTTCTCAATTGAGGTTCCATCCTCTCAGGTGACTATAGCTTGTGTCAAGTTGGCATATAACTAGCCAGTACAAATATTATGTATGGGTTTTAAAGACTATGATAGCTTTTAACTGGAGGAATAACCATGAAAAATTGAGTAAAAAAGGTCAGCTTGCAGAATATTATGTCTAGAACTTCTGCTTTATCCTTGAAGGACTCACAGAGATTGAATTTAGTCTTTTGATGCATCAACAATAAAAACCTAGACAAAAAATATAACTGCATTCAAACATTGAACAATAGAAGCACAAGACCATACCTCTGAGATGAGATTTGATTTCTCTTATACTTTCTCTCTGGCTTCTTGCTTAGATACCTTTGGAGTAGTGGGCCAGGATGAGAAATATCAATGTACAAGGAATCTGAAGTGGTTGGAAACTAGAAGGTAGAGTTCCTCAGAGGGAAGAGCTATGTAGTAAAAAAACAAACCAAACAAACCTACTCTGCATAGGGACCTTCTTGAGTCTTTGCTAAATTATCCATGTACAAGCTGTGCTCAGAAATACCAGCAGGACAACAAGCTGAGTAATTCCTAGTGCTTACACAGGGCTACCAGATTTACACTGACCAGATGAGGTACCCAGGTCAGCCCAAGTCTCGTACCTTTGCAGTAGAGCTAAATTATCTCATGATAAAGGCTATTGGAGAACCCTTCTTAACACACTTCCCAGAAATGTAAATGAATAACTTTATAAATAATGTGTTTGTAAGACCAAAGCACCATGCTCTTTTAGAAATGTGACATTCACAGAGTTCAGCTAATTTTTCCAGTTAGAGCAGAATACTACTAGACAGTGCAAGGTGCAAGAAAATCGGCCTCAGCTAGAAGGAAAATATTTAATAAAATAGACTCAATTAGCAGATGATAGAAAACTTAATAGGGCTTTTAGAACTAACAAAACTATGTCTGACACAAAATCTCACTTGATAACATTGATAGAAGACTAAATCCTAGAAAAGAGTCCGTCTTTAATTTTAATAGTGGGAATCACCTAGACTAGAACCAGAGATAAGACTGAAGAAAGAAAAGGAATCCTTAGTTACGTATGGAGACAGTACCAACAGAACTTAGCTAGCTTTTAAGAAAATAATACCCACAGTGCACAGACTTTGTGAGATAAGAGAAAGCAATGGGTCTTCAACTCTATGGAAATAGCATAGGTATAATATGAAAACTTACAATGTCATTATTTGAGAAAACACACCAATCAGTATTCTTCAGGGACATACATAGAAATTCTTCAAAATATAACCAAATGAGATCAAGCAATATATAAAAATCATAGTATGGTCAAGTAAATATTGTTCTGAGAATATAAAGTTGATTTAATAGTCAAAACAAATAGAAATACAAATCAGTGCATTTCCACTGCCAGCAAATACAGAATGACAGTTAAAATTTTCCATATATAGACTAGTAATAATAGTCACAAAACATTAATAAATCTAGCAAAAGGTGCACAAAACTTTTACACTGAAAATTGTAAAGTATTACTGAGAGGTTTAGAAAGACCTGAAGGAGGGCTGGGACACTGATCGGTGAAGTGCTTGCTTAGACTGCAAGGCAGGGGGTTTGATCCCCAGTACCACTAAGGAAAGGGAAGTAGAATGGGAGAGAGTTTGATGGGGGGTAAGATAGTTATCTATAGATTGAGTGCTTCCCAGCCATAATGCCATTGTGCCTTGTTTTGTTTGTGACAGAGCCCTGAAACATAGTATTCCAAACTAGCCTGCATTCAAGACCCTCACAGAGTGGGCCAGCTAGAGCTTTTCCTGTGTTAGTACAGAACACTGTATTTCAGTTAATGCTGTAGAAGCCATTTGTGTGGTTGATCATTTGTGTTGCATTTCCTTACTAATGTAAATTTAGATTCCTGTAGTTATTGTCTTGGCTTATTTTGTTATGGTTTCATTTTTTTGAGATGGGTCTCTTTATGCAGCCCAAGATGCACTCAGACTTGATTCTCCTGCCTTACACCTCTTCAAGTGCTAGGAATTTAAGTGTGTGCCTCCATGCCCCGCTATTTTTCAAGCTTTTAATCCTTATAAACAATGTAGTTTTCAGTCCCCTTGGGTTTATCTTTATTTTTCTAAGTCTTGAAACTAGGATGTCTTGGCATTTATGTGCATTTATGATTCCTTTGTTGCTGTTCTCTCCATCTTCCAAAGTGGCGTATTCACTGTATTCTCCATCTTAGTAATGAGCTTACTGTTCGCTCTTCTCCATAGGGCTTGCTAGCTCTGGGCATCAGCAAATCTGTTCAAACACCAGATCCTTCTCACCCGTAAGTCACTGAGATAAAACCAAGGAATTGCAGAGATTTGAAATTTATATAACATCCAGTTGTTCAGTATTTGGTCATTTCCTTTGTAGCATATAAAGTGCCAAGGTCAAAGTAAATTCAAGGCATAATTTGAAAATGGAATTGAAGTAGTTTTATGCTTTATAGAGCAGCCTAGAGCTCTTCTCTGTATTTGGTAAGAACGAAACACTTACCTTAGAGTTCTGTTGTTGTTGTTGTTGTTTTTTTTCAAGGAATATGTTTCACCCCAAACTTAGTTGGCTACATAATCTAAAATTTTCATGTTAACCCTTTTAAAATGCATATTTCATACTTACTCTTTCTTTAGTGCTTTTCTTATCATTGAGAAATCTTTTGATAACATTTCAAAATTAGGTATTTATAAAGTGAGTTTTTTTTGTTTTAGAAGATATTGCTTTGAGTATGTCAATGTCCTGATGTAGATATTTATTTTTGTAGCCTTTAGCTCCATACCCATTGTTACTTTAACTAGCTTCATTAGTACAGATTGATCAAGTTAAGGCAAAGATGCGCCTTTATCTCTGTGAAGATGTCTATTTTATTTTATTTTATTTTTTTTAAAGATTTATTTATTTATTGTTATATGTAAGTACACTATAGCTGTCTTCAGACACACCAGAAGAGGGCATCAGATCTCATTGTGGATGGTTGTGAGCCACCATGTGGTTGCTGGGATTTGAACTCAGGACCTTTGGAAGAGCAGTCAGTGCTCTTACCCTCTGAGCCATCTCACCGATGTCTATTTTAGTACTTTATAAATACTTTTTCTTTACTGAAACCAGGGTACTACTATTTTAATAATAATAATAATTTTAGAATTATAAGTAATCTAGCATAGAGAGCCAATGTTAACTAATTGCATGCCGGCTCCTTGCTGGCAGGTCCAGGCGAAAGGAGAGAGATCCGGGTCCCTCTTGGGTCTCTCTGGGGCTGAGCAGGATGGCAAGTGTCAATGGCCCAAAAGAAACACACCAGGGCCAGAAGTCTGTCAAAGCAGGAACTCAGCTTTATGGCATCAGCCTCTCGCTTATATACTTTCGGAAAATAGGGAGAGGGATTTTTGGTGGGTTAGATGACATAGGAGGCAGGGAAGGGTGACAGGGTGTGGGCCAATGGCAAAGCTCTACATCAGCAACTGTGGGGCAGAGGCAGGGCCAAACAGGTCTGAGTCACCCCCATACGAAGTGATTGAGACCGGTCTCAAAACTCGAGCCAGGCCCAGGTTTGTTCTCAAGGCCCAAATCAGGGCCAAAATGGGGCCCAACAATTGCACATCTACTATATTTTACTATCTTTTGAAAAAAATATTCCCATACCAAATATTTAAATAAGAGTGTAAAAATTTAAAAGTTTATGTTCCAAAGATTTCTTTTTAAGTATTTTCAATATCCCATTTTAGCACTGTCTAGTACAGTGACTAAATTTTGGGCAATAGTTTAAGGAAATTTAGATATGGTAGCTACATGGCACTCAATATAGCAGGTAGTGCAGATCTACATAATACAAGTTTTCAGTAAGAACCTACAGTGCAAGGCAGGCACGATGGCACATGCCTTTAATCCCAGCACTTGGGAGGCAGAAACAAGCAGATCTTTGTGTTCAAGGCCTGCCTTGTCTACAGAGTGCATTACAGAACAGCTAGGGTTACATAAAGAAACCTGGTTTCAATGCCCACTCCCAAACAACAGTAACAACCCTGGAAAAAAAAACAGAATCCACAGTGTCTTGAAAATACATATAATTCAAATTGGCATATAGTTGCTGTTACTTTGGAAAAAAACTTTAAAAACAATTTTTAAGTCAAATTTGTAAAACATTGTTGCATCATAAACTGAAATTTTCTATAGCTAGATTATATTTTTACATGAAGAGAATTTCAGTAATAATTCCAAATTTAGAATGTTTGAATGTGTATCTATCAGAGAATGCAGTCGTGTTTGGGTTTAAGAGTACATTTCTCAGAAAACATTTCTATTTCCCATAGTATGTCATAATTTTCAAGTGTCCTGAGAGTGCTGTTTTGGTACTTAAAATAATACAAAGTAATGGTTCATTTTGACCAAAGATAATTAGAAAAATAATTGATGTTTTCAAAATTATCCATGAAAACACGCAGAAAACTGAATATATTGGTTTACTTGCGTGCTAAACTCTTCAGAGCCAGCAGTAAGTTTCATGTTAAACTGTTCAACATTAAGCAACAAAATTATGGGTAATATTTTCAAAGATCTTGCAATTTTTTTTCATTTTGTATACTGTTTTTATTGAAATTTGAACTTTGTGCTTATAGTATTTAATATAAAAAACTACCAATTTAATAGTCTAAGAATGATTTTGTTTGTTTTTATTGACTTATTAAACATTTTGAAAGTTAGTGTTCATTTTTGCAAACTATATGATCTTTTTATCTTTCAGGTACGGCTTTTCAAATATGCGCTATATTTCTTCATTGATTAGTGGTGTTGGTATTTTCATGATGGGCGCAGGACTCTCTTGGTATCATGGAATCATGGGATTACTTCATCCTCAACCAATGGAATCCCTGCTATGGGTGATCCTCCTTTCCCCCACTCTCACTTTGGAGTACTGTGACTTAGTGGAAACCTTTCCATATTGTATTAGAGGACAGAAATAATTTGCCTCTTGGCTGTGCCACACAAGTTAGTTGTGGTTTTGTTTTACACATGACTATGATCTCTGAATCTATATAATTGGGTTATTTTAGACAGTTTTTTACTTATTTCATGTATCTGGGTGTTTTGCCTGCATGAATGTCTGCATCATATGTGTGCCTGATGCAGTCAAAGGCAAAGAGGATGCTGGCTCTAAGGATGCTGGCTCTGAGGATGCTGGCTCTCCTGGACTGGAATTACAACAGGCTCTGAGCTGCCTTGTGGGTGTTGGGAATCAAACCCAGGGCCTCTGATAGAGCAGCTAGTGCTCCTACTGCCAAGCCCTTAATTTGGTGATGTCACACAGGAGGTTTTCCGTAGGCTTTATTACTAAGCACATCCTCTTTAGTTAAAGTCTTGGGCAGCTTTACAGACTTTTCTAGAGTTGCTATTGAAGAACAAAAACAACTCCATGCACTTCTAGTGCCAAGAATGACCTTAGACTAGGAACTACAGTTCCAGTCACTTGTCAGAAGTCAGAACTACATTTAATGTTAAAGCAAAACAGGAGGTTTTTGTTTCCTTTTTGTTTTTGTTTTTCCTTTGAGGCTCCATCAGGAAGGTCCTGCACTGGGGAACAGGAAAAGGAAGATGGTCACTTTCAGTTTTGTCACACCAAGGCTCTTCTGCTCAGTAGGCTGTGCCCAACACTGGGCAGAGAACAACAAACACTACAGTGGTCTTCTCTGGCCTTTGCAGATCTTTAAAAACTACCGTTCATTGACACGCCTTAGAGAGCAGGCTGCTTTGCTGTTCTGGCTCCTTGGGTCGACATAGATGGGTCATATGCTGTCCCCTCAGCTTCTGTGTTGCAGGGGATAATTTCAGACATGTGGCAAAATGCCTCTTAGACATTTCAGAAGACTCCAGCTCAGGTCCCTATGCTAAGATCTAGGTATGAGACATTTACTTTCCATGGGGCACTGTGGTTTTTTCTCTCTTTTGACAGCCACTGTCAGTACCCTTCCCTACAGCTTATATCAGACACAGTTTGCTATACTCTTCAAACTCTTGGGTGCACTTATTCAGCCCACTGAGCAATATTAGCAACTCAACACATTCATCATAGAAATACTAGCCTTCGGCCTCCCTACTCTCTGACTTGTCTTTAGTACTGCTAGGTGCAAAGTCAGGGTGTGGTCTAATGTGTGGTCTACCTCCTTCTGAAAGCCCCAGCAGATGAAGTACTTCATTCTGCTACTAGAACATCCTAGAATGAGAGTGAACTTAGAACTTTTTTTTACTGTTTTGGGTCATAGAATAGTATATAGTCAGTCTTATTTTAACATTCCATTGCATATTTATGTAATAACAAGTCAGTTAAACTAGTATTACTTTGTTTTTTGTCATTTGGTTATTAAGACAGTGTTTGCTTTGACACCCAAACTGGCTTTGAACCTTTGAATTCCAGCCTTACTCTTCTCCTACACTCCCTGTGCTGGGATTACAGGCACATGCCACCACGTCTGGCCTACTTTCCTACTTTGTTTTTAACCATAGTACATTTAGTGTAATGAAATGGACAAAGCGTGTCTCCCCTGTTGTGGACATGTTTATCAGCCCTTGTAGCACAGTACCTTGTTGTCCTAGCAGCATCCAATTTGAACAGCATCAGGCCAGAGCAATTTTTGAAATTAAAGAATAAATAGGTAAATTTTTAATTGTGTTCAGGTTTTAACATATCTTGTCTTTGAGTGACTGAGTAACGAGGCCCTTGACTAGCTAATGGAGTCCCTGGGCTGTGAACTTGCTTCAGAGCTATTGCTTCAGGGTCCTTGACCTGGGGCACTTTTTTTTTAATAGAATTTTTTTGCTTTTATTTTTCTGTTTAATTTTTTTAAAAATGTTTTTTTTTGGAGTTGGGAGGTTTTGAGACAAGGTTTCTCTGTGTTGCCCTAGTTGTCATGGAACCCACTCTGTAGACCAGACTGGCCTTGACTCAGAGATCTGCCTGCCTCTGCCTCCCAAGTGCTGGGATTAAAGATGTGAGTGACTATACCTGGCTTGTGTCCATATTTTACTGTCCTCCTGTTTCCCAACAAGATCCTTAGTATCTAGCTTGAATTAGAGCTTTTATTTAAATTCTACTGGATATTACAATTTTACATATAAGCAGCTATGATCTGTTGGTGAAATACTTGGTTCATTATTTGTTTAATGCTTGTTTTCCAGGCATATTGTATTTTAGCAGGATCTTTGGTGTCTGAAGGAGGTATGTACTGTCACAAGGTATTTATTTTCAGTGACACATATTCAACAACACATTCGTTACTGTTTGCCACATTCTATTAATTTGTACTGTGGAGTTAGGAACCTAGGCTCCCTCTGCTTTTCTAGTAGAAAGTCTGGTAATGTTTTGTGATTATTGCTGTAATGGATGAGGACAAGGGGAATAGACTATGTTCATAATTAGTCTAATATTGCCCAGACCATAAAAGCATAATGGTACTGATTTTTTCAATTAGTTTTTAGCACTGTTAATCAGAATACAAAGCTAAGTATAATAATTTCTACAGCCAAGGCTACACTGAGAAACAAACAAAAACATCTGAAATACAGCTTCAACAGTCTTCTTGTAACATATTTGCTAATATCGACATAAACTACCTATTTTAGTGTTCTTTATCCCTAAAAGATTATCATTTACTGTACTTGGTATTCCCTTCCTCTATCTTTTAAAAAGATCTGTTTACTTATGTATTGTTCCTCTATTTATGTAGATGTCTGTAAGTGTGAGTGTATGTGCATGTTTATCAGTGGGTACCTGCACCCACGCGCACGCGGCGGCCGAAAGAGGGCGCCAGATCCCTCAGAGCTGGACTTAGGTGTTGGCAGGATGCCCTCTTGTTACTAGGACTGAGATCTGAACTCCAGTCTTCAGGACTGCTGAGCTCTAGCCCTTAAGCCATCTCTTTAGTTCTCCATACATTTAAAAAATTAATATAATTTCTTATCGGCAGGTTGTAGTTGAACATATTGATGTGATTTTCCTTGATAGACCTCCAAGGGTTAGGTTGACTATGCTTAGTGGGTGCCAGCTCAGCGGTGGCTTCTCAGTTGACGAAGGCTACTGTGTAGTAATTATGGTTAACCATTATAGTTTTGAAATAGGAGATCCATTTTGTTATAATGGTTAATTTGAGTCATGATGGTGACTGGTAATACAGAGCCTTTCTTATTGCTAACTATGGTGCTAATGTGGTATGCTTATTTATTTATCTTTGAAATGCCATCTTTATAGTTTGTAGACATGAAGTTTCTTCCTTGCTGATAGGATGCTTTTCTTTCAGCAACACTTCTTGTTGCCATAAATGAACTTCGCAGGAGCGCCCAGGCCAAGGGAACATCGTTTTATAAGTATGGTATGTAGTTTAAAACCAGATGCTTATTCTTGTTATCTGTTTAAAATATTTAGTGCTGTTGCTTTGTTACTAACAGATGGCATAAAACGTGCCTCACTGTCTGTTCTATGTGGCTCTCATAAGACAGATCAGTCTGTTAAAAAGAGAATTTTGAGCATAGGAATGTTTTCTCTCTGGACTTGACTTAAGTGAGCTGTCATATTTCTGCATATGCCTGTATAATTTGGAAAGACTATATAAGTTATCAGCACTTAAGATTAAAAAAATAGGGCTTTAAAACTATGGTCTCTCATACATTCTCATGTTAATTAGCGAATGGATACTTATTGAAATGACTTCTAATGGGTCAAATTAAGATTTCAGAAATGTTTTTTTTCTTGTCTGTTGCCTCAATGATTAAGTCATGGAAAGTCGCGATCCGAGTACAAATGTTATTCTATTAGAGGACACTGCAGCTGTCTTAGGAGTGATAATAGCGGCTACCTGCATGGGCCTTACCTCCATAACAGGTAAATATATCTTAAACTACACATAGTTTTCTTCTACTACCTAATTCTCTAATATATGGGAAGTTGGTTATGTCATTGAATAATTTGAAGCCAATACACTATTATATATTAATTCCATACTATTTTTTATTTATTTGTATGGAACCAGCTATTTCATATTTAGTGAAATAAGCCTAGTTCAGGCAAATACTACCTATTTTCTTTCATCCAGACTCTAGGGACATACGTGTGTGTGTGTGTGTGTGTGTGTGTGTGTGTGTGTGTGTGTGTGTTGTTGTTGTTGTGTGTGTGTGTGTTGTTGTTGTTGCTGCTGTTGTTGTTGTTGAAAGCAGAAAAAAAATGAGCTGAGAGGAAGAGCTATTGAAGAAGAAGGAAGTGGGGAAGAGTAGATACTAGAACTCATGTGACTGAACTCAAGGGAAGGCTGTCCATCAGGAAGGAGGGGCCCAGCAGGCAGGCTAGGCAGGTGACTATGGAATGCTGTAATGGATGGGCATGAAGACTTACTTCCTAATCCAACTTTAAAGTTTAATGGTAAAATGTTTGGTCAGTAAAAGTATGCAGATTTTTCAGGGTTAGGGTTCACATCTCCAGATGAGAAGTGTTGTAAAGCATTAGTAGGTTATTATAAGCCTTGGTAGTGGTGAGCCAGAGGTGTGGTCCTTGGAACTCTAAATCCCTTGCCTGTGACAATATGACTGATATTTACTAGTTAATGCCACAGGTCCTTAAGCTAGTGTAAAGACTTTAATAACTATGTGTGTATTGGAGCTCCTGTCTTCCTGTCCCTGGTGCCAGGTGTCAGTGTTCATAGGCATTTATTTTCTTCAAGTTCTTTCCTGCTCATTTTGGTAGCTGGTTAAGTATGTTGAGGACCAAAAGGTAATTTGGAACAGAAAGTTTATTTTGTTTTTTTAAAATGAGAGCCACTTGAGTTCATTCATCTTGTGATGTCAGATTCTCCTAGGGGTCACCCATCCCCTGCCTTCTCGCTTAGTTAGAATCAGTTCAGGTGAGCTGCGGCAGCTTCTCCACTGTTGACTGTGACCTGAAGTCGTGTTCAGAAAGCATCAGTTGATGATCTAGCTGACCTTTACCCTGCTATTTGTCATAAATTGTTAATGAGCAATTCTCTCTCTTGAGAAGGGGTTCCTGGCTCTCTAGGCCAGGGTGACCTTGAACTCAGAAGAGACATGTCTGCCTCTGCCTCCTGAGTGCTGGGATCAAAGGCTATGCTGCTGCTCCTATTAATAGGAGTTATAAGATAAAGGGCTATTGAGATATCTCAGCAGCTAAGGACACTTAGGGCCAAGGCTGATGACCTAAGTTCAATCCCTAAGACCTATGTAGTAGAAAAAAGAACCAAGACTCTCCCCGCTCCCCACCCCCAGTCTTCTGAGCTCCATGCATGTATTGTGCATACATGAGCATATACACAAACACTAAAGTGGTTTGATTTTGTTTTCTAAGAAACATTTTTCTTGAGTCAGGATTTCACTGTGTAGCCTTGGCTAGCCTAGAGCTTCCAATGGAGGAGGCTCAGCTGGCCTCAGGCTCATAGAGCTCTACCTACCTCTTCTTCTAAATGCTGAGCTTAAAGGCATACACCACCATGCCCCAGGTAACTTTGTTTTGTAGGATAGGAAAACTGTTAGCAGTCATTAAAAGAAGTAATTAAAGGAACCATAAATGAATTTCAAAAATCCTTGTTGTTTGCTCTCTAAGTCTCACTGAAGTAATAGGAAATGTTTTGGTTTCTTCTCGGATTCTTCTAGGCAATCCACTGTATGACAGCCTGGGTTCCTTGGGTGTAGGCACCTTACTAGGTGTGGTCTCGGCATTCCTCATCTATACTAACACAGAAGCACTCCTAGGACGATCCATCCAACCAGAGCAAGTGCAGCGGCTTACTGAACTCCTGGAGAGCGACCCATCAGTAAGGTCAGTCCTGACTAGTGATGTCCTTTTGGGTGACACACACACACTCACACACACAC